>NW_009647769.1:2244804-2275311 GCF_000708025.1 Charadrius vociferus | reverse complement strand
GGCCCGTCATCCGGCGTGGGGTATCGGCCCGGCCTCCTCCGCGGTCCTCAAACCCCCGAAGGGACGGAGGGGGGGAATGTCTGGGGTGACCCCCGCGCCTCAGCGCGGCGGCCTGTCTTTCGGTCGGCGCCATGCGACGTTAATCCGTGTCTCTCCTTCATGCCCGCATGAGCTGAGGAGCCGTTGGCCGGAGGAGAGTGGAAGGTGCTGGGGAGAGGCCACGAGTGTCCCAGGGCGGCCCCTGACCAGAGTCTTTTCCCCCAGGAGAGGTTGTCCCTCACCACAGACCGGGTCACCCCATGTCAGCCGTTGGCCCCCAGCCTGACAGGTGTCCCGGCTGCTGTCTGCGGGCCCCTTGCCCGGTCGGGGATCAGCAAGATCAACCCACCGGTCTCCTACCTGAGCTGGGCTCGGTGCTGGCGATATCCCCAAAGCGTGTAACAGCCTTCTGTGCAGCCACCCTAGAAGATGGAAGAGAAAAAAAGTAAGCCTTAAAAAACCAAACAAAGCCAAAAACATGTTTTGAGCAGTCATTAGGCAGATCTTGTGAGAAACTTTTTTAGGAATCAACAGTCTTCACTTAACCTCTTTTTCCAGTCAACCAAATGAAACTTCTGTGCCAGAATGAATGGATTTCTTTTTTTTTTTTTTTTTCAGTTGTAGCATAGAAAAGATTAAGTAGCTAACATATATAGGTAAGGTATCTTTTATGTTTTCTGTGTCGTTAGTGGTGATACTCAGAAATGTAGTATCTTCAATGTGGTCGAAGAATGTTGCCTTACTTCTCCTTAGTGTTGTTACAATGGAGATACCTTGCTTTGTCTTTGCATGTGTTGAGAAACAAACTCAGTAATGTCTTTACCTAAAAAAGCCTTCATTTTTTCCTAAATAAAGTAGTTTCTTTGCAGTACTGCTGTACTGACAGCATTAATTAAAAAAAAAAAAAAGATGAAAATGGGAGCTAATAGAAGTGAGAATTATGTAGGCTCAACTGAATATCCTAGAAAGTATTGGTCATCTCATGAGAGCTTCACACTTGAAAGATAATAAGTGACCTATGTAAAAAAAAAAAATTCCTCACACAGCTTGTTTCATTTGCGTGTTCTTCAGCTAGGTCTTGACAAGATGTGGGATAACTGAAAGTGGGATGACTATTGCACTATAACACTTTCTCACACAGTGCTCCCACTGATACCTGCTGTAGTATTTACTTGTATAAATTTTGAAAAACTAAGTAGCTACAACCATTTTAATTTCTCACCTGATCTCTTACGTACTTGTCCATTCTGCACCTCTTGCAGCGCTGTGTGACTGCTTTGAAGTGGAGAACCTTACCAGTTCCAGGGAGGAGACGATGGAAGGTAATATTTGGATTTATGGAGGGAAAGGGGAAAGTAGAATCTATTTGGCACCACTTCCGGTGTGAGAATGATAACCAGCAGACCATAGTTTTGCCTTCTGTGGAGTATGTGTAAGATGTTAGTCAGCAGCACTAAAGGTCCTTTATAGGAAATACGCACCCAAGTATTTTTTCTGGTAGCTGGCATGAGTGGCTCTGGCCTTGGTTGATTGTTTCTTGTTCTAACATCGTTCCCCTACATAATGCTGAAAAAAGAGATATATCGCCACAGGGATCCTATAGAGGGAAAAGAAAATCCCTGCAGAGGTAGTGGCCTTAGCCAGTTTTAGAACTATTGCCACCAGATGCCAGTCCACACCCTGAGTCATCAGCTGGTGAGATCATTTTAAATGCTGGCAAGGTAGATGCATCCTGTGTCTGTTCATTCCCTGTCCTGGCTGGCATTGACAACAGCAGCATTAACACTGGAGGGGAGATTAGTGATGTGAACATCTGTCTTTTTTGAAATGAAAATGATACTATGCACTTCATATGCAATCTTTTCTTCGCCATGCAAAACCAAGTTTTTGCTGCTAGAGTTTCAGGGCACTCCAGCATGGGAGTTGGGGAAGCATTTCCAAGGTGAGTGAGTGGTTTGAGCACTAGATGTAGTAGTGTATGGTTTATTTCCTTTTGGCCTACACAAGATTATCACTGATGATGCAGAAATGAAAAACTGTGTTCTGTCACCCATCTTCTGAAGTAATCTATCCACCAGTGCTATCCAGACTTAGTAAATGTATTGAAATACCTGAAAACAGATAAGAAATAAGGACAGCAGTTTTAAATCTGCAGTGGTGGAACTTCTTACTAGAATTTCTGAATGTGTATTTTTAAACACAGATATGAAATATATTTATTTCTCAGTATTTAAAATTTGTGATTACTGTCATGCACATCAAAAGGAGGATGAGAATGGCACAGGGCAGATGAAGTCTCTTGGAGCAGTAGCGTAGGTTTCCAGAAGCTGTTGTGGGCATTTTTTGTAATAGGACTTTGACCTTTTCACTTCTTTTTTTTTTTTTAAATTTCTGTGAATATAAAAAGCCCATGAAATGATGTTGAGAGTTAGAAGGTAATCAGATGTTTTACAAGATAAAGTTTTACAAGATAACTATCATGGTCTTAGCTGCTGGTAACATCATCTGGGGTTGCAGTGACAAAAGATTGTTACTTTCTTCACTGCTGTCATGATGCTTTTGAGAGCAACCATAGACTCTGTACTGCCGTGGCATTACTTACCTTCTGGTGTCTTGGACAACAGAAGTAATTTTCTGCTAAGTCAAAAATTAAGGAAATGCTTTTTAATAGCCTTACAAGAATGCAGCATTTCATGACCACTGGGGAGGTGTCACACTAGCACATTTGCCAACTGAGATTTGCTGTCTGAAAGTGGAATGTAAACCTAGTATGGTGGCAGTGGACTCTACCTCTAGAAATGGAGTAGGAAAACAGATTTACTTATTCTTTTGTGCTTGATCGTTGAAGAAGAGAAACATTAGCCATGAGAGAGAGCCTGTTCTCTTTTCTGGCATTGTCTTTCGACACACTGAACCATATTCCCTTTTCAGAGTCCTTGTCAAGGATGCACTGCTAATGTTTTAACAGGATCTTTCATGAATGGGCTTAGTATCTCAAAAGTACATACACTTAGAAGAGAAGCTCGGAGCCAGTAGGTTAAAAAACACTTCTTTAAACAAAATGTTCTTTATAAATATTTCTAATGGAGGAAGGAGGCATTATATAAGGGGTGTATTAACTATTGCAACTGATAACACTTGGTGAACAGAATTTATCAAACTGCTTTTATCTGAAAGTATCTTGAACATTTTCCCTAGAAAACATATGCAAAATATTGATGGGACAGGATAGTCCCCCTGTGTAGCTAAGGGAGGTTATAGCTATAAAAAAATTTCCAAATGTATTTTGTTTAATAATATGTTTGGTTCATTCAGTTGAAAATATTCTCCTGTGTCACTTCTATGAGTTTCAGTGGTGATTAATTTATAGTGGGACTAATTTGCTGGTGTTTGGAGGAAGGCTTTCACAACACCCTTTGTAGACATGCGTGAAAAGTTACTTGAAGGAACATCACAGACCATCAGAAGCCACTCCAGTTTGTCACTTGACTTCTGTTTCACTTTCATTATTAGGTTTAGGAATAGACTTCTGAAAGTTTAAACCTACAAAAGAACACAGCTGTCCTGACTAGTTTTTCAGAAGTGCCTCCCAATCAAATGAGTGGGAGTCTTTGGAAAGTCCACTAGGAGCTACCTGTGTTTTTAGACTTCTTGGGAGCTGTACAGACTCGTAAATGGAAATTTACATTTCAGGTGATTTGAAGACATTTTGGACTCAATTGGGAGGTAGAAGAGTGGACGTCATATTTGAGCAGGTGCAAAATGTGCTGCTGTTGCTGAAGCAAAAGATCAAGAATGGAACTGCCACAAACCAAGGTTTGAAATCGTTGTAAAGGTTAAGCTGGACTGCAGGGGAGCTGTGGCCTGTTTTATGTAGGGCTGTGTGCTCTCTGTCACAACTCATATCTCTGAATTTAAATTACTTAGTAGTTGGCGTTTTTAAGCACTTTTCATAGAATCACAGAATGGTTTAGGTTGGAAGGGACCTTGAAGATCATTGAGTTCCAACCCCCCTGCCATGGGCAGGGACCCCTCCCACTAGCCCAGGTTGCTCAAAGCCCCATCCAGCCTGGCCTAAAACCCCTCCAGGGATGGGGCCTCAACAACTTCTCTGGGCAACCTGTTCCAGTGCCTTACCACCCTTAAAGTGAAAAATTTCCTCCTAATATTTAATCTAAACCTACCCTCTTCCAGTTTAAAGCCATCCCCCTCGTCCTATCACTGCATGTCCTTGTAAAAAGTCCTTCCCAGCTCTCCTGGAGGCCCCCTTTAGGTCCTGGAAGGCCGCAATAAGGTCTCCCTGGACCCTACTCTTCTCCAGGCTGAACAGCCCCATCTCTCCCAGCCTGTCCTCCCTGGAGGAGTCATCCCACCACGTTTCCGTGATGCCAATAAGATTGTAGCCTTGGAGGCGTTCACATGTCTCTAGATCCTCCTGTTTGTTCCCCATGCTACGTGCATTTGCATAGAGGCACTTCGGCCGTCTTTGTGCTGCTCTCCAGGCAGCATTCCTTTGCCGTGTGTTAACGGTGTCTCCCTATTGGCTGCTGTTACCCCCGGAGCTTCTGGCTCATCTACATAAGACTACATAAATGTGCTGCAGTGTAGCCAGCACATCTTGGAGCAAAGGGCTGGAGGCCCTCGCTAGCAGCCCGTACCTCTTTCCTTGGTGCATCATGCCTTGGCTTGTCACAGGCAAGCCTGATAATACCCTCTTCCCCTGTCAAGTCTAGTTTAAAGCCCTGTCAATGAGCCCCACTAACTCCTGCAAAAAGACCCTTCTCCCCCTTTGAGTGAGACAATCCCCATCTGCTGCCAGCAGATGGCTATTCCATTGTCAAAAAAAACATAGGCTATTCCATTGTCAAAAAAAACAAAATTGTGGCAGTGACACCAGCCATGGAGCCACATATTAACAGACTGAGCTCGGCTGTTTCTTTCAATGTCATTGCCGCCAACTGGAAGTAGGGAAGAAAAAATAACCTGTGCTCCGGATTCACGTACTAGCTGTCCCAAGGCCCTGATGTCTTTTTTAATCATCCTCACACTCCAATTTGCACTTTCGTCACTCCCCACATGGAACAGAAGCAGCGGGTAGTAGTCCAAGGGCCGCACCAGGCTAGGGAATCTCTTTGTGATGTCCCTGGCCCGTACCCCAGGGAGGCAGAAGACTTCCCTAAGAGTGGGGTCTGCCCTACATATCGGATCCTCTGTCCCCCTCAGAGCTGAGTCACCCACAACTATAACCCACCTTTTCTTCCTTGTAGAGTTAGTCTTAATATGGTGAGTAGGCCTTTCTGGTCCTGGCAACTCCTCTGATGTACTTGGACCGTCAGCCTCGTTGTCCTTTGGCTGGTCTCCCATGCCGAGGGCCTCATACGTGTTGTACAGATATATTTAAAAATATACCTGCTTTTTAAAAACAGCTAATCATTTCAGGTGCATTTTGCCTGTATACTTTTTTCAAACAATGTGTGGCTCTTAAGCACAAGGAATTGAAATGTTTGTTCTTGAGAAGTAATGACATATCTGCAGTGCCTTGTGTTTTGTTTACCATCAGAAGGTTTAGCCTTTCAAGCTGATCTCAGTGAACTGAATGGTTTTGGGGTGGGATTATAATCATATATGTATTAGTTCATATCAGAGACAGCATTATAACTTGAAACATCAGTAGAAAAATGTGACAGCAATACATTTAAGATTGTTCCTGATTTTCAGGGAAATAAGTTTCCTTTATCTGCATCAAAATCAGAAATTTGATAAGATTGGAGCAGTACACAGGTTTCTTTTTACTAGTTTATTTAATTCGTAAAAATGATTTTTTTTTTTATTAAGTCACCCATGTAAATCTAATCTATGGATCTTATCACTTTTTTTGTGCAAGAAAATGTACAGTAGTGTAAGACACTTTTAAACCAGTATAGCAACACACTCTGCATTGTAATGTTTGCTCTAAATTGGTAGCACTTTTGTGTACTTGAGCTCCCTTACCTTGATTTTTATGACAAAATATTACAGCAGTGCATAAATCAAAGTTGAAGTTGAATACCCAGATGACACAATGAATCTGTGACATAGTTAAACTTAAATTTTTGTACGCTTTGTTCTGTAAAGATTTCAAACTAAGATATTAACATGGATTTTCCTGACATTTGTCTGCTGCCTTGTAATATTTATGGCATGGGGTAAGAGGTTGAGACAGAACTGGTCTCTTCTTTGTGTTCTTACTATCTGAACACCATTTCCACCAATTTAGGAGTAGAATTAATTTGGTCTGCCAAGATCCAGCCCTTCTTAGCAATACGATGACGAGTCTGATGACAAAGCAAAGAGAGAAACTTAGACTAAATTGTGTTTAAGTATATTACTGCCACTAGAGGCTACTGGTTTGTGTGTGTTTGCAAACATTCCAGCAGCTTTCCAAAGGCGTGCTGATTCACAGCTACTAATATGAGCTGTTATTTTACTGTAATTCATAGATGTGTCTATTAAGGACTGTGGTGCAAAATGTTTCCAATAGTATGAGTCTTGCAATGCTCTAGATGAGCATAGTGAGGAAACAAGTGTCTCTGGAGGACTTACACCTTGTTTTCCCTATTATCATTGTCCCTATTATCATTACTTAAATTACACTTCATATCTGTTTTGTTTTGTTTTTTGTATAGAATACTGGCAGGCTTGGACACTGGTGAATGAAGCTAATTTAGGTGATCTCTTGACAAATGGTATGTGCATCTCAATCATATTTATTTAGTATGTGGATTTACTTTGTCTTGTTTTACTCACCAGGAGCTTATTTGCCTTTGTTGAAATCAATAAAATAGATCTGAGAAGCCTGTTAGCATTGCAAGGGAAAAAATGTAGTTAGTAGTTTCCTCAGGTATTGGACTGTGGACTCTCACCTGGGTTTGTACTTCTGTGGTTTGTGTGTGTGTGTGTGTGTGTATGGTTTGTACCAAGTGAAGAGAGTTTGAACGAGTAAGCCCTGATGAATCCAAGCTGGCTGCAAGCAGAGTCATCTTGTGCATGGCTCCGCTAGTTGTAATACCCTGGCATCCTTTTACCTCAAATAAAGAAGAGAGGTCTGTATGTGTGTCATATGCATGTTGTCTCCATGCACTTCGAAAGCTACATGGAAGATTTTAATGTACAAATCACCTGGTGGTCTGTGAAAAGGGGTGAATCTTCATGATGGACTTCTGCCTCGAATTTGTCAATGTACACCTAAGTTTCCCCCCTTTGGGGAAAGGGAAGGAGAGAGAGGGAGGGAGAGGAGGAACAGGACAGAAAGTGTGAGTGTGTCAGCTAGTCGCTTACTTGCATGCCTATATGCAAACACATGACTTTTGTATAAGTTATAAAAAGCAGGCAGTAGGGCACTTGCCCTTTGTTAGCTGCTCTTTGTTAGCTGCAGTTCATAGCAATGTATTTTGGCAATTTTCTCTTTAGTAACTAAAGTAAGTTCAATTATAAATTGAAATGTGGATTGCTGAAGGTTTTGCTTGCATTCAATTTTTTTCAGTAAGTGATGTGTTTGATGGAGACGGCATACAGGAAACCAAGCCCAAATTGCAGCACCTGCTTACAGATGACAACACTGCAGAGTCTGTAGAAGCTTCTCACAGGTCAGTGTATTTAATAGTTTATTCCAGTTCCTTATTTGACATATCCTTTAGTGCATTTGAGAGAGATTTTCATCTCTGCCTTGTATTTCTAAATTTAATGTTTTAAACCCAGTTTTGAATCCTGCCAGTTTTCGGAGCAAAAATATTTTTAACTTGACCTACAAGGAAAACCTGAGGTTTTGAGTAGACTTGTCTGATTTGACATGTGAGAATGTTGCAGAATTAGGTTGCGAATAAAGAACTATAAGTATTACCAGGATTATCAGGGTTAGGACTTACCAATTTTTATGTTGAGTTCTCAGGCTTTCACAAACTGTACAGATTGTCAGACACGTGACTTAGTCTGTATTTAGCCTCAGGTACTGATTTGGAAAATAGGGGATATTGTTCCTTTCTTCTTTGTTTTTAATGTCCTTTCTGTGTTTAATATGTAAGTTCCTTCTGGGAAAGAGCCATTGCCTTTTTGGGGTTTTTTTAATGCCACTGAATATGTCTTCCTATGATGTTAGGACAGTAACACAATGCAAGCAGTGATTCGGTGAAACTCCTGGCCTTCTAGCAATGGGTTTTTAGTTTCCTTTACTAATAATATTGAACCACTAAAAAAACCTGAGTGTTTTACTGGTTGTCTAAGATGCTGCTCTTTTCCCTTTTTTTTTTTTCTTTTGTTCCAAATAGCAAAAAGGAGGAAATGGAAAAAACAGGTTCAGGGATTAAAGAAGCATCTCGTAAAATTCAAGAATTACCTTTAAACCTGCAGTATCAGAACCACAAGTGCTCTAGTGCTTGTCTTGCCAACAGAGCAGCAGACTCCTTCAAGGGTGAAAATCCTCTTAAGATACCAATCCTGTTTCACTTTGAAAGACGCCATGCAAAAGCAGACTGCCTTTCGAAATCACTGGATGTGAACTATAAAGCTCCTTGTGGTCGAAGTTTGAGAAGCTTTCAAGATGTGCAAAATTATTTGTTTGAAACAGAATGCAATTTCTTATTTGTTGATCACTTCTCTTTCAACACATATGTACTGTTGGGCAGGAACACCGTAAATCCCGAACCCCTTGTATTTGATTTTGATATTAGCAATGGAGCCGAGTCTGTTCCCATTTCCTTCTGTAATGATCTTGACCGCGCAAGATTACCTTATTTCAAATACCGGAGGGCATCATGGCCGCGTGGCTATTATCTCAACAATTTCTCCAGCACGTTTGTTGATTCATGTGACTGTACAGATGGCTGCATTGATAGGTAGGTAGAAAAATCTAATCCCAGACAAGTGATGCATGATACCTCAATAGTAGGGTGGTGGTGTAAGTGTGAAGGCTTGCAGTACCAAACAGTGCCAAATAACGAAGGACCAACGCTGCTGGAATATCTGTGGAAGTTGTCTTGTGCCATGCTTTGTGCTGACTGACACCACTGTGTCTTTATCTTCTCCAGAACTTGGGTGCTCCTACCCGTCCAGCCTCTGTTGTAGGGAAGGAAGCAATCAACAGGTGCATTATCGCGTTCCTTTCCCTTTCTTCCCAAATTGGCAGTGCTCCTCCAGGTGAAGCTGGCAGGCACATCTCTCGGCTTTGGAAAAGGAGTGGGGAAGGGAGAGTCTTGTGCCAGGAAGGCTTGTTTTCCTGGCAGGCAGGGAAGGATCCTGCATGACAACTTCTGCTGCAGCTCCTGCTGTAGGATGGTATCCTAGAGATGGGATAGGACAGCCTGGAGAGATCACATCATTTGGAACTTAGAAGGTTACTGAGGGCAGAGGAGGAAACACAACCTCTACATCCCATCCTTCCCCTTGTCTAAACAGAAACGATGAAACCCTGCAGTCACAGGACAGTTTTATGTTCTGAGCAGTTCAAATGGTGTTGCTCATTGCTGTCTTTTTCTAAAGTCCAGTAGCTCTGGCTACATGTTACTCTGTTGACCGCCAGTTGACATATGTGAGTTTGGTGATAATTTTGTCCACTTTCTTGAAGGATGTTTGTCTCTGACCTGATCTCTGCCTACAGGTGTTATTTGATGTTGAATCCATTTTGTATTATTGATAGCTGGAGCAGTCGCATGTGCTTGTATGCAGTATAATTGCCCATGACCCAACAAAACCTTGAAATCACAGCCTAGTATAATGAAGCTTCAGTAATTAAAGTTACTTATTTTCAGCTGAGTGGTGGGGAACAGCAAGCACATAGCGTGCTGCTGCTTTGCACTGAACTCCCCCAACAGTTGAGATGCTTTTGATGTGTGGTTTTGGGGTTCAGGATTTGGTCCACTGCTGTTTTCACAAACACTGTGGGTCTTTGGAGTTGTCATAACATAAGATGGTAAAGGCCAGCATTATTGCTTGAGTTCTCTACTCTGTAGTGTGAAATTCTTCACTTCCTGGGGGCTAGCGTGGGACAACGATAGTGAAGTAGTGGCTAACAGACTGAGATGCTGTGCCAGAACAGGTGATTTTAATTCCTTCATTCAAACTATTTGGGAGTGTCCTGTTTATAATAAATTTCTGACCTACTTGAGCTGTTGGTGTGTGCCTTTTACAGAGCTTGGTGGAAGAATGGGGTTGGGGTGGAGAGAACTTGATTATTGTAAAGCACGCGTAACCAGGCAAGAGAAAAGGAGAAGGGTAGGGTGCCTGAAATGGCCTTATGGAGTAAAAGTGAGGGTGGGAGGAATACAGGTGTGTATAAAACTGTGTGTGCATAGTCAAGTACATTTTAAATCATCTAGATTTATGTTGGATTTATG
The DNA here is from genome assembly GCF_000708025.1 of Charadrius vociferus. Taxonomy (NCBI): domain Eukaryota; kingdom Metazoa; phylum Chordata; class Aves; order Charadriiformes; family Charadriidae; genus Charadrius; species Charadrius vociferus. The sequence continues at coordinate 2,264,905 of NW_009647769.1, read as the reverse complement.
CTACCCAAATACATTCTGAGATGTTTCACTGTTATCTTCTAGGTCAAAATGCGCATGCCTACAGCTAACTGCGAGAGGCTGTAGTAAAATTTCTCTGTCTCCAAGTAGTAAAACATGCCATGGATACAGTTACAAAAGACTGGAGGGACCTGTTCCTAGTGGGTAAGAAAGACAGAACTACTAACTGTTAATTTGTTTATATACTCTTATTTTACTCCTGTAGTTGTAAGTACTACAGGACTAAAATAACTGCTGTTTCTGGATTACTGAAACCTTCCATTTTTGTCTCAATTTTACTGACAGATCAGGATGTGACTTGAGTAATAGGAGGGGAAGAAACACTTTTGTACTGCCAATACTACAATTTTCATAGCCTAGTTCAAGATCCCAGAAGAGTGTAAAGAGTAACAAACATAGTGTTAACTGGTTCAAGAGCTCAAGCCATATCTAGCCCATGTGCTGGTTCGTTTAGGCATGTCAAGGGGGGAAGGGAGAGGGGAAGGAAACCTGCCACAAAGGAAGGAGGTCTGTTACAAGACTATCACAGCGTATATCAACCAAAGAAGTGGGAAGCAGTAGCCACCCTTGGGTTTTGCCCTGTATCTTGTGCACCCATTTGCTCTGTAGGACCAGAGTCTTAAGGAAATATCAGCCAGCTGCTGTTGCCAGACTTAGTTATGTGTGACTCTTCCAAGAGTATCCAAAGCCATCCCAGTGCTGCAAGTGTTCACCTTTTCTCTTGTTCAGCTCCTGTGGATTAATAGGTAGCCTGGGGAAGGTGCCAGTAACCTCAGATGTTTAGGAGAGGAGTTGTGTAAGGTAGCTTTCTGCAATAGCCGAGGGCTGAACTCACAGGCTTAAGGGGGCCCTTTCAGTCCTTTGTACTGTGTGATGTTAGTTTATGGTTGGCATGCAAAATTAAAGCTGCCAGTGAACCCAGAAACAAATGCAAAAAAAGCACAATTGTGAATTCTTTTAGAAATATTTTGTTAAATCCTAAAACTCATGACAGCTACACTGCCATCCAGGCAGACAGGTTGTCTTTGCTAATATCTGTTCCAGCATAGAATCAGGTGCTTCATAGGGATTTCTGCTTCTGTGTGGTTTACTCCAATAAAATAAAAAGGTAACATTTATTTTTCATGTCTACTTATATCAAAATCTGGCTGACAGACTCTTAAAATTCATGAATTGGCAATCGAGAAAGTCATGAGCATCAGAGCACTGCTGCACAATCAATTTTAGCCAGTCTTTATCTTTTCAGTCAACTGCCTTATTAATGTTCAGGAGGGAAATTAATAATAGCAACTTTGTTTTGGCAATGCATTCTTTTATATTGTGTTTTGTTTTGCTTCCTCTTGACAGAATTTATGAGTGCAGTGTGTTGTGCAGGTGTGATAAGATGATGTGTCAAAACAGAGTTGTACAGCATGGCATTCAAGTCAGGTTGCAAGTGTTCAACACGGAGAAGAAAGGCTGGGGTGTCCGCTGCCTAGATGATATCGACAAGGGGACATTTGTTTGTACTTACTCAGGTAACAGAAGGTGACCTGTGGAAGATGTATAGCATAATTCTCCCTCTCTTGTGACCTGTGCCCTGGAATTTTTTTGAGAATCAAACAGGGAAATGTGGGGTTGGAAGAGAAGTGAGTCAATATAATCTTAACTTGCAAGATGATCAAACAGAAGAACCTTGAAGAACTCTGCAATACAATGGTGCCAGACAAACAATCAAAGCATTCTGGAGCGAAGACTATCTCAGACTGTTGATTTTTCCATTGCAGACGTGTGCATCTTGTGCCAGGGCTAGTTTTCCTTCAGTGTACGTGCATTCATATTTTGCTTTCCCAAATAATGTTCTTGTATTTTTTTAATGTAAGTTTGAGCTGCAGTAGTGAGTGTGACCCATCTTGGCAAACAAACAATTTAAAAGAAAAATATTCTTTTTCTTCCAGGCAGATTAATGAGCAGAGCTGAAGCTCGAGTATTGGGGGATGCTGGTCAAAAACTGAAAGAGAAGAGTCCTGTGAATGACAGAGGCCATGGCTTTTTTTTCAAAAAAAGAAAATTTGACACTGATTGTTTAGACTCTGTGACTGAACTAGTGCAGGCTGGCAAAAATGACATTCTTGAGAAGCGGGAATCTTTGCCTCAGGCTGTGGATAATGAAAATAAATCAACCCTGTAAGTTTACTGAAACAAACATAAACATAACAAAACTAATATTCTGCTATTCTAGAAAGTCTTTTGTAAAACTTAGAGAAGAACTTAATGTCCTCAGCTGAGGGTGAGGGCTTTTTTCTTTCCCAACTTTTTTATTAGTTCCTGATTATTTCTTCTAGTGGGACAGAATTTTTCCTCTATATTGATTTTACTTACCTAGTGTATCACTTGGCCTTTTCCAGAAATCCAGTTCATCTTCTGGGTGTACTTGAGCTGTACAGGCATTAATCATTACGCTAATTTGAAAGAATTAATAAAAGATACTTGAGATAAAGATACTTGATGACAATGAAGGTTTTGATAACAAATTAACCACTAACTGTCCTGTCCTTTGCTCCCAGTCTTTGAACCTCATGTTCTTTGTAACCTTTCCTGCTAGGAGTCTGAGAACACATCGCTTTTGCAGTGAATTATACAAAAGTTCTGGTCCTGTTTTCATTTTACTGTCAGGATCTCATAGCCTATCAGGATTCATAAAATAAAATTGCTGCAAAATAACCATGTGGCTTTGCCAATAGCATGCTGTAGTCTTTTCAGAAGGAACTTGGGAGCTTGTTTTCTTAAACTTTCTTCCTTGCTCTGTCACACTGCTCTGTAAACACTTTCTTTCTACTGCTCATAAATGATTGCAAATTCTTGCTCATTTCGTAGTAAAAGATTATTGTGGATCTTTGAGAAGAACCATGAAATTGCAAATAGAAACTCTTTAAAATACCTGCCAATATATTCTCATTTGCATTTCAGTATCTTGGAAACCTGATGAACTATTCATTTTCTAAATTACATAATTCAACCAGCAATCAACTGGATTTTACTTCTACTATGTGCTTTCACTAAAAATTCCAGGGAATCACAGATTTAAAGTAGCATTTACTGTACTTCTGCCTTAAATCCCATAAATTTCCTTTCCTGAGAATAAAAATGTTTCATATATGGGCTGTGTAAAAAAATATGACAGACAAAAAACCTTTGTTATTCTGCCTCTTAAGAAATGACAATCCAGCTGATCTGAGAGGACATCAGTGTGCTAAGCCTGATGTGTCATTCACCCCAACAAATTGCCTTTATAAGGACAAACAATGTAATCATGTAATAATATCGTATGTTCTTGTGGCTACTGCACTTTCTGAGTTTACAAAGGGGTTTAAATCTTAAGAAAGCCTTAAAGCGTAGCATTTGTTGCCATTATCAGTAAAACCATGATGGGTTTTGTGGCAAGAAAACACATAAAGGTTGTAAGTTTTCTTGAATAAGAGCCGTTACTTATTACTAGATGTACAGATATTAAGATTAGTTTTGAAACTGGTGTTTTCTACTGCACAGTGAACATAATCCAAATGAATGCAGTTTTTGATGTTGTAAAGGTATATGCCAGATATTGCTTCCCATGCTTCCTCAATCTTCTCCTGATGTGAAGGCGTGAGGTTCTTCTGTGGGAGAGTATTTTTTGTATCTGCTGTATATTGACTTTCTCCCCCCCTCTCTCTCTCTCTGTCCTCCCTGTCTATCCTTTGTCCCTGCAACATCTTTTCTTGTTTGAAAGCTACACTGTCAAAACTTTTGAAAGTGGTAGCAGAAAAAAGGCAAAACTCTGTAGGTACTCTATTTTGAAATGATCTGATATAATAATAGTAAAACAGCAGAGAATTTGCTTCTCAGCAGGAGAACTGGGAAAGGATGCTGATCTCTCAAAAAAAAAAGTATGAACAACTGTTTTTTTTCCAAATACTGTTGAGAACCTAACCTAGGTCCTCAATTCTTAAAGGCAAAATAGTCACAGAGCCTGGGTTGAGGCCAGACTGCAGGTTCTGGTGTAGTCTGCTCTTTATGAACTAGAGACTGTTAGAGAAATGTGTGTTGCGAGAGTCATTTCTGGGTCTCTTTGTGTTTTAAAATTTCCTTTTGACCTTTCTGTACAGAGTTCATCCAAAGAATTTAAGTATTGCAACGGCGAAAAGTCCTAGAACCAGAATAGCTGTTTTTCATAATGACCAGCTGAAAATGGTAATAATAATAAGAGGCTTTAATAAATTAATTTTGCACTGTGCTGAATATGTATATGTTAATTTTGACCTTTTCATCTTGTATTTTAAATAGTGCTAGTGATCTTTCTTCATGAGATTGTGTCACACTGTGAGCTGAGCTGGCATGCTGGAAGCTATATCCCATCTCTTCTCTGTTACCAGTCCTTCAAGATGTTCCCTGAGACCAGCACTAACTAGTCTCACAGCCTTCCCTTCTCCACCCTTCGCTTACACTCCAGCCTTGAGAGTCTTAAGAAATCATTCTCCCCTTCCATCCCCTGTTGTAACTATCTGCAGGGTTAGGGGACCATTGTGATAATATTTTTGTGATGTCTCCCCAAAGAATGACATAGCAGGGAGAGAAGAGAAGAAAATCTCAAGAGTTGGATGCAGTTTTCTCATGCAGTAGCACAGTTGGGAAAATTTTATCTGACCTGGGTGTGAAGTGTTGCCTGCAAATACTTGCAGAAGAGGGAAACTGGGGTAAACTTACTTTGTAGGTTTCATTGGTTTCATTGCACTTAAGAAATGCATGTAGGATTTTCATGCTAACGTTTGGCAGTGCTGTCTATTCTGGAGTTCCCATAACTAATGGCCTTTTTGTGGTGGGAGAGAAGAAATCTTGCCGCTTCTGTTCATTTTATTGAAACCATGTAAAAAGCATGTTTGGGCTTTGGTTCAGCAACTTGCACATATGTGTTTAAATTCTGGTGAAATTGTTGGGACTTAAGCATGCACTTAAATGTTTTGTTGAGTGGGAAGCTCCTTCCAGGTTATTCTGAAGGATAATTTGAAATAAGGATAATAACCTTCCAGGTTATTCTGAAGGATAATTTGAAATTAGGATAAGTGTTGCATTGCCAGAAATGTATGAACTTTTGAAACTCAGCCATGGCTATGCATTACAGTAGGTTTGAAACTTCAACCCTACAGTCCTAAAAGCCACTTGCTATCCTGTGTTGACCCAGAGTTGCATACAGCAACAATACATCACAGCCTTTTCATTATCTTTTATTCTGTTTAAAGGAAATTGATACACTGGTGCACAGTGCCAGCTCAGATGAAGATAATAGTTCTCAGATTCATCAGTCAAGCAAAACAAAACTAACCAGTGGAACAAAGAAAAGAAAAGAAAGTAGGTTTGCAGAGCTATAAATACTGCACTCTTAGTACCCTTCTGCCCCATCAGGTGATAGACTTAGAATGTAGAACATGATCTTTGGATGTGGGCATGCCTGTTCCCAGAGTAGAATGATGCTGCCCGCATAATGCATAGGCTGTCTCTAAGAGAGCTCAGTGGTACAGAAATTATTGTTGCCTTGCATAATGCAGTGCGTTAACTGGTATGGGGCAAGCTTTTGCCTGCAAAGTTGATCCTGGCATATATCGAACAGTCCTGACAGCAGCTGCTCAAATACAGTGCAATTGTGGGAAAGTCGGTCTTGCAAATCATATTGTGTCACACCTGATACATGTGCCAGTCAACAAAACTGGAACAGGATATAATGTGGGGGTGGGAGGACCTCAGGCTGGAGAACCAGTGTTAAACTGATGCTATTTGCATGTGCATCTTGTTTCTGTCTTAATTACAGTTTGTGATTCTCTCAGTGGGATTTTAGAAGAAGGGAGAGACTAGGTCACTCACAGGAGACTTGAGCAAGTGCTTTAGGCACCGCAGCAGGAAACAGTCGTTTGTGGGAGGACTGGTGAGAGGCATGGAAAAGGGCAGTTGTGTTATACACTTGTAAATAACAAGGAAGATGTGTACATTTTGGAGAATGAAGGGTGGGTGAATAAGAGTTCGGGGCTAAACAAGGGAAAGGCTTTGGCGTTTAACTGGCATTGAAAACAACTTGTGTGTCTATTGACAGAATCCACTCAGCAGCAGAAGGAAGAACATCCGATGGAAGTGGGACAGACTGAGTCTGCTGATGTGGACAGTGCAGAATGCAAAAGAAAGACTCCGTCTCTGCAAGGTGTTGATTGTGGCAGCTCAGGTGTGCTGGATGACAGGTGTGTCGTGACACCATCCAAAAATGTAGCACTAAAAGCTGACTGCAAAGAGGAGAATCACAGGAAGTCAAAACGAGGCACATCTTGTGAGGATGCTGATGGTGACAGGATGCTTCTGAAGAATGCTAATGAAGAAAATACTTATGTACTGGATGCCACCAAAGAAGGAAATGTGGGTCGTTTTCTTAACGTAAGTAAAAAGTTGCAAGTGTTCTCTTAGTTGTCTTAGCTTAAATAAATAATGATGTGTTTGCATAAACTAGAAAGCTCTTGCACATAAACCATATATGTGATAGGTGCATGACAAGGCAGGCTCTGTGGTGCTCCCTGCGCTCTGAAGTGACAGAACAGCAGGTTGGGTCACACCGGCTGTTAGTGCCTCCATACTAGCTGTAGTTTTTGGCACCGCTAGTTTCCTGAGTGAAATATTCCCCAGTAATGAGTGATGACTTTCTCCTGAATTTTTGAACAGCCTTTTGTGGGGGTCCAGAAAGCAAATAGCATGTTTTGTTGAACCACAAGCCTTCTCCCAGCTTCATTTTTTGTTCCCCAACCACTGTAAATTCTAGCTTGTGCTGATTTAGAATAAGGGTTGTAATATTGTAGGAAATTTCTCTACTGTTCAATCATAGATTCAGAAAGTGGTCTATCATACTGTGTATGTATCTGCTAAATAAGTCTCTCAATTTTGACTTGCCAAGAAATAGTAGTGAATTACCGAGTACCTCCAGCTAAGGAGAGTGTTTCATAGACACATCCGCAAGTACTCTGCAAGTAACTTAGTTCTCTTCATTGGCACGAATATGTGTCTTAACAGCAAAATCCATGCATGTTTAAGCTGTTCTTCATTGCAGAGGTAATATGGTGTTAGGTTTCAGCAAGCTGTACTACTAATCTTTTCTTCTGCATCCATGACCATACACATGTTCCTATGTGCATCTGAATAACCTTTCACATCTCATAGCTCTTTGCCAACATATGCAATCATTTAATCTACTGCTCGCTCCCTAGCACTGCTTCTCTGGCTGACAGCGAGATACATCTGTCCCATGTTGATTATTTGTGGTGCATCCTGAATCAAAGATGAATTCTCACCATAGATTTCTGGAGCACAGCTTGATAAAAGACCTCGGTTTTCCTAGGCAAAAGTACTTTCATCATATGATGGAAATAATACTTTAAAGAGATATAGTTACTGCAGAAATAAGTGGCAAAGGAATTCAGTAATAGACATTCTGTGTGGGCTGGGGAAGGGAAGGAAGAAACTACCTTTACCAGTGACAGATATCTGACACAAAATAGGTTCTTCAGCCAATGATGAGGTGTTTCACTGTTTCTAATTCAAATATTCTGTTCTACAGCACAGCTGCTGCCCAAATCTCTTTGCACAGAGCGTGTTTGTAGAGACTCACAACAGAAGTTTCCCATGGGTGGCATTCTTCACAAACAGGTGACTTTTTTGAAGTCTAATGCTGTTCATTTAAGGCACTAGGGGAAAAAGCAGTGCTTACTTATTAGGAAATAATTATGGTAAGAGGGGCCAGATGCTTAGATCACAAACCCATAAAATTACCTTCTTATTGGTGACTTCTTATTGTGCACTAAAGACTGAGGAAATACAGCTATTGATTGTCACTAATGAGTTTTTCTTAGTTTTGCACTGAAATGTAAAGCGGGGAAGCTTAATTTTGATGCATCCATTTCAGTGATAATCTTCAGTGTAAAAATAGGTTTAATTCAGCATGGTCATTTTGAAAGCCAAGAATCAGTGATCCCAGTGTTGTCTCTCAAGGAACGGCCAGCAGATCTGAGTCCCATAGGGCAAGGTTGGAGCCTGCAGGGTCTTAAGACTGAGGCACTTTGTGGGCAAAACAAGCTGGCTCCAGGCCTTCTCCTCACAGCTACCAAGGACTTAGTGTATCCCAACATATCCTGGTGAGGTGGTGCTAGGATACTCAGGGGTGAAAACTTTCTCTGAAAGCAAAAGATGTGGGTCTTCCCTTAGTGGATGACAGAAAAGGAGGTACAGAGAGCTGGTGCCAGTGAGACACAAGAAGGTGTCAGCAGGGAAAAGATTAATTGTATGAATGAAGCTAGCTGATACATGTGACAGTGGGAGTACTGGCTGAGAGCTTACAATAGAGAAGAAAGGATTCGTTCCAGACAAACCAACTCCAGGAAGCGCTGATCTTCTGTGGAGCCTTGCAGCTCTGGTCCCCACTGACACAAGTGCTGTGGATTGCGCTGTGAGGAGGGCTTCCAAGAACTGTGAAGACAATGTTTTGAAATATGTCAGAAAAAAGGATTTTGGTTTAGATAGAGTCTTTCTTGCTTAGGTAGTCAGTAAAGAAGTGTGTAGTGGGGACTGAAGACAGTGTAGGAGGTAATAGTGGTCAGCAGAAGACACTTAGGGAAGAAGATTGTTGAAGGAACGTTACCCTGGCTGGCCCTCTTGCTTTCTGGCAATCACCCTTTAACAATTTTTCTACATTGAGGACTGCATCTGGATCATCGAGCTTAATTGTGTAGCTTCCGTGAACTCGCCCAGTCACTTTTTTATTTGTCTTATATTTTTGGCCTCCAGAACATCCTAAGGCAGTAAGTCCCAGGTTGCAAGTATGTGCTGTTTGAAAAGTCCTCATTTGGTTTGTTCTCAGCCTGCTGCCTGGTAATTCACTGGATGTCTCTTATGTTGTATCCAGTGAGAAATATCAGAGAATTGTTCTCTTCTTTGTAATACTCATATTTTATTGTATTTTCCCTGAGTTGTCCCTCAGCATCTTAGTCTCAGGTATCTAATTTGGCATTCATTTGGGGTAATGGATTTCCTACCTTAGAAATTTCTTCTCTTTTGTGTACTGTCAGAGCGGCTAGTTCATGAGGAGCATGTGTTTAATTCTCGGTCTTGGGCTTTGAGCACATAGATAGTGCAATTGCATTAAAATGTAGCTTGTCAGACCAAAGATGATTCATAGTCTTCATCATCAGTGCATCTAGAGATCTGTTCAAACCTCAGTGATGCACTATACATAGTAAAAATAACAAAACTGTGTTCTTATTTAGATGTATTCACTTATGTGTTTTTTACTTTTTTTTTGGTGTGATTTTTGTTTCCCAGAATTTGCCTCAAAGTTAGAGCAAGTTGTTTAGACTCTGACCCTATCACACTGCTTGATAAATTCTTTTCTCCTAGGTGTGCGTATTTGCACTCTCCATAGTTCTGGTAGGCAAAGCAGCGTGTACGCGCCAGAGATGCCTTATATCTCTTGGTTCTCTTGCAACAAGCTGCCTGTGTGATGCTCCCTGCCTGCTACAATTTTGGGGTTTGCATGTGAATCGTTGGCAACAAATTGTAAGCACAGTACTGTTTCACTTCATTCAAACAAATTGACCAAGTGTTTTATTTCTTAGGCATGTGAAAGCTGGAACCGAACTCACGTGGGATTATGGTTATGAAGCTGGAAGCATGCCAGAGGCAGAGATTTCCTGTCAGTGTGGAGTTCAGAAGTGCAGGAAAAAAACCTTATAGGCAAAGCTTTCCTACTGTCAACACCTCAAGTACCTGGAGATTTATATGCTGGAAGGGATTACTACACAGCGAACAATACACTTAAGTCAGTGGTGCTAGCTATATTCAACTAAAATGCCTTTCACCTCATCATCTTTTAAATGTACATTTAAATGTCAGTTTTGTAGTTTACAGTATCCCAGAATGGTCAGGGTTGGAAGAGACCTCTGGAGATCATCTAGTCCAACCCCCCTGCCAGAGCAGGGTCACCTACAGCACGTTGCACAGGAATGCATCCAGCTGGGTCTTGAATGTCTCCAGGGTGGGAGACTCTACCACCTCTCTGGGCAGCCTGTGCCAGTGCTCTGCCACCCTCACAGGAAAGAAGTTCCTCATGTTTATATGGAACTTCCTGTGTTCAAGTTTGTGCCCGTTACCTCTTGTCCTGTCACTGTCCACCACTGGAAAAAGACTGTTACCATCTACCTGGCACCTTCCCTTTAAGTATTTATAAGCATTGATAAGATCCCCCCTCAGCCTTCTTTTCTCTAGACTAAAAAGATGCAAGTTCCTCAGCTTTTCCTCATAACAAAGATGCTCCAGTCCCCTGATCATCTTTGTAGCCCTTTGCTGGACGCTCTCCAGCAGTTCCCTGTCCTTGAACTGGGGAGCCCAGAACCAGACACAATACTCCACATGCAGCCTCACCAGGGCAGAGTAGAGGGGGAGGATAGCCTTCCTCAATGTGCTGGCCTGTGAGGATGATGTGGGAGACAGTGTTGAAAACCTTGCTGAAGTCAAGGTAGACAACATCCACTGCTCTCCCCTCATCCACTCAGCCAGTCACACCATCGTAGAAGGCTATCAGATCAATCAGACATAACTTCCCATTGGTGAATCCATTTTGACTACTTCTGATAACCTTCTTTTCCTCCAGATGCTTTGAGATGACACCCAGAATGAGCTGGTCCATCACCTTTGGAGTTAAGGAATGGTGAGGATGGAGGTGAGGCTGACCAGCCTGTAGTTTCCCAGGTCGTCCTTCTTCCTCTTTTTGAGGACTGCCGTGATATTAGCTTTTCTCCCATCCTCAGGGACCTCTCCTGTTCTCCATGACCTTTCACCTCCATGGAGAGTGGCTCAGCAATGACTTCCACCGATGTACTTGAAGAAACCCTTTATGTTGACCTTGACATCCTTTGCCGGATTTAATTCCAAGGCGGCCTTGGCTTTCTTCGTTTCATCCCTGCATGCTCTGACGGCATTCTTTTACTCTTCCCAAGGGGTCAGTCCCTTCTTCCATATACTGTAACCTTCCTGCTTCCGCTTGAGCTTTTTCGGAAGCTCCCTGCTCAGCCATGCATGTCTCCTGCTTCCCTTGCCTGATTTCTTTCTCTTATGGATGCTCTCTAGAGCCCTCACCCTTGGGATTTGTCCAAGCAGGTTCTTGAAAAGATCAAAGTTAGCCCTCCTGTAGTCTAAGGTTTCGACCCTTCTTGTTGTTCTGTGCATGCTGCATTTAATCCTGAACTCTATTTTCTCATGATCACTGCAGACAAGTCTGCCCCCAACCTTAACGGCCTCCACCAGTCCCTCTTTGTTTGTCAGTCCTAGGTCCAGTAGTACCCCTCTCCTTGTGGGCTCCTCCACCACCTGAGTCAAAAAGTTGTCATCAATGCACTGGAGGAACCTCCTGGACTGTACATGCCCAGCTGTGTGGCCTTCCAAGCAGTTATCAGGGTGATTGAAGTCTCCCATGAGAACCAAGGCCTGTGATTGTGAGGCAATTCTCCCCTGTCTGTAGAAGGCCTCACCAACTTCCCCATCCTGATCAGGTGGCCTGTAACAGACACCCCCAACAGTGTCTCTCATATTAGCCTGCCCCCTGATCCTTACCCACAAGCTCTCAACTTGCTCTTCCTCCACCCCCAGGGAGAGCTCGATACATTCCAGTTGCTCTCTCACATAAAGAGCGACTCCACCACCTCGCCTTGCTGGCCTGTCGTTCCTAAAGAGAACATAGCCCTCCATGACAGTGTTCCAGTCATGTGAGCTATCCCACCATGTCTCAGTAATTGCAATGAGATCATGGACCTGTGACCACACACAGATCTCTAATTCTTGCTTGTTCCCCATGCTGCGTGCATTGTTGTATAAGCATTTCAGAGAGGCAGTTGTGCGTAGTTTTTGCCCTAGAGAGGTGGTGGGCCTTCCAATTCTCAAAAATACTAGCACCCTGCCCCACAAGTGCTGGGATACTACAGTCGGGTGCTTCTCTAGTGAGCCTAGTTACATCCCCATCCCCCTTCCAATCTAGTTTAAAGCTCTCTCAATGAGCCCTGCTAACTCTAGTCCTAGAACACTTTTCCACCTGCAAGATAGGCTTTTCCCACCTGTTAGCAGCAGGCCTGGTGCTCTGTAAATCAAGCCATGAATTACAGAATTATAACTTTGTCATAAGAACAGGCATCAAACTTTTCCTAGATGATTTCTGTACTCCTAGTCTTCCACTTCCTTTTCATTTGCAAACAAAGTTCACAGTGCACTGAAAGAACTCGTGTTTCTGTGCCATCTACAGCAGAGACATGACTGATGCAGAGCAGTGGTTAGTTAATGTTTTCTGTGCCTTTCCACAATGCTGAGTTAGCAAAACTCAGTTTTCTGAAACTCATTATGAATGCAAGTCTGCCTGTTTGGGGACTAAGAATTATTAAAATATACCTAAGCCTGATGGATCCAGTGGGACAGAGAGTCTCGAACAGAGATGAGATTAATCAGAACAGTTTTGCAGAGCTGTGTTTGTGCTACAAAGTGAGCTGGGCAGGTCCTGCTGCTGCAGGACAGAAATGACTGCTTTTTGTTGAGTTGCATCCCTCTCCCTGTGTGTGACACAGAGAAATCCTTGAGAAATCCAGTGTGCCTCATTTCAGTGCCATATTGTGTAGTGTGGGGCAGGTGGGCCACAGAAGTCCTTGCCATGTGGTTTGTTGGCAAGAGAAACAGGCTACATTAGGTGACACTGAGTGCAGATGCAGGAGGTGGCTCTGAAACAGAGCAAGGGATTGGCGTGCAGGTGTGTGGCTTTTGAATGTGTCAGAGCCTTGTGCAAAGAAGGTGGTGTCATGGATGGGCAATTTAGACCACCTGAAGAACCACCACCAAAGGTATCAGCAAAAGGCAAAAGTGATTTTACTGAAGTAAGATGTAAAAGTGAGACTCAACATGTTAAGTCCAATGGCAAGGTTCACTGCAGAGTATATATATAATAATGATTCAAACTTACCAATACAAAATCTTAGTGCAATGTAATACAAAGTAATGTGCGATATCAATCACTTACCAAAGATCTGCAGTTGGTAAGGGGTCTCTCAGCCTTGAGAAGTAACCTTGAGAGGTGTCCCAGCTCAAGGGGAGATCACCGCTGTGCAGCCAGCTGCCTAGCAGGGAGAGCTCGAAGAAGGTGCACTCAGGCTTTCATATTTATGGAGTAAAGTGGTTGGCTCATCGTCAAAATACCTGCGATAGAAAAGGTAAGCATGAGACTCCTTGTACCCACATCTTTCTTTGTTCCTTGATAAATGAGTCTTGGAAGAACCACCTGCTATTCGTGTGTTAATCGCATGGTTGGTGTTACAGTTTCCAAGCCCATATGCATCAATGCTCATTATGTCACCCTGTTCCTGTGAGTGCTTTCAGACAACAGGTTGGAACTAGAGAAGGTTTTGGCTTGGTTATAGCCCAGGCCTTTCACAGAATCACATAATGGTAGGGGTTGTAGGGGACCTTCGGAGATCACATAGTCCAATCCCCCTGCAAAAGCAGGTTCACCTAGAGCAGGTTGCACAGGAATGCATCCAGGTGGGTTTTTAATATCTCCAGAGAGGGAGACTGCACAATCTCTGGGCAGCCTGTTCTAGTGCTCTGCCACCCTCAAAGTAACGAAGTTTTTCCTTATGTTCAGATGGAATTTCCTGTGTTCCATTTTGTGCCTGTTGCCCCTTGTCCTGTGACTGGGCACCAGTGAAAAGAGTCTGGCCCCATCCTGTTGACACCCACCCTTTAGATGTTTATAAGCATTGATGAGATCCCCTCTCAGTCTTCTCTTCTCCAGGCTAAACAGACCCAGGTGTCTCAGCCTTGCCTCATAAGAGAGGTGGTCCATTCCCTTGATCATCTTTGTAGCCCTCCGCTGGACTCTCTCTGGTAGTTCCCTATCCTTGAAACAGGGAGCCCAGAACTGGACACAGTACTCTAGATGTGTTCTCACACATCATGCCATCCAGGGCAGAGTAGAGGGAGAGGACGACGTCCCTTGAGCTGCTGGCCACATTGAACCATTGGCCATCTTGGCCACAGGGCACGTTGGTGGCTCATGGTTAACTTGTCTGCCAGGACTCCCAGGTGTCTCTCAGCAGAGCTGTTTTCCAGCAGGTCAGTCTCTAACCTGTACCAGTGCATGTGGTTATTCCTCCCCAGGTGCAGAACTCTACGCTTGCCCTTATTGAATTTCATTAGGTTCCTCTCTGCCCAACTCTCTAGCCAGTCCAGGTCTCACTGTATGGCAGCACAGCCTTCCGGTGTGTCAGCCACTCCTCCCGGTTTTGTGTCATCAGCAAACTTGCTGATGGTACGCTCTATCCCTTCATCCAGGTCATTAATGAGTATGTTGAACAAGACTGGTCCCAGTACTGACCCCTGGGGAACACCACTTGTTACAGGCCTCCAACCAGACTCTGCACCACTGATCACAACCCTCTGAGCTCTGATTCAGCCAATTCCACTTCCTAAGCTTACCTATCAGGATGATGTGGGAGACTGTTTCAAAAGCCTTGCTGAAGTCAAGGTAGGCAACATTCACTGCTCTCCCCTCATCCACCCAGCCAGTCATTCCATCATAGAAGGCTATCAGCTTGGTCAAACATGATTTCCCATTGGTGAATCCATGTTGACCACTTCCAGTAACCTTCTTTTCCTCTACATGCTTAGAGATGACATCTGGCATGAGCTGTTCCATCACCTTTCCAGGGATGGAGGTGAGGCTGACTGGCCTGTAGTTTCCTGGGACCTCCTTCTTGCCCTTTCTAAAGACTGGCATGATATTAGCTTTCCTCCAGTTCTCAGAGACCTCTCCTGTTCTCCATGACCTTTCAAAGATGATGGAGAGCAGCTTCACAAGATCTGCCAGCTCCCTCAGCACTTGCAGGTGCATCCCACATCAGGGCCCATGGATTTATGGGTGTCAAGTTTGCCTAAATGATCTCTAACCCAATCCTCCTCGATCAAGGGAGAGTCTTCCTTACTCCAGGCTCTTTCTCTTACCTCCAGGGTCTGGGATTCCTGAGGGCTGGCCTTAGTAGTAAAGACTGAAACAAAGGCAGCATTCAGTAACTCTGCCTTCTTTGCATCCTCTGTCACCAGAGCACCCACCTCATTCAGCAGCGGGCCCACATTTTCCCTAGTCTTCCTTTTTCTACTGATATACTTGAAGAAGCCCTTCTTATTGTCCTTGACATCCCTTGCCAGATTTAATACCAAGTGGGCCCTAGCCTTCCTCATTGCATCCCTGTATACTCTGACAACGCTCCTATACTTCTCCCGAGTGGCCAGTCCCTTTTTCCACATTCTGTAAACTTCCTTCTTCTATCTGAATTTTTTCGGAAGCTCCTTGCTCATCCATGCAGGTTTCCTGCTTCCTTTGCCTGATTTCTTGCTCCTAGAGATGCACTGATCTTGAGCTTGGAGGAAGTGGTGCTTAAATATTAACTGGGTCTCTTGCACCCCCCTTCCTTCTAGAGCCTTAGCCCATGAGATTCCTCCAAGCAGGTTTTTGAAGAGGCCAAAGTTAGCTCTCCTGAAGTCCAGAGCTGTAATTCTACTTTTCGCCCTGCTTCTTCTATGCAGGATCCTCAACTCCACCATCTCATGGTCACTGCAGCCAAGGCTATCCCCAACCTTCACATCCCCAACTAGTCCTCCTTTGTCAGCACAAGGTCCAGCAGTACACCTTTCCCTGTTTGTTCCTCGACCACCTGCATCAAGAAGTTATCATCAGTGCTCTGCAGAAACTTCTAGGACTGTGCATGCCTGGCTGTGTTTTCTTTCCAGCAAATGTCATTGTATTTGAAGTCCCCCGTGAGAACCAGGGCCTGTGAACCTGAGGCTATTTCTAGCTGTTTGTAGAAGGCCTCGCCAACTTCCTCTTCCTGATCTGGTGGTCTGAAGTAAACACCCACAACAGTGTCTCCGTGCCCCTTAATTCTTATCCATAAGCTCTCAATATGTTTTTCATCTACCCCTGGGCAGAGCTCGATACATTCCAGTTGCTCTGTCACGTAGAGAGCAACTCTCACGTGGAGAGCAACTCCACCACCATGCCCAGCTGGCCTGTCTTTCCTAAAAAGTACATAGTGACAGCATTTCAGTCATGCGAGCTGTCCCACCGTGTCTCTCTAATTGCAATGAGGTCATGGCCCTGCGACTGCTCACAGATCTCTAGTTCTTCCTGTTTATTCCCCGTGCTGCGTGTGTTGGCGTGCAGGCATTTCAGAGAGGTAGTCAAGCATGCGGGTTTCCGTGGAGGCAAGCAAGAGGATCCACCACAGCCATTCACACCCGTGAGGTGGTTCGCCTTCTGGATCTTATCTTGGGAGTCAGCTAAGGAACATTTGTCACTGTTCTGGTTGGCCCAGCTTATTCCCCAGCTGGCTAAGTTTGTGTGAGCATTGCCACCTTGGACCCCACCCTCCAAGTCCTTCAGTTTAAAGCCTGCCTCACCAAGTTGGCCAGTCTGCTGCTGAAGATTCCCTTGCCCCTTCTAGACAGGTGGATCCCATCCCTCTCTAACAGGCCATATTCATCAAAGAATGTCCCATTGTGATAAAAACAAAAACCCTCACGATGGTACCAGCTACGTAGCCAGGAGCTGATATGCATTATCTGTGCACTTCTGGCTGTTCCCTTTCCTCTAAAATAGAGGAAAAGATAACTTGGGCACCAATTTTTTTTCACTTGCTCCCCCAGGGTTTTATGCCCGGGTTCTGGCTTGCAGTGTCATTCGTGCCCACATGAAAGAGTAACAGCGGGTAGTAGTCTGTGTTCTTAACAAGTTGTGGTACTCTCTCAGCAACATCTTGGACCTTAGTTCCTGGAGGGCAGCATACCTCATGTGACTCCCTGTCAGGATGGCAGATGGGCACCTCAGTGACCTTTAACAGGGACTCAACCACTACTAGCACTCGTCATTGTTTCCCATGTCTGCTGTGTGCTGGTGGTACAGGTCCTCCTGGCAGGTCTTGCTCCGGGGTGTCTGTACCTGCTAAAGCTTCATAGCTGGTTTTTGTTTTGATGCCAGAGGGTGGGGGCTGAAGCACAGTTTTCCTGAACATTAGGTGAGAAATTAGTCCAGTGTTGCTCAAACCAAGACAGTCCTGGTTTGAGGTAGAACAGAACCAATTTTCTTTTCAGTAATTTTACTTTTCAATTAAGCCTCTTCTAACTCTCTGAAATTAACGGCATATTTTTTCAGACATCTTGTCTAGCAGATAAGGTCTGATGTTTATAGTGAATACCAAGGAATAGTATGCAGAGAGGCTCCTGCTTATACTTATTGCTATAACACCCAAGCCACCTAACTTTGTTATTTGCCCCGTTGGAGGGTCGGAAGTGAAAAAGCATAGAGGGGTCGCACCTGCGGGGAGGAGCGGACAGGACAGGTGACCCAAAACTGGGTATTCCATCCCATCTGCATCATGCTCAGTATAAAAGCTGAGGGATCAAAGGGGTCAGGCTTTGTTCAATGGCTGGTGCCCAAAGAGGACTCGCTCTGTTCGTCTACCTTTGATCCTGATCCATGCGTTCCTGAATCCAGATCCAGAATCCAGCTCCTGTCCATCGCTGAGTCCAGTCTGGGACTTCCCCTATGCCTGATGGTGACGTGATCATCATCCTGGGAGCTTGATACAGTTTTGTATGTATTGTATTTATTTCATTATTTTCTTATTATTATTTTCTTTTTGTTATTAATATTTCATTAAAGTAGTTTAGTTTCTTTTCGACCTGTAAGTCTCTCTCTCTTATCCTTATTAAAGAGAGCATCTGTCGTTCGTTCAGTGGCCAGCCCAGCCCAAACCACGACAGCCTTTCAGACAAGTAAGGATGTGGAAAATATCTGTCTCTAAGCTCAACTTGAAGGTGGAAAAGCAGATGGGATTGTCATTAAGGCACCAACGGGGGAAAAAGTACATTTTACTGCTGTTTGATTACATTTTCCAGATCAGTGGTAGGAATTATGGTACTGAGCTGGGGAGGAAAATCTCTGTTGCTTGCTGCATAAAACAGACCTGATGTTTCAAAAGATAAAAGCACTTACTTGCTCTGTGTGGTCTGCAACTATCCGAGAGCCTGCCGTCAGCGTGGATTTTACAGTACGTATGCGTATGAGACATGGCTTTTTGGCTAGCTGTGTTTATCAGGTCTGTCTTCAGGCTGGTACTTCATTCTCCTCCTCCACATGAGGATACACTAGATAAAGCAGTTGCAACCCAGCTTCTGGTTCCCTTCCAGTCTGATGCTTTCACTGCTTGTGAATCTGACATACCAGACCAGAGATCATAACATATGCTCTTGCAAATTTACCTTACAAGGCATGTTTTCTGCCCGTTTTTGTAATTTTATTAGAATGGGTTCTGCTGAAGGTGGCTGGCAAGTATCTTCTGCAGACAATGGCTGTGCTGGTTCAATAGACGTCGCAAGAGTGCTCATCTGAACTTGCTCTCTGCTCAGCTTCTCTGCTTGCCCTTACCTATCTCAAAGATGGGTGTATTTCTGAACATAGTCCCTTGTGCCACCTGTGCTTTAACGGGGTGTCATGTAAAAGCACAGAGCAGAAGCACCGATGGAAGAATAGGTGGAAAAGTTCCAAGTGAAACACTAGAAAGCACCTGTGGAGTAACACATTTGAGACTTCTTGTCAGCCTGCCATGGGTATGAAAGAGAAGAAGAGTGCCCAGTGGGAATTAGTCGCATTGAGATGTCAAACAGAACTTTGGAGATGCCCTGAAATCACAGTTTCTATTGACCTGCAGAGGAGCATAGGTTTTACAACACTGATAGAGGATTGTCGGATTCAGGGGGAATTCTGAAACTAATTTAGGCTGTTCCAGGGTTGTACCTTGCTCCTGTGAAATGGTGTCATCCAGCCATGTGGTGTGGACATTGCTGACTCTCATGATGAGCAGGACAGTGAGCAGGACTGTCCCAGCAGAGGGACAGCAGTGATGTGAGAGTGTAGAAGGGCTCCATGACCTACAGGGAAATAAATATTAGTGCCCAAGGTAAGCACAAAAATGCAAAGACAGCTGAAGATTACCTATGGCATAGGTATGAAAGAAACAGGACTGGAGCACATTACACTGATTATTTATTTTTTTGCCAAAAAATTATGGAGCACTAATTTCCAGCTCTGCCTATTTCAGCAGAACTGTGTGGCTCTGTAGAGCACGGGTTTGGAAGACGAGATCACAAGGGACTTGCAGTTGTTTTTTCTCCGTAGAGAATTATTTTTTCTGTGTTGAAGAACAGACTTGTGTCAGGAAAATTTTCCAAGTTTAAGACTTATGCACCTCTGAGGGTGCTTGAATCCAGTTGACTCGGGCAAGTACAATCTAGATAATAGAGTTGGAAATTGGTGTTGTGTAGCAGCAACTGGCTAATCGATGAGATCTAATTGCAAGCCTGGACACGGGGGCTGACCTTAGCTCTGTGATACTGTTTCTGGGCAGGCGCAAAGGGATTTGGGAAACCAGCTGGAGTCACGCTAGCAGTGCTGAAAAGCTGAAAAAGCCAAAGCTGTTCTAGCCAGTGAAGGGAACTGATCTGAATGTACTCCATGTTGTGTTTGGTGTGGCCTCCTGATGGGACAGAACGTGTTGTGGCTGGTGAGCTGTCATGGGAGTGGAAGTCTAGGGTTTGTTTAATTCTCCCACGCAACGCCGAGGAACTTCATGTAGGCCTCAACCTTGGTCGCACTGGCATGACTGTGCCTTTCAGCCCTGAGTCGCTGGTGTTCAAAGAGCTTGCAGAAACGTTGCACCTTTGTGAAGCAGGATGAGGAAATCTCTTGGTGGCCTGTGTCACGTTGAGACCTGCAGAGGAACGAGCTTCTCCCAGTATCGCTTACGCTTTTGCTGTTGGCTGGAACGCACTCATCAGCTGCTTACAGGGGCAGCTGGAGGGCATCAGCCTAGATATGAACCATTGGGCTTACAAGCAAGGAAGCACCAGCAAAGCCCCTCAGAGAGGAGCTGGCACGTCTTATATCTCTGGTTGCCCAAGG
>NW_009647769.1:2243738-2244265 GCF_000708025.1 Charadrius vociferus | reverse complement strand
GGAACGGGTAGTTTTTATTTCTATGGTTGCCCAAGGAAAAGCCTGTCTTTGAGCGGCTGAACAAGGAAAGTGCTGACCAGCAGCACTGGGACAATCTGGTCCTTCAAGTGCTGGGTGAGCACCACAGTGGCCGAACATGAGGCCAAGGCACCACAGCCACCACCTCCTCCACCATGGCAGGACCGACTGAAGGAAGGGCCTGATGGCTGCGGGAGGCACACCGCCTTATCTGGGTCTTTCCTGCCCACCTCTCAAATCAGCTGCTTGGTCAGACATCACCCTGCCAGCCCCACATTGGGCACCCATCACGACCTTGCCATCACATTGGGCACCTTACCTGCTGTCCCCCTGCCCTGCTTAAGGGACGTACAGAAATGAACGGGGGGGCGATGGGAGGATGCAAGATGTCCCCTTCCCAGTGGGGAGATCGCTTGGGAAATGGCTGTCAAACGGCAGCCATCGGGATTGCCGTGCGCGGGTATCGAACCCCCGCCCTCGGCCCCGGCACGCCTAAAGGTGCGTCTACC
>NW_009647769.1:2238763-2243313 GCF_000708025.1 Charadrius vociferus | reverse complement strand
CCCAGTCGGGTGGCATCTCGCTCCACTAGGCCTTGAAGATGGACCTGGACATGGACCCGTTATGAACCTGCTGGGGCGGGTCCAGAGGAGGGACGGGAGAAACAGTCAGAGGGCTGGAGCACCTCTTCTCTGAGGACAGGCTGAGAGAGTTGGGGTTGTTCAGCCTGGAGAAGAGAAGGCTCCGGGGAGACCTTACTGCAGCTTTTCAATATACAAAGTGGGCCTGTAAGAAAGGTGGAGAGAGACTTTTTACCAGGGCCTGTAGTGACAGGAGGGGCAACAGTTTTAACCTGAAAGAGGGTAGGTTTAGATTGGACACAAGACATTTTTTACATTGAGGGTGGTGAGACCCTGGCACAGGCTGCCCCAGGAAGCTATGGATGCCCAGTCCCTGGAAGTGTTCAAGGCCAGGTTGGATGGGGCTTTGAGCAATCTGGTCTAGTGAAAGATGTCCCTGTCCGTGGCAGAGGTGTTGGACTTTAGATGATCTTCAAAGGTCCCTTCCAACCCAAACCATTCTTTTGATTTTGTGATCTTGAGAATAAGTGAGAGTTTAGATTTAATGAGGAACCCTCCAGTCATGCCTGTCACTTGGATCAGATGTGTTAACATATACCTTTTTAAAGAAAATATTTTTTTTACATTCTTAAAAATATTTCCCCTATATCGAGTGAAAGGTGATCAGAAAGATTTATTTGGTTTTGTGCTGAAAGCTTTGCAAAGACTGGGGGTGTTTATGCTGCTAATGACTTAGGGGAGAATGGGGAGGTCTCTTGTGTAGGTCATGACCAGCAGTGCTGCTTTCCCCATAAAGTGCAAATGGAGACACAGTGAGTGCAGGGCAACAGGTATGTAATTTCCTCCTTTCTCCCTGCTTCGATAGATCAAATCCTTTACTAAACTGGGGTGAAAAGGAGAGCAGAGCAGCAGCTAGGACAGTGGGTTTTGGTAGTGTGCTGGAAGTCAGGGGACTTGGGTTCTTTTCCTTACTCCCCTACAGATATGCTGAGTGACATTCTGTGCCTTAAGTTTCCTCCTGTGTAAAATGTGTGTATTTACACACAAGGATGCTTTCCAAATTGGTTCTGGAGACTAAATATTTAGACAAATTGGTAGTGTTTCAGGAAGGTGTATTTGCGAGTGACACAGTCCCTGTGTACTTGCCAACAGTATTCCCATCCCTTTTTACTTTCTGTTTCGTTTCCCGTTTTCTACCATTTCATTACTGTTGCAAAAACAACCCCTGCTTGTAGGAAGCAGCGCAGGTACCAGAGAAGCAGCCAGAGGCACGTAACTGTTTCTTTCCCTCAGCTGCTTCTCTTCGGTCTTCTGTTTTGCAGCTTCATTTGCTCTGGCGTTACTGGGGGACAGTGGAAGGACTTCCAGCTCTTATAGATTAATAAGTCACTTGTATGTTCCCACAGTCTGCTTCTGTGGCAGTGAAAGTGAAAGCTGGCTGTGAAGAATTGCAGAAGGACTTTGTGACAGTGAATGATTTGACTATAAAATAGGTGAAAATACGGCATTGAGTAAGTGGAAAATGATGCATGTGTCAGAGCAACAATCATGACGCTGATGCCCTGCATGCTATCTGATACCACTTAGGAAAGAGATCTGGGGGACTACAATATGTAGTTCTACGAAAGTGTCAGGTCCATGCTTAGAAGCAGTGTAAAATGTGATTGAAATATTAAGAATTACTAAGAAAAGAAGAGAAAATTATGGAGCGTGATTGTGAATTTTTATCATAAATGTGTCCTAGTTTAGGCTGGGATAGAGTTGACTTTCATACTGGTGGCTGGTAGAGTGCTGTGGTTTGGATGTGGGATGAGAATAGTGTTGATAGCACACTCATGGTTTTGGTTGTTGCTAAGAAGTCAAGTCCTTTTCTGTTCCTCACACTGCCCTGCCAGCGAGCGGGCTGGGAGGGCACAAGTAGTTGGGAGGAGACACAGCCAGGACAGCTGACCCCAACTGACCAAAGGGATATTCCATACCATATGATGTCATACTCGGCATATAAAGCTGGCAGAAGAAGAACGAAGGAGGGGATGTTCAGAGTTATGGCGTTTGTGTTCCCAGGTAACCGTTATGTGTGATGGAGCCCTGCGTTCCTGGAGATGGCTGAACACCTGCCTCCTGCCAATGGGAAGCAGTGAATGAATTCTTTGTTTTGCTTTGCTTGCATGCACCACTTTTGGTTTACTTATTAAACTGTCTTTATCTAAGCCCATGAATTTTCTCACTCCTACTCTTCTAATTCTATCTCCCATCCCACTAAGAGGGGAGTGAGCCAGTGGCTGCGTGGTTCTGGTTGCTGGTTAGGGTTAAACAACAACAAAATGGTAGCCTGCCCTTTTGAAGGTTGTTTGCTCCTCTTGGAACATAGCAGGAGTAGAGAACAGATTGAGAAGTGATGATCAAAGACGTGGAGCAGCTTTTGTACAATGAACATCTAAATAGTTTCAGATTCTTCAACTTGAAAAAGAGACAGAATAAGTGAAAGAATAACAGTTCTATGGTGTCACGAGTGTTACTGGAGGAGCTGAGTAAGGAACAACAATTTCTTGCCTTTTCAGACAGATCTTGGGGTGTCAAATGGAATCCATGAGCAGCAGGCTTAAGACCTGCAAAAGCAAAGGGTTGTTTAGGTGAAATGTAATTAAATTATGGAACTGGAACCATGCTCTTAAGACTCTCCCTTCTCGCTTGAGAGCAGCCAGCGGGATCCATTGCCCCATTTAGCTCAATATCCTCTCCCTGTCAGTAGTCTGTAGCAGAAAGCTGGAAGAGAGTGCAGGACTGAAGCAATGCTCCTGTGGTAGACAGGATACTAATCTAAACAGGGCTGCAGGTGCAGACTGGCTGCTTCTGTAGTGGGGAATGGCCAAGAGCTGTCCCTTCCACTGCTTCAGGGTTCCTGCAAAGGCACTGGAGTAACCCCAAGGCTGACCTTGACTGAGTGTCCTTTGTTCTCCTGCAGCACCAGGATTTCTCCTGAGCCTGTAAGAACACCAGGGACTGTAGACTCTACCTTTAGCTTCTTCCTCACGAAATTCCCAGAGCCCCCAGAGCTGGATCCTCTGACTGGGCCTGAGCAGGGCCTATGTATCTGCATCGATTCCAGGTATTAGCTTGCTGCAGAGAACTTTTCCTGAGTTCTAGACCATTCAGACTCTAGCTTGTTCTGCTTTTTAATTTCTTTCTATGTTTGTTTTCAATTCTATTTCTAATATTTCTATTTCTATTTGTTTCTATTGTATTTACGTAATGCTTAAGTTCTGAAACTGATGTGATGGTCACTGTATAGATGAATATTAGAAATCAGTCCCTGCTCAGTCTTTCTTACAAGAGGTAGAAGGACAGGGGAAAAAAAAAAGCAGATGTGTGTGGAGGTGAAGTGACTTGCTGTGATTAAGTAAATTCTCAGTGGCACAGCCAGAGGGGAAAAAAAT
This sequence comes from Charadrius vociferus, assembly GCF_000708025.1. Lineage (NCBI taxonomy): Eukaryota > Metazoa > Chordata > Aves > Charadriiformes > Charadriidae > Charadrius > Charadrius vociferus. Next base: position 2,239,858 of record NW_009647769.1, on the reverse strand, counting down.
AAATCCCCTTCTACTCTGGTGCTGTTCTCACTTGAGACTACCCACTTCACTTTATGGAGGGGCGATGGGAACTAAAGAAAACAGAGGTTGGCTGTTGAAAGCGACAGAAAGGTGTGTGATATGTGATGGACTGTGAGATTTCCTGCCTGTTTTGTACTTGGACCTTACTGCCTCTTTCTCACTAGAATAGTTTTACTTTCAAGAAATAAGAATATTTGAAGTTAAATCAGACTTTTCTTATCCTTATCCTACAGGAGTTTGTGCTGTCAGAGGTGACGTCTCCAGCAAAGGGCAGTTTGGAGTATCACACCTAGTAGGAGATTGTTGATTGTTGAAGATTTCTGCGGTGGACTTGCACAAAAACCACAGACAAAGTAAAGCTTTAGCTACTGATGTGTGGCGTGATGTTCTAAACTAGAATCATAGAACTGCTAAGGTTGGAAGGGACCTTAAGATCATCAAGTCCAGCCATCAACCTACCCTGACAAAACCACCTCTAAACCATGTCCCTAAGCACCACATCTACCCTTTTTTTTAAACACTTCAGGGATGGCGAATCTACCACCTCCCTGGGCAGCCTATTCCAATGTCTAATAACCCTTTTAGTGAAAAAATATTTCCTAATATCCAATCTAAACCTCCCCTGACATAGCTTGAATCCGTTTGCTCTTGTCCTATCAGTTTTCACCAGGGAGAAGACGTCAGCCCCCGCCTCTCTACAACCTCCTTTCAGGTAGTTGTAGAGGGTGATAAGGTCTCTCCTCAGACTCCTCTTCTCCAGGCTGGACAACCCCAGTTCCCTCAGTTGTTCCTCATAAGGCTTGTCCTCTCGACCCCTCACCAGCTTTGTAGCCCTTCTCTGGACACGCTCCAACACCTCAATATCCTTTTTGTACTGAGGGGCCCAAAACTGAACACAGTACTCGAGGTGGGGCCTCACCAGTGCCGAGTACAGGGGGACGATCACTTCCCTAGTCCTGCTTACCACACTATTCCTGATAGAGGCCACGATGGTATTGGCCTTCTTGGCCACCTGGGCACCCTGCTGGCTCATATTCAGGCGGCTGTCCACCAACACCCCCAGGTCCTTTTCTG
>NW_009647769.1:2217686-2238741 GCF_000708025.1 Charadrius vociferus | reverse complement strand
TGTAGTGCTACATGGGGTTGTTGTGACCCAAGTGCAGGACCCGGCACTTGGCCTTGTTGAACCTCGTACCATTGGCCTCAGCCCATCAATCCAGCCTGGCCAGATCCCTCTGCAGAGCCATCCTACCCTCAAGCAGATCAACACACCCGCCTAGCTTAGTGTCATCTGCGAACTTGAGGGTGCATTCGATCCCCTCATCCAGATGATTGATAAAGATATTAAAGAGAACTGGCCCCAGCACTGAGCCCTCGGGAACACCACTTGTGACCAGACACCAACTGAATTTAACTCCATTTACCACCACTCTCTGGGCACAACCATCCCGCCAATTTTTTACCCAGCAGAATATACCTGTCCAGGCCACAAGCAGCCAGTTCTGGTGGGTGATGCGGGTAAAGGCTTTTCCAGAAGCATTTAGACTGTTTTGTGAAATAAGTAGCTGGCCTTAAAATTTTGCAGCTGCTGGGCAAAAAGAGAGATTGTGTGAAGAACAATTGAGACTTGAGTGGCCAGAAAAAGAGAACAGATGTCCACGGGGCAAATCCCAGGGTATAGAGAAAATTGTTGCTCATGTCAGCATTCCACCTCATTCGGAGAGAATGTTCAAATCTCTTATTTCTGACTGTCTTCTGCCCCCTTTTACTTGCAAGCCTCTCCACACTTCTTTGCTACATCCTTTTTATAGTAAGGAATTACTGTTCCTTCCTTGTTTTCTGTGAACTCTTGGAAAGCACTAGAGAAATGTGAGGACAGCTATTTTTCTCTCAGTTGACTTGCAGACTCACATGTGGCAGAACTAGCTTAAGGAAAGCACTGCTATGAATGACTGACCTTCTCCAAATAAAAGGGGTTTCACAACTAAGGCATGTCTTCCTGGCCTGCTCTTGGGCCTGTTGGAGCAGATATTACCGAGCAAGCTTGAAAGCTCTTCTGTTACCCCCCATGGCTTGTTAGTTTCTTTCCAATGGGAAATGAACCAGTTTTCCTCCTGCTCTAACTGCTGGAGCTCCTGGGAGCTCGTTTCCATCCTACTCCTGTCCCAAGAGAGGGCTTTGCATATTCTACTAGTAGTAGTTGCTGGAAGAGCAAAGCACCAAGGTTCAGGGGATGTAGGTGAAGGAGCAGTTAGAGAGCAAGTGCTAGCAAGCTCAGCTTTCCTCTGTTCATCCTGCTTGGTGTATGATAGTTGCATCAATTGCTTTGTGCTTTGTCCCAGTTTTCCTGCTCTAGGAGTTTTCCAGATAATGGCGAAGATGGTGAGAAGAACGTGTGCGTTTTGTTCAGAAGGGGAGGCTGGTTCTGTGATGTACATTGCCAAAGAGCGAAATATTGCAGCTCATCAGGATTGTCTGGTGAGTGGCTTTTAGTTGGTCAGTACCTAAGAGGAATAGAGAAGAAGTGTGAGCTAAAGGGGAGTTTTTCACTGCTTGTCTATTTTTGACTTTACAATGGTGTCTGAATTAAAAGGTTGGTTACCCAAACCAGCAAGCTTATATTAGATTGAACAGCTATGAAAAGCAACAGGGCTTGGCTAGAATTTTGGAGATGGGGAGTACACGGCTGCACAGCTGGACACGTTGCTTTGTGGTGTTTTCACTCATGTCTGTTCCTGATCAATAGTTCTAGACACACATACAGTCTAGCAGTAGGAATAGGTCTTCTGGAGATGCTAAATTGAATGAGGCTTCTCAGACCTCAGAAAGTTGTGTACTTACTTAAACCTTTGCATGAAAATATTCACACCACTTGATATATCAAAGTAAAAAACTTCCAAGTCTGTGCCTTATGTAAAATAAGGAACAAAACTATCAGAAGTTGATTATGTAAAAATATCTGTGAAGCTCTAAGCATGCTGTGATCCTAGAATGTACTTACTTTTTTTGCTGTCAAAATGCCTCCCCTTTATTTCGGGATCTTAGTGGAGCTGGTTCTTGGTGTGCAGAATCAATTACAGATGCCATATTCTCCCTTGAGTGAGGGTCGCTTAGTACAGGAGGGGCATCTGCTGCTGGAACAGCTTTCTGGCTGTCACTGTTCCAGCCTTCTTATTCTCACAGGTTTTATGTTTACATCTTTTGGTTTTCTACTACTTTTTTTTTTTTTTCTTTCAGCAGAATGTTTTAGAAACATCTGATATCTATTTTACAATGTTACTTGGATGTTTTGTTTCAAACAGGTTTTGTTAGGGCTATAATGTTGCTGTGGTGTTGAAACACTCACTCTCTTTTTTTTTTCCACCAGTAACTTCGCTAATTTCTCTGCCTTAGGCTTCTCTGCACTGTTTGGGTTTTTTGCAGTTAGCTGTCACCTTCTGATCAGACAGACTGTGCCTGCAAGTTGATGTAAGGGTAGCTCACTTTTGTTTGGAATTAGCTATCTATAACAATTAGAAAAAAGTTGCTAAGAACTTCCCCTTCCTCACTTATGGTCATGGCTCAGCACTTCTATGGGAATTAAAGCGACCCAAATGTGCATGTATGCATTTTTTTGTGGGTTTCTCCCAGGCTTTGTACAATGTTCCTATATTTCTCATGTAGTTAACTGATGTCAGCATTGGACAGTGTGGAATTTTTTTTTACAGAGAAATGTTGCATCCCGCTGTAAGGCTAAACAACTGGACAGATAACAAGATGTTCAAGGTGTGGAGGTCTGTCAGCCAAAGAGCTGCTCTTCCTTACCCTGGGCAGCCTGGACTTCCAGACTTTCTTCATTCACACTTCTTACTAAGTTTACTTTATCACCTTGTTGTCTTTTCTTAGTTCACATGAAATCTTCTGTATAGACAGAGGAACTTCTTTTGACTGGGAAAAGGTTTAAGCACAGCTCCTTGTTCAATGTAGGTGAAATCTCTTATAACACAGAGAACCAGTCTTCTTAGGGCAAGCACAGGGAGAAAAGATGTGCCCTTTCTCTCTTTTCTGCACTCGTGACTGAGTCCCTCTAGTAATTGTTAATATCATCTCTCTTGTCTTTAGTTATTTTCCTCAGGATTTGTGGAATCTGAAGAGTATAACCCAGAAAATCTGGATATAAGATTTGATGTGGCATCAGTGTTGAAAGAACTCAGGAGAGGAAAGCGGCTGGTAAGGAGTTTCTTTCTGAATCTGCACTTAGTCCCGTCTCACCGTACTGAAGGTTGTCTGGCCTGTTTCATGCTTGAAAAAAATGCAGAAAAGTACTTGGTCCTTCTCTTCTACTAAGATTAGGGAAATTACAGATTTAGAGTTAGAAACATTGTTTTGACATTATATTTAGTGAAAATTAGTTATTTTTATATTAAAATGTATTGGTTTTCTGGCCTTCCCCCCTGCCCAAGAGAAAAGACTAAGAGACTAAGTTCTTAGTCTAAGTTTCATAACAAAGTTTGGTAAAGGAATAAGCCAGTGCCTAAAACAAAATTATGCAATCCATAAGTGTAAAGGAGAACACCTTCTAGTTTTACCAGAAGGAAGGTTATTTATATGAGGTTTTTCTTATTGGCTTTGTCCTCAGCTGTCCTCCTCCCTTACATCCTGGGTGGAACTCTTTCCGCTACGAAGTTAGCCTAGAAAACATAAATACAAGGACTAATGCCAACAGCTATTGAAATAACCTGAGCAAGATTTAGGGGAGGGGGGGAAGTTGCCCAGTGACCATACACAGCTCTTCGCATTGTTTTTTAAATTCATCAGTATGAAATAGAGGTAAAACAGCAAAAAGGTAGCTGAAATAATGACCAGGGTAGGAGTTTGCAGGAGTGAACTTGCCTGATGAGTCATACAGAGGGAACTTACAGTGAAAGATTTGATTTTTCCCACAGAGCATAGTATTTGCCTTGTATGGCAGATTTTGAGTAGCTGTCTTTAATACTTACCTGCTAAACCTCATCCTGTTCTAGGTGTGCAACTTCTGTCGCAAGAAAGGAGCCACTGTGGGATGCGAGGAAAGAGCCTGTCGCAGAAGTTATCACTACTTCTGTGCGCTCTGCGATGATGCAGCAATAGAAACGGATGAAGTAAATGGAGTCTACCGGTATTTAACCAAGTATTTTCTAACTAATTGTTGTCCAGGTTTTGGTGGTGGTGTTAGGAAGAGAGACTTCAAAATTGTGTAGTTTTAAAATTTTTTAAAAGGAAATATGTTCTCTTCTCTTGAAGTGTTGCCTGATCCTCGGTTTACAAGCAGTAGAGGAAATGTTTTCCTTTCACAGGAAGACATCACAGCAGTAGGAAGGAATCAATTCAGTGTCTGAGCCTGCAACACACCTGAAAGACCACTAGGCCAAAACTGAGGAAGTCTGTCCTTACTGGCTATCTAGCTAGTCGTCAAGGACCAAGATTTTTATGAATGTCACTCAAATTCTCTATTTCTCTTGGTTCAGAAGCTTCAGTAAATGTGGTCTGAGCACAGAGCAGGCTATAGCACTTCTGGATCTGTTCATGTTAGGCAAATACTGGTAATTTTCCATCATATGCTGCAGAGGACTTTGTATTCCTACCAAACACCTTCTATATATTTCAAGTACGTTGCTAGCATTAATACAATTAAACAGACTTTAAGTAAATTTTCTGTCCTGGTCATGCTACTCCTGTGGTCCGCTGCCCTCGGGCTGCCTGCGTTGATGTTAGATGGAACAAGTTGTTTGGAGAATGCAGATGAAGGGGTTGAGAAATTGGGACTTTAGGGACCTTTAGGAGTGCTGAGGTTATAGTAAAGTCTGAGGTGCATAAAACCCCTATAACCATTTCTGTGCAAGGCCAGAGAGATCACAGGCCATGTTAGTCTTTAAATTAATCTGGTAGACCATCTAATCACTACTTGTTTCAGGAAGAGGTAGAGTAATGCAGTCCTTAGTAGCAGTGGAAGATGGATCCTTTTGTGTCAAGACACTTACACTCCTGGCTGCTTCAGTACGGCTCTCAGTCTAAAATAAATACGTCTTTCTGGAAGTCTGCAAGCCCAGCTGTATAGGGAAGATGATATGTTTAGTTTATGCTTATAAAGTCTTCAGAATTCTACAAAGCTCGTGAAAGAGTGTAGCTGGGAAAATGGAAACTTTCCATGATCACAGAATAAATGGCTCTCATCACAGAGCTTTAGAAAGGATACCTCAGGCTGAAGACAAGAAAAATGAATGGGACTGATAATGGTCTAGATACAAACTGGTAAAGAAATGGTTGAATATATAGTTTGATTTGGTGGTTTTCTGAGCTGGTGACCTTGGAGATTCGGAAGAGGGACCCTTAAAAAAGCCTTGTGACAAGCAACTAGTCACAGTGTGAGACTAGTTGCTTGTCCTATATAGAAAACTAGGCTATAGCAACCTCTACTGAAGATATAAAAAAGGACTGAGTTATCATAGAATAGAATCATAGAATCATTATGGTTGGAAGAGACCTTTAAGATCATCAAGTCCAACCATTAACCTAGCACTGCCAAGTTAGCACTACACCATGTCCCTAAGCACTACATCTACACGTCTTTTAAATACCTCCAGGGATGGCAACTCAACGACTTCCCTGGGCAGCTTGTGCTTTATAACCCTTTCAGTGAAGAAATTTTTCCTGATATCCAGTCTAAACCTCCCTGGTGCAACCTGAAGCCATTTCCTCTTGTCCTATCGCCTGTTACTTGGGAGACCAACCCCTACCTCGCTACAACCTTATTTCAGGTAGCTGTAGAGAGCGATAAGGTCTCCCCTGACCCTCCTTTTCTCCAGGCTAAACAACCCCAGTTCCCTCAGCCACTCCTCATAGCACTTGTTCTCCAAACCCCTCACCAGCTTTGTTGCCCATCTCTGGACACGCTCCAGCACCTCCATGTCTTTCTTGTAGTGAGGGGCCCAAAACTGAACACAGTATTTGAGGTGGGGCCCCACCAGTGCTTAGTACAGGGCAATGATCACTTCCCTAGTCCTGCTGGCCACACTATTCCTGATACAAGCCAGGGTGGTATTGGCCTTCTTGGCCACCTGGGCACACTGCTGGCTCATATTCAGCTGACTGTTAACCAATTAGAGAAACACGGTGAGGCAGGTTTCAGGGATTTGAACCCAAAGATTTTTGCTGAGTATCAGTGGCATAAATAAAGCACAAAATTTATAGCTAGCCTGACATTATTGGAGAGAAGGTGAACAAGACTTGAAAAACAGTGGATGTGGATTGACAGCCCCCTGTACTTTTTCATGGTGAAATATAACATGCTGAAAAGCACATCAAGAGAATTCCTGAGAGAGCGCACGCTGGTGGTTTTAAATTCTGAGTTGACATTGTTGTGATGATGAGCAGTGATTATCAAAACAAATAGAGCAGAACAAAAAAGAGAAGGCATACAGTGCTATGGAAGTGGCTAGTAAGAGTAGAAGTGGGGAAATAAGCATAATTTGTACTGTCATCTTGCAAAAATGATAGTATGGGAATGCTGGACTGAGTAGTAAAATGTATTATCTGTTCTTTATAAGATGTTTTTGTACTTAGAAAGGTTGTTTTTAACTGGGAAAGAGCAGAATTAAAGGGAGGGGAGGAAAAAAACAACCTCCAAAGGGAAATATTAGAAATTCTGGGATGTAAATAAGGTGCCTCCAGTACTTAGCTTTCTGATTGAATTGTTAGGCTTGCATAAATCCGGGGGTTTTGTGCATCAAAATGAATTTAATGCAAAAAAAACCTGGCTGGTCAAAGAAACAGACTGCATTTCTAAGGTCAGTGCTTCTATTTTGTTATAATAAAAGAATGACAATAATTAGAAAATGTCCTAGTAAATGCATTTCCCTTTAAAAATTGGTTCCAAACACTTGAGCGTTGATCTTGGCAAATAGATTTGTAATGAAGAGATCATCTAAACCACACTCTTGACAAGGCAATTTTGCTTAAAAAGTGATTTGGGATCCTTCTGTAAGAAAGGCATATTATAGAACCTGGTTCACATTCTTTACACATTATTGTGTCCAGAAGATAAGGAATATTTCCAGCTGTATTTGTTGCATTTTGCCTCTTCCAAGGAATTCATTTTGCTTTCATAGAACCAGAGAAAAGATTCCCATCTCACACATTACTACAGTCTTTAAGGCATGAATGGATTGAACAGCTTTAAGCTACTGGTTCTCAAACAGGGTGCCTTACTTCCTCAGGATTTGGGGACCACCTCATCAGCACTGGGCAGCAGAAAGGGAGGGGCACAGAGATCTCCAAGCGAGTAACTGGTACTGTGCATGGCAATGCAGTGCCGTGTGGCTGCGCCAGCACATCGTGCAAGGCTTGTAAGTTCAAGCTGACTGGTAAGCAGCTACATCTAAAGAGGTTCTAGACCTGGCCTGAATGGTACAGGGCAAGGGGGCAGAACAGCAGTAGCTACAATCAAGCAATATTCATACTGTGGTGTTTCATCTTGACAGCATGAATCTCATTTTAATAAGGCGTTTCAATAAGAGTACCTCTGCCACAGTGTTTGGTTGCCACACCAGATGAAACGTGTCTGACTCAGGATTTGAACTGTGAGCAAGTCCAAACAGAGCGGGGTAATGGAACTGATAATTCAAAGCTTCAGTGTTCAGAGTCCACTGAGGCTCTAAAAGTACAAATACAAGCTTGTGCATGTATGCAATTTTACAGGAGTTGCTTTCCTAGGTGGGTAATGCTGAACAAAAATTCTGATAATTTTTTTAAGCGTCTTTCAGTTTATGTTCAATTAAAAGAGGGGAAAATATCTGTTAAAATCAGTCAGCATAACTCTGTTTACGTATTTATTAATACTTTTTCTCTTTTTCTTAAAATTGAACTTAAATTTTAGAGTGTTCTGCCCAAAACATGACCCAGGCAATAGGACCAATCACTATGGTGAGTTGCTTTAATGGCTTCGTTGATTTCATTTGTTTTAAAAGTTTGCATCCTACAGTCAATAACTCATTTGAACAAAATAAATGTTACTCCACCTTTATAATTGAGCGGTGGATTTCTAATCTTGCAGGAGTGGTTTGGTTGAGATCCATGCATATACACAAAAATTGAGAAGGTTTTTTGAAGTTGGCAATGTTTATATATAATCTTCCCCGAATCTCCCTCAAAACTGACTTAAAACACTGTGGACCTGATCCTTCATGGAATTATTCTGACTCTGTGTGGGCAGGTAGGCCGAAGCAGCTTGTGAAATCCATGTGAGAGATGAAAGCCACGCTAACGAGTGATGCACAAGCTTGCACTTGATTAGCAAAGAGAGGGCTGTTACAAGAGTGGTCACCTTGGGATTTTCACCTGTAGTTACATTAAAACAACGTTTGCATCTTCTGTATTCACTGCAGTAGTTTTTTAAATAGGGCCTTTCATTCTGAAGGATCCCAAAGACCTTTTTAAGTGTAACAAAAGTGTTGTACCACCCTTGTTTAAGGATTGCATCCTTTGCTACAGAAATGCAGCTTAATTTGGCAGTCCTGGTCCTTGCTGATTCACAGGTAGTCAGGAATCTCACTGAATTACCCAACCAAAGCTGTGGCTTTGTTAACCTGATGCATACAATCTTGCTCAAAACAGAGTGGGTCCTAGACTGGCCTTCACTTTGAAGTTAAGCTCACTCGAACTGTGAGTACTAATGCTGAGTGGTGTGCTGCCACTGAAGTGTAGCAAACTTTGGCTAATCTTCTTGATGAAGTCTCGCTCCACCCTGATGCCACTGAAGGAGTGGGTTGGGTGATTGTCATTTAAACTTTTAGTCATAAGGTCTGGGGCTTCTTAGCCAGACCTACAATCTGTTTAACACCTGATATTGCTGTGGTTCACTGACCAGATGCAGCTTCTTAGTTCATTTAGTGGTTTTGCTTATCCATAGTTTTGAGTCCTGATATTCCTTTCCTTTTTAAAATTAATTTGATTTCTGTCGTCTAATGGTTTTCAGTCTGTTGGGTCTGTCCAGGGTTCCAGGTGGTCTCCTGTCCAAGTACTAGACAGAGCCAGATTGCTTCATTTCCTTGAGATTAAGGCATTAGGCCCAGCCTTGTAGACCACCCCCTTCATAAGGAAGGCTTAAATCTTATGAGGTTGAAAGTCTTGGTGTCTTCAAGTGCTGCATATACAATGTATAGCCTGTTCCCTGAGAAGAGAGTTTTCTCCTAGAGGAGATCTTCCAGAGACACTTAATTTGGAGACTCTGTTTATGAGGGGTAAATGGATTCTGCTGGCAGTGTCTGCCCTGCTTCCTGAATGAAGTTCTCCCACCTGTGTCTGAGAGAGCAGCTGGACCCCAGGAGGTGGGGAGCAGCTGTGAGAGTTGGGTAAATGATATTTGGTTCCCCAAGCACAGTGTCTCCTGCCTCTGAGCAGCTCTCAGATGCATGCGTGGGCAGGGATATTTGCTGGTGAGTTGGCTGCCAGTTGCCATCTGGGCAGGCAGGGGGCACCTGTGCTGAGTGTGTTTGCAGGTCTGCACAGGGTGGGGAGTGAGACAGGCTGGGATGGAAGTGCTGTGGTTCCATGGTAGTGTTCTGACTTTCAGGATCCAACCCAGGTGAAGTAGCTCAGCTGTTCCTCTGCACTGGGCTGTGTGGGAGCAGGAGCTGATACAAAAGGGCTCCCTCTCCAGGCTTGTTTTCTCCAGTAGCTTGGAGAAAATGGGGTCAAGGAACATCCCCTTGTTCTTGGTCCAGACAGCATTCCTGTGCTGAAATGTCAGGGCCCTGCTGTGTGATTGGAAGGAGACAGAGTGCCGTAGGAGCCAAGAGGTCTCCTTGCAGCTCCGTACAGCAGGCATGGGAGGGCACTTTGGACTTGGAAACAGCCTCCAACCTCAGCTTAATTAGAAATGTTGGATGTACCCAGAGTAAAGGCTGACAAATGTAGGAGAACAGAGAACACTGTGGGGAGCAGGAAGAGTTGGGCTGCTCTTCAGACTGTGTTCTTCTTGTTTTATAAGGCATCCCTTAAGCAAACATCAGGAAGAGCTGAGAAAATCCTACCACAAATCAAAGATGTCCTGCGAGACAGCAACAAATCATGCCTACACCAGCATCTCCTAGACTGTTCCAAATTAGGCCACCCAGCTTTATTTTGGATGAAGTGAGAGGCTATGATTTCCTTTCAGGCCATGAAAAATACAAATGTACAGCACCATACTCAAAGAACGGTACCCAAAACGCAAACTCGTTTCAATAGCCTTCCTGTACCAACAGTAACTCCTCATTCCTCTTAATAGGATGATTTCTAATAGGAAAAACCTTACTAAATGCTGCCCAAAGGATATAGAGTTAAATGGGAAGGGGGCATATAACCCCACTGCATTTAAAACCCTCGGGTTTTGGTGGGTGGTTGAACTGTTCTCTAGCTTTCTCTGCTCTTGCCATGTCTTCCCTGGCAGAGTTATCCTTCTCTCTTTGTGATGCTGTAGCTGTTTTCAGCAACTGCTAGTTATGATGTTGGGGAGAGGCTGATGCATGCTGATAGGACAGAGGAAGGCAGATGATTTTGCAGAAATCTCATACCACGTCACTAAAAACACTTTGTAGCGTAAACAATATTAATCTTGCAAGTCAAATTGCTTCTGGCCAATTTTCTAGGAGATTGTTATGTCGATGAAAAACATCATGCTGTTTGTATGTCTTTGGGACACCTAAAATAATTCTTTATGAAGTCTTAGTTTTGAGGGTGTATTAACATAAACAAGAATTAAACGAAAAAAACCCATTCATCTTCCATAAATTTGCCTGAAGTTTTTATCACTTAGAGGTAGTGCTGCTGCTGGGGAGAATTACGTTCACTCTGCCACAATCAAAAATCTTATGTTAAAAACTGGGGTTTGCAAAGTGATATTCTAGTGCTATGGTGATTAGCACTTCTTCCTAATGGTTCAGGCTTGTAATTTTTCTTACATAGAAATAATGTGAATTCCACTGAAATGTCAGGTATTTGGGAAGCTGAAATATATCCTTGCCTTGCTGCCCAAAGTGCCTCACTTTTGTAGCTTTTGGGGGAAAGGGAGAATTTGATGTGCAATTGTCAGTCTGAGGCTGATACAATTGTTACTTTGTTGTTTCTTGATTCCTAGATGCAGCTAATAAGAGGAGAAGACATGCATTGAAACCTTCCACCATCACAGAACAAATGGTAATTCTGACTTTAAGTAGTTCTAAAACAGGAACCCACATCTGCTACGGCACAGGACTTCTTTAGTAGAGTATTTTGACAGTGTATTCAGAAAAAGAATTCCTCACAGAAGCAATAACTTTTCCTTTACAGCTGCCTTGCTTTGATCCTGTTATTCTGTCAAAACAAAACTGTTTGCATTTGGAGCTGCTTCAGGCAGAGCCAATGCTGCCCTTGGGTAACATGGCACAAATGCAGTAGGAACCTCCAAACCAGGCTGACTTGGTGGCTGTGATCTTGACGTGACCAGAAGGAGCTTCCCTTTGGGGGTTCCTTTTCTTTGGAACTACTACCGCCCTCAGATTTGCTTAGGGCTTGACACAGTTTCCATTAAAAACTGCTTTTGATGAGTCACTTGGCTTTTTAAACTAGCATGCACTTGTTTGTGAGCCTGTGCTTATGGTAAATGTGGCAGTTTCACTGCAGATCAGGCAGTTCTCGGCTCTGCCACTGAAGATGGCCTTCCCAAGGGTTTGGGAGCTATCAAGCAGAACATCCCTCTGGTTGCAGGGCGAGTTGTTTTAGAGGCTATTGTTAGAAAATACAGTTTATTTTAAGTTTTGGGGTGATTCTCTTAGCTCCACGGAAGTATGCATGGGAAGTCTCATTGACTCTTGAGGGGGTCAGGATTTCTCCTTTCTAGAGGAATTAGCATCCAGCTTTCCTTGGGAAAAGCTTCTGCCTTTCCCAGGTTTTGAGATTAAAGGGAGGTCATGCGAGGGTACGGGGACAATCTTTGCAGCTTTTATGTAGTACTCTCATAAGGGTAAGTTATTTGTCTCCAAGAATTTCTCAGCTGTAAATACATGTTCCTGGTATTATAACTGAGATTCATGTGACCTGTTACCCACGGTAATGTGTTCTTTCTGCTGCTCTCCAGTGCTAGCAATCTCAGAAATCAATACAAACAGTGCAAATAAGAAGCTGAGGGGCTTCAGGATTTATGACTGCAGGATAAATTGTGTAAGCGATGCATTTCTACACTGGTGGAGTTTGTGGCAGAGCTTAAGAGTTATTTGTAGTACTGTGGTATGATGTGGAACAGCAGAGAATGACTGCGTCCTGTCCAAAGGAAGAGAAAAATATTCCCCCTCTCCTCTCAAATCCTTTCTAGTATTAACCAGGTCTAGGGAACTAAACATCATTTGCACTGGGAGTTAGCAGTAGGCCTTTGTTAACATCTGTGCTATTTGCAAATGAAGTAATTAAGAAGGGTGGTGTTGCAGATGTTGGGCTTTTCGTAAAGAGTTTTTGTGTTGAAGCAATTTTTGCTTCTGTTCTTAAAAACTGAATGTCTGGAGAGGAATATCATTAGCTGTGCAGAGAAGCTGACTGTATTCATGGAAATACGGGCTGCTTTTTATCTTTCTGCTAATATAGGGGTAAGATAATGAAAACAAAGCAGTAAATGTCAGTATGATGTAAAAATATGTTGGTTTGATTTTCTTACAGAGCACAGAAGAGACGGCAGAAGAAAACAGTTTACGAATACTGAAAAGGAAAAACAACAGGCATAAAGGTGTGACTCACTTTATAGAACAACTAGGAGATACTGTGATCTGTTATGTTGAAGTTCAGAGCTTGGAGATGGTTGACAGCAGCGGTGCTGCAAATGTATCTTTATTATTCTCCTGAGATGAGTGACGCCATACACTGACAAGGGAGCGGAAGTCTGATTTGCAGAATGATTGTGCAGGTTTTAATAACTGTGCAGCAACCAAATGTCTGTGCTTTGGCCGAGACTCGCTGTGTGACATGAGGCGTTAAATTCACCTGGGATTTTTATAACGCCCGTGCTCTGGCTGGCTGCTGTGTTCAGCAGTGTGTCTCCAGCAAACAGGGGAGCCTCTGCCTGACCACCCCCTCCTCCATATCAGTACAATTACATTTAAAAGGGAATCGGTCCTCCTTCGCTTCGGTCTCCTTGTGCTGAGCCCCTCTGGAAAGAGAGGGGTGCAGGTGACACCCCTGGAATGGGTTAACAGAGGAGGTGCTGTGAGGAGGGGGTGTTGAGCAGTGACCCAGCAGTGAGAGAAGTTTAGCGTGCTGTGAACAGCAGCTCTAGCTCACTGGGTAGGAATGGGGCTCGCTAAATGCTGCTACAGTTACTGCTGCCACCGCATGCTTATCTTGCCTTTTGAACCCTCGGTGTATATAGGGTGCTTAACACAATATAGTACTTTACTGCATAAATATGCTATTACAATAGTGAAATCAACTACTGGACCGATCCTTCAGTGCTGCAATTTTCCTGTTACCCCAAAAGTCCTGCTGCAATTGCTTGTTGGGATTATGCTGTCGCTTGGAAGTTTGAACGGTGTTAGCGGGGATTATTCACCTTCCCATGGCTGTGTTTAGTACATGGGCATGGTGTTGTAACAGTAGGTGGCTGCCTAATGTGTTTTTTCTGATTTTTTACTACCATTATAAAGGACAGGGAACCTATGAAGAATCCTGGAATACTTGTAGGGCATCTAGTGTAAGTGAAACGACATTTATTCTCTCCCAGATGTCTCCAGTGAAAAGTAGCCTTGTTTTTAATGGAGACTGGCAGACTTCTGTGAGCTCTCTGATAGCTCTTTCCTTTTGAACGGCCCATTGAATCGATCATACTGAAACCTGCTGCTCAGAGATGAAGAAAAAATAAGTAGTTATTTCTCGAGCAACCAAAATCTGACAAAACAGGCATCTAAAATGGGCTTTAATGAGTTTAGTGCCTGGATCAATTGGAGTAAAAGTAACCTTAATTCTCTCACCAAATCCAGTACTGATTCACTTCTTGCATTATTTTCTATCCTTTAGCCTGTTCGGTCCATGGTGTGGTCCTGAGGATTGGAAGAAAAAAACAGCAGGACAAATCACTTGCTTTCCTATACTAGGGGGTATCAGGAGGCTTTAGAAATGGTCCATTTAGAGTTGTGGAGATACTTGCTTTTGATGAATGAAGCCAAATCTAGAGCTTAGGGAATTTTATACCCAGCGCAATGCTTACATTTGCCTGACCCATGTTTTTTGTTCCCACTGAAAAGGCCTGAGAGGGTAGCAGGAGGAGCCAGAGATTTGGCTTAAGTATTTGTTGCTGGAAGGGGGACTTAAACCAAAGTTTTGGTTTCTGAAGCAAGCCCACGCAGCATGATCAGGATCACTTCTGTATAAGAGTGTGTGGTTTTGTGTTTTAACAGTCCGAATAGACTTCCTTAGAAAATGCAAGCAAGCTGGGCTTCTGGATGACATATTTGAAGAAATGCTGGACACGCTTCACCTGGCGCAGGAAAAACTGATGGATGACAACACTTCAGAAACAGGTAAGGAGAACCGTGGGGGCAATCCACTTCCAGAGCAGAAATGCTGATCTGAATGCCACACACTTGCCCCCTGGATCACCTTCCAGAAGATACTTCTGTAGTGCTAAATAACTGGGTCCTGCCTTATTTCTGCAGCTGCACAGCAGGTGGAGAGTGAGTATTTTTTGGTATACCCATGTCAGCAGAGGGGAAGAGCTGCTAACTCAGCATGCTCTAGTAAGGCCTTCTAACTTTGAATTTTTGAAGCCAGCTTTTTACCTGTTGGCATAAGCCATAGGTAGGTTCAGCCTGACCTCTTCTCCCAGGCACTGAAGAAGAGAGAGGTCCTGAAGAGAACTGAAGGTTTTATTCGGATCCTAAGTCTGTGTTGTTCTTACAGCTTCACAGAGGGACCAGCTATCTGTTAATATCGGCACTCTCTTTGAGGGAAAAATCCCTAAGTATGTACCTTTTAAGTGTTTGGATGATTAGTTAGAACTTTATTGTTGACTGTTAGTGTGTATTTGAGGGTTTCATCGGTTTAAGTATCAGCTTGTATGAAGCACTTTGTTCTTGGAAGATTCCACTCTCATGTTGCTTTGTCCACAGCGCAGTGAAAAAAGAATCAAACCTTCCTCTATTGTCTTCACAGCTTTACAAAGTTATGAATAATACCCCTGGATAAAGAATGCTAATTTATGCAAAGTAACTGAAGCATGTGCACGGAAAGGGAAATGTCCCACCTGCCTAAATCTTCCTCAGCTTGTGTGTAATATGACAGCAGCTGCAAGAAGCAGTAATGAAGTCCAGGTTGCATTAGAGGTTCAAAGGTTTTCACCATTAAGCAAACCTCTGAACGGCCATGCAAACTCTGTAGGTGTTTTGTATTTTGTTTCACTGGAGGCCTCAGTTATGAAACGGAGGCACAATTCTGGGCTGGTTTTTAACATCGAACAGTGATAACCTGTCCCACATGTCACATGATTTGTCAAGAGAAATTGGTATGGTCAGCCCTGCCGTTATCTACACAGTCCTTGTGTGATGGAATGAAATATGACTTAAGTATATCGCTCATTTTTAAGCGGACTGTTCATGTGGTGCAGACCTCAAAAGGGAATTACAGGTAGGTCCACTTTCCTGTTTTCTGTATGTAGCTCTACAACAGCTCTCTTGCCCCAGCTATGACTGAGGAGATTTAATAAGGCAAAGCTAATGATAAATACAAAACATGCAATTAAATCTCATTACATGAATTCATTCTGGGGGGAAAAAAAAAAAAAAAAAAGTAGAATTGACAAACCGATCCTTCTTTCTCAATATAGATTATATGAGAAGGAAGATGTCTTAAAACCTCAGGCAATCAGTATGATATAAAATAAGTAATTACTCTTTTGTGCTACTTCTAATGCAGTGCTCTGCATTAACGCGAGGGTTCTATAAATGTTTACTCAGTAATATTAAATCAAATTATCTTCTTCCCCAGAGTATGAAGAGACAGTGATGTCACTCTTTGACTGTGGACTGTTTGAAAATATACTGACAAATATTCATTCAGGTACGTGAAAAAGGCTGTCAGAGCAGTAGCAGTTGGTATGGTTTTTGGCATTGAGGTTATTCTTCTGAGCATTTTCATAAAATGACCATTTAAGATGAAAATTCGGAGGAACTTTTTTCTCAACATTATATAAATAATTGAATAAAAGCCATTGCTACCTGAATCTTTAGAAATACAGTATGTCAAATCTGGCTGGCTGACCTGAAGGAGGAGGCAAGTGACAGTTCCACAGTTTTAAAAGACCAAAGGGTCTCCTCCCCAGAGGAACCTCCTTCTCCTGCAGGGTGCACTCGTGTCCTGTTTCTGCAGGTCATTTCCCTTCCTTCTCCACAGCTTCCTGCGTTACAGCTCTGCTCCTTTCCGATGAATGCTGTTCAGAATGGCTGTTGTGTTTCAGTTAAGAGCGCTAAACACTATGAGCAGAACTGACCTGGACCTGCTGGCAATTGTAACATGCTTTGAAAAACAAACTGAGAATGCTCAGAGTGAAATAAAAAAAACAAGGGCAGAAGCAGGTGCTTGGGGCCACCGTTGTGGAAGGAAACTCTGGGGCTTGGACTCCAGTCTCGGCTATTGTAAGCAACAAGGTTAAAACTTTTTCAGATAGGCAAGTCACTCGCTCCCATTTCCCTCTCTAACAGCAGCCTTGTTCTGCTGTATCCCCGTGGAAAGGAAAATGGGTTTTAATTAGCTAACGCTGAGATTCAGTGCGTGACAGTGATGTTTGCTAATGTTTGTTGTTTCCCCTTCACTTGACTGAAAAAGCCAAGCTCCTCTCTTCAGTCTCCTGTTCTCGCATTTAAATTTTTGTTTTGGAAATGGGAGTGACTGGTGTTGCAGAGTTATCCGGCACAGGGTTCCACCAGTGCCTCATCTGAGGGCTTTAAAACATTTCTGCTCAAAACTCTTCATGTGACATAACCTTGGATCACACTTGTTTCTTTCACAGCTGCATCAATTATTTTATCGTCTTCTCAGCTTACATGAGGAATTCTTGATGTTGGTGCCTACGTGCACACAACCACATGATTCTCACTTGTAAAAGTCATCCCCTTTCCAGTTCCCCACTACTCGAGCAGCTCAGTTCTTCCTGTACCACACAATCTTCTTTTCTGACACCGTCAGCCTACGTTTCATTTCAAGGTCAATAATGCAAACATGCATCAAAGTTGGTTCTAAAACTGATCCAAGAGGAGCTGTTAAAATGAACCAGTGAGAAAGGAGTGAAAACAATGTTAGCTACAGGTGAAACTGTAGGGAGAGAAGGAAATCATCAGCTTTGGTTTTCTGTGTTTGTTTTTTTTTTGTTTGGGTTTTTTTTTTGTTGTTTGTTTGGTATTTTGTTTGTTTGTTTTTTGTCCTGATCTGTCTTCCAAGCTCTAGGGAGCCAGTCTCTGTGATGACATACAAAGTTTAGGAATAAGTAAAGTAGGACTAGTATGAATACTGTGTCTTCTTTGATCTTTCTCTTGGAACTGATGATTTTGGGTCATCTGACATACTTTGCCTTCAATCCATTTTTTCCTCATTTTATTTCACTTCTTGGATCATCGTGCAAAACCTGTTCTGAAGGCTTACGCGTCAGCACAGCAAGGGTACTCTGAACTCTTAATTGTTGATACTGCTTTTTTTAAATCCCTTTTACATATAGGGATAAACGGTTCTTTTGCAGCATGCATCTTTCCTGCAGACTTGACTGCATTTAAAACTTTTCATATGGGACCTGCTATCGTCTCAGCAGTAATTTCAGATTTCTAGGTTGGAGGTTCTTGTTCTCTCCTCCGAGGAAAAGTGACTTCCTTTAGTTTTGCTTTCTGTTCTATTTTGCCAGAAGCAGGAACATTAAATGCTCATGAGTTATGTCTTTGGGAATCTAGCTGTTGAATGCAGTTGTCCAAACCATCTCTTTTAAAGTTTAATTTTGTTGTTCTTGTTGTTGGCCAAAGTCTATTAGGCTTGTAAATTTGCTTTAAGTGTGTAATTCAGAGATGTTATCTTTAAAGATTTAAAGATATTTATTGGCAGAGTCCCCGTAAAATGGATTCTGAAAACGGAACTGTTAAAGCTCATATGCCAAATAGCATTGGGTTAGTAACTAAGCTAATAATTTTTAGATTTGCTGTGGTGGTTTAAACTAAATCTGTAATGTAGCTAGTTTTGAGATCAGAGTATATAGCTGACAGAAGTACGTAACTCTACTGCTTTGTGTTTTCTTTTGACTCCTGGATACTTCGGTCTTTATGAAGAGACCAAGCGTACAGGGTGTCAGGCTAAAGTCTTCGCTTCAGAAAAGCAAAGGTTTTATTGTAGGTTAAACCTTGTATTTAAATTAATGATAGTTACATATGAATAAAAGCTTTTATCCTTTTCTTTTTCCTCATAGCAACAGAGGAGAAGATCCAGGAACTTCTGGAAAGCAGAAAAAGACTGGATAACAAGATTGAGCTACTGCAGGACTTAAAAGAAGTCGTCCTTCCTACCCAAGAGAACAGCGCTAGTACATCTAGTACAGTGTCTGACTAACCCTTAAGTCTGTCTGTAATGGTGTCAATATTTAGGATTTTCTAATGATAGAAATCATAGAGCACGTCTGGTCAGTGTCTTAAGTAATTCCCTCCCCTCCCTCGCAAGACAGGGACACAAGCAGGACCTGTGTGTTTTACTCGTTTTTATACCTCACTGTTGCAATAATTTTAAGTTGTCCCTTTCTTTAAATTTTACCGTGGATCAATGAGGGTTATACACCAAATTTAGCTTTTTTTTAAAGCTCAACAAAACCCTCCAATGAAGACTTTTTTTTTCTCAAAGACAAGGGAGCATGCGCTGCCACAGAACTCTTGTTAAAGTCACTTTACCTGTGGGAGCCATCTTCTATGTGCGGTAGCTGCTTCACTGGCTGCATCCCAGACAGTGATGTTCTAAGGATCATGTTGCTGCTTTGGCTTTCCAAAGAATATAAATTAGCAGAACTTGCACTCAAAGAAGCCTTCTGAATTATAAACAGGAGTTTGGGTTTTTTAATTAAATCATTTTGGCTTGACTGCTTAATGAATAACTAGTTCTGCTGTAATGGCAGTGGTGAAACAGTGTTTGCAGGCAGACCAGAAACAGTTGGGCATCGTGTTCTAAACAACGTGTAAAATGGATCAAACAATGAACTGTATCTTCCTTTCGCCATTAAGAAAGGATATGACTTCCACGTGTTTTGTCTTTAAAAAAAAAATGTTTGAATACATTGTTTAGCTACAAAAGGGTAAGTTAAGGAAATAAAATGTTTTTCAGAAAGCTGTGTATTGAGTCACGCTCACTGGCCCCACTGTTGCACGGGCCGTGTCAGACTGTAGTTTCACTGTGCCTTGCCTTGTGGCAGCAAACGGAGCTGGACCAGAGTGACCCACCGGCCATCAAGTCAGACACCACTTGTCATAACAGGCTGCAGCATCAGCCATGGAGAGAGCTGTACTCTCTCCCGGACTAGTCAAAACTTGTAACTTGAGCTGGTTCTGTAGGAAGGTGGAGGTCAATCAGCACAGAAGAACAACATTCAAAACATAAACTTTTGGGGTAGAAATATTAGCCACGTCTGATAGAACAAAATACTAATATTTTTACTTGCTTATACAGTTGAGGCCTGCTGGGTGGCTGGGACGAGAAACACAACCGGTTTACTGCCTGAGCCAAGGGCTCAAACACTGCTCACAGCTACTCTGCCTAGAAAACTCCCACCTAAAACAGAAGTGTATTAACATGGAGCATGGATTTATCTGCTACTCGGGAACAAAGAAAGATGCAGATCCACTGTCATGGAAAAGACATAAAAACTCACGTGAGCTTGTTTTCCCTGTAGCAGCGATCTGAATTACTGACAGCAGCTGAAAGGACAACTCCCGTACTCTTCCAATCCACCCCCCACCAAGCTCGACCTTTAGTCTAGTGTTTGCCATCCAAAACAAGTTGTTTATTAGAAACATCTATGACACATTTGGAAGCATTTTGTCAGACTATCCTAGACTGACCTCCCAATGTCATGCTACAGAAGCTCCCTGGATTCTATCAACAATACAGAGTTCCAGGTTTTGCAAAACTTAGCAAAGCCGTAACACCAATATTAGACCTGTAGTCCCAAAATTAGACCTGTAGTCAACCTGAACTTCAAATCTGAGATTCCAGGTTCTCTGTTCTACCCTGTATTTGGGTGAGGCTCCAACACCTTAAAAGCACACAATAAAAATAGGTGTGTATGTCCACGCATGCCTGCTGTAAGGTAACCATCACATACGGACTTACTAGTGAAAGAAAAAAAATAAATCGGATCCATAGATTGTAATCCCTGAGGTCTATATTAGTGCCTGCAAATAAAATTGCTGTTTCCTGAAATTGGGATCACGGGTATTTGTCAAGCGCAGTGAAATCAGTAAGATTCAGTAAATATACAGTCTGTGAGGTGGGTTTGGCTTTGTTTTTTTGGTGTGTTTTTTTTTTTAATGAAGCAACTTATATGCTGTATGTAACACAAAAAGCTTACGATTTTCTTCAAAGTCTAAAGAAGTTTACCAGCTTACCAAAGTCTAAAGAAGTGAACAGCTCCAAAAAAGTGAATTTTAATACAGGTAGTTTAAATTTATACACCACTTACTTACATGCAAAACCCCCACTTTCAGAACACTGTATCCCTTCCCCTCTGTGGCAGTGTGAGCAAATATGCAAATATGACTATCTTTTTAAATAGTGAGTGCCCCAAGGCCCAGTGGGCTCTCCTGCAGGGCAGTGGGCTGCACACCAGGATCTCCTCTTGAGTAGAGACACCTCTCAAGGCTACATCGAGGTTGAGAGAATCCTTATCGCATCAGATACTCGGTAAGTGAATTGGGAATAAGCACTCTGAAACTTTGAAATCTTAGCTAAGTGATATAAAGGATGGATTGCACATATATAATCACAGAATGGTCAGGGTTGGAAGGGACCTCTGGATACCATCTAGTCCAACCCCCCTGACAGAGCAGGGTCACCTACAGCAAGTTGCACAGGACGGCATCCAAGAGGGGTTTTGAATGTCTCCAGTATAGGAGACTCCACAGCCTCTCTGGGCAGCCTGTGCCAGTGCTCTGCCA
>NW_009647769.1:2216446-2217672 GCF_000708025.1 Charadrius vociferus | reverse complement strand
ATAAGATCCCCCCTCAGTCTTCTTTTCTTCAGACTAAAAAGACCCAAGTCCCTCAGTCTTTCCTCATAAGAGAGATGCTCCAATCCCCTGATCATCTTCGTAGCCCTCTGCTGGACCCTCTCCAGCAGTTCCCTGTCCTTCTTGAACTGGGGAGCCCAGAACTGGACACAATACTCCACATGTGGCCTCAGCAGGGCAGAGTAGAGGGGAAGGATGACCTCCCTCAACCTGCTGGACATGCTTTTCTTGATGCACCCCAGGATGCCATTGGCCTTCTTGGCCACAAGGGCACGTTGCTGGCTCATAGTCATCCTGTTGTCCACCAGGACTCCCAGGTCCCTTTCCACAGAGCTGCTCTCCAGGAGGTCAGCCCCCAACCTGTACCGGTGCATGGGGTTATTCCTCCCCAGATGCAGTACCCTACACTTGCCCTTGTTCAATTTCATAAGGTTTCTCTCCGCCCAATTTTCCAGCCTGTCCAGGTCATACTGAATGGAGGTACAGCCTTCCGGTGTGTCAGCCACTCCTCCCAGTTTTGTGTCATCGCAAACTTGCTGATAGTACACTCTATCTCTTCATCCAGGTCATTGATGAATATACCCGTTAGACATAAACTGTTGACCAAGTCTGGGATGAGGTCTGGATCCAGCTGCACCTAGACTCCTCTCTGAGAAGGAGTTTAGAAACCAAGGGGGTCCTTTCTGAACCTCATGACTCAACAGGGGGGTCTCCCTGACAGACTGTCTGACCCTGTCCCCTATGCAATAAATAACCAAGTGTACCTTGCCATCGAATCTTGTTCAACCACTTATCATGGAACTTTGTTAACTCACTGTTTTATATTAATAAAGTACATCGTTGCTTCTGTCTTATGAGTGAAGTGCATGACTCCTTCCACAACAAATTGGCGTAGTCAGCAGGATGACAAGTAGTATCACTGATTATTTACAGATGCATGGAGTGAAGAGTCCCAACTTCTCAGAAGCATGGGCTCATGAGAGTTGGCATAGTTAGGAAACTCCACACGAGCTCTCTACAGCCATCCCAAAAGCTGCTTTCTTACAAGCCATGCACAAACAAGGGCCCCATGATGTTCTATTATCTGCTACGTTCGGTTTCACAATGTTAAACTCGGTGATCAGAGGAGCCCCAGCAATTCTTAAAGCCCATCTAGTTGCAAAACGAGATGGGATCAAGAAAGACACAGGACACAATGAGGGACAAGG
>NW_009647769.1:2184689-2216427 GCF_000708025.1 Charadrius vociferus | reverse complement strand
CCTACACGGGCAGAATCAATGCATGGCACTGCTGACTACAGCCCTGAAATGGGCTGGGACACGCACCAGCTGGAAAACAAAACCTGAAGCCCTGGGAAGGGGATCACAAAGTTCAGCTCCTTTGGTGCCTGTCCGCAGAAAGGGAGACAGCCCCTTCCTCCCCCAGCAGGGAGGAACTGCAGGGCATGAAGCAAAAAAAAATAACTCAAGTAACATCCAGAAGGCAATTGGGGCTGCCTGTCCAGAAAGTGGAAGCTTTTCAGTGGATAAGTGATGATGGCCATACATCTTAACTTGAAGTTTTTCGGGGAGCACAAATTTCAATACTAACACAATACGATGCCAAGCAACTGGGCGTGCGAGCTGGATGGCAAAGAGTTAAGATTACCAGTGTGCTCAGCGCAAGTATTGTCTGCCAAACTGCCAAGGTCAACTTACAGCTCTCAGGTGAGAAGCGCATGTCAACTGCTTGCACAGAATTTTCAGAGTTGGAAGGGACCTCTAGAGATCATCTAGTCCAACTCCCCTCTAGAGATCATCAAGTCCAACTTGCTTTGCAGTTAAAGATCATCATGAAAATATTTTAGGTTTCGACGTTTTAAACGGATGAACCTGGTGCCTGCCGAATGGCAGTGTGTGGTCCTTCAGCTCAAACATCGATCCCAGTCCCAGCAGAAATCGGGAGGCCGCAGTGCAGGTGCTTCACGCAGCCCCTGCACTCCCCGATTCAAAAATTACTAATGTACCGCAATACCCCATTTCTCCTGCAGCACAAAATGGAATTTCTGAAGTCATAGCCAATTTGGAGGAACGACAAATTATCTCCAGAACCCACTCCCCATATAACTCACCTGTCTGGCCAGTTTGGAAACCCGATGGGAGGTGGCGTTTAGCAGGCACCTGAACGCCAACACGGCCCCGCTACCAGCTGCTGTACCAAACTCTGCAAACTTCACAGCTACTTCGCAAGCAGCTGCGTACCCATGGACAGTGGCGCTCGATGTAAAAGGTATGTTCTTTAGGGTTTCCTTGAAGGAAGAGGATAAAGAGAAGTTTGCTTTCACTTGGGAGGGAATACAACATACCTTTAACAGACTCCCACAGGGGTATGAACGTTCACCCACAACTGCTCATGCCGCTCTTGCTGAACTTTTACAGCTTCACTCCCCCAAGATGTGAAACTGTACCAATGATGTCGAAAAGAGCTAAAAATCCACACAACTGAGCAACCATGACGGCCTGCTCTGAAACCATGGTAACGGGAATAGAAAGTCCCTAAAACAAAAAGCCTGTGAACATAAATAATCCAATTTTGAAGTTAGCCATTGTTCCAACTGGAACCCCAATGGAATAGAAGGTTAAACAGTAACTCAGTGGTAGCTGATAGGATGAAGGTATAACCTCTAGTTACCTTACACAATTTTACTACTAAAAATCACACCTCTAGGAGGAGATTTTATATGTAAATGTAAGACCACCTTAGTATAATGAGCCAGACAGAAATCAAGACATGCGCAAATGAGTTTTTGTTATATAATTACAAGTGACCAATCAGCTCTTTTAGTGTGTTTTTTTTCCTTGTTATCTTTTTGTATAAAAGGCTCTATGCGTTTCCTAAGAGGTGTGCTGGCTGCGTTAGATGCCGAGAACCCTATGCTGCAGAACTGAAATAAAGACAAATACCTCTCAATTGGCTCTTGCACACCAGGTGAAGAACCCTTATTTTTAGGAACACCACCAATATACAGATATTCTGATTGGAGTAACTTCACTTAAGAAGGGGAAGTGGCAGCAGCAGTATGGCAAGCGCTAAATAAAGCAGAAAATGAGATTCCACCCAGAAAATGTCAGTGAGCAAATAAAGAAGTAAAAGTTTTAGGTACTTGGTGGATAGCAGGCAGTGCAGTGATTGCTCCAGATACCTTAGGAAAAACCAAGCTTAGCACTCCACCTACTAGGAAAAGAGAATATCCTATGACATTACAGCCAGGACAGCCTATGATGGTCAAAACACCATCCATCGGTACTTTGCCTATGACTTTAACTAAACCTCACAGCCCACTTGCCTAGGAAGTCACAGTGGTGTAAAACATAGAATTAGTGCACAATGGATTTTTCCTTACTTTTAACAGGGTAACCTGTTCAGACTCTCCCCACCAAAACAAGTCTCTGTTTTCTCTTACAGCATCTTGCAGGAAGGCACATGGAAATGCTGTGTTCATGTTACTACTCCAAACCCTAACAATACTGCTCCTCTTAACTTGTGGTCAAAGAGCCATAGAGTGGCCACGGTCTCAAGCTTGTGTTAAGTACACTGGGGGTATGGGAATACACTCCAGTAAGGGAGATTTAAATCTTTCCACCATGATCTTACACAGAACTGAAATATACTTAGAAAATGAATGGAGCTGGGATAAAGACTAAGCTGATAAAAAAGTTCCCCAACTTCAGGGAACAGCAGCAAAATAAATTAAAATAGGATGCCAAATAATCAATGGGTCTACCCACAAGAAGGCATCTCAGATTTCGGTGTACACCATTGCATCAAATCCAACAGCCAAAGACATGAAACTTTGTCCCTCTGACAAGTTGGACTTTTGGTACAATTTTACCTTAGTACAACCTGGTTTTGTAGTCTGCCTCTGGGCTCACCACAGTGTGGGACTATCATTTAAATTCAAAATAGACATTACTGAGCCTAGCACAACAACATCCATCCTGATTGTAAAGGATAAGAAAACTATCCCCCCGAATTTCTGAAATTGGACTGTATGTAATCAAAAACACAGGCCAACAATGAGTGTTACTCCATGGTCTCTTAAGCAAGTAGAACTATTGATGCCAATTAATATCTCTACCATCAAACCGACCTATTCACCATTCCTAAGTATGTCCTATGCAGGATGGTTAGCATTGTTACATGGGTGAACCCTCACCTCTCCAACACAAACAAGGGAGATGCAACTGGTATTTTAGGGACAGGATTTGGAGTCTTAAATAGTACAGATGCTGAAGTACTCGTAAATAAACTGAGCACAACAAGTAACAAATTGGAACACCCATTGCAGTCTTCTCTATCAGCAATGGGAACTAACCAATGGCTCTTATCTGATATATTGCTCCAATGGGAACGAATTCATTAAAGGAACCTCCGATTGATTGTGGATGCACTTGGTGCAGTCCAAAATAATGTTTCTCTAGCTCTTAGTCGTATCCAAGCTCAGCTGCAGATGCAATCTATGGCAGCAGCAATTAGAAGAGAAGCTGAAGAGGGCACCTTACCCATCGAAATCTGAACGGCAAACTGGGATAATGCAATTAAATTTGAGAAAGAATTCCAGTCCTGGTGGTATTTAGTGAATTTCACTTATGATGCCATCAACAATAAGGCCACAGCTTTTGTCTTAACCATATGTAATGCTTAGATATATAACTCTTTCTCAATCATTATGCTAGGATTAAATCACAATGGAACTATATCCATTAGAACATACAGTGTGGGCCCAACAAAATGGAAACAAACGGCAAACTGTTGATGTTAACACTTGTTGTACAGGAACAACAAAGATTTATTTGTGAGAGTAACACCATCAAAGCCCAAGACATTTGTCTTGGCACTGAACAAAATGTTTGTCATTTTGAAATACATCCCAATGAAACCTCTAAAACTGTACTTATATATATTGGAAAAAGATGTGTTTGTATGAGAACGTTTTGTGATTTTACATTTATAGATAACTTCGCTGTAGATGATACAAGCAATCACTCAAATATTTGTGCTTGTAACTTTAAATATTCAGCTCCCATTACATCTTATCAACTGTTACAATCAAATTATACATTGAGTCAAGATTTATTGCCTACCCCCTTTGGAATGAATCTTACATTGGTGAAGAAACTACAACATGATGACCTGTGTCAACTGCTAGAACGCGTCCAAAACAATGGACACAAAACTAATCACCGTTCATCATGATACAAAAGAGATACACCATGTCTTGGGAAGTGTGAAGAAGGATGAACACTATTGGTGATAAACTCTTCTTGGATGGTCACCAACAGCAACAGGAATGTTTAACCTTATGCTTCACCCAGTTGTGATTTTACTGACTAACTTTACTATGTTTATTGCTTATAAACATGTTGTATATAAAGGTTTGGTACATGATAAAACAAATAACCCAACTCCAACTGCCCAAAACATACAAACTAATAAAGAGCAAACAGCAATACTTCACTATCTACTTGCCATGATCTGTAAGCCGCATAAATCATCAATACACTATGGCACAGAGGCAAGAGGTGATCATACCACCACTCTGTGAGAATAAGATGAACTGATTATAGTCATGGTGTGGAGTGTGATTGTGTGCTCCCCTCTGTCCCCAACCTGACCTTTTCCCATAACTCTGCTCAAGGGATAACCACCAGTGGCAGCTGTGATGGATGCATATGGTTGTGATGGACGCATCTGGTTGTGATGGATGCATCCGGCTCAAAGTGGATTCAAGGGAGACAGATAACAAGGGCAATAGCCAGGGGCTAATTTAGGGCAGTGTGCCCACCTAATCCAACTGCCCAAAACATACAAACTAATAAAGAGCAAACAGCAATACTTCACTATCTACTTGCCATGGATCTGTAAGCGCATAAATCATCAATACACTATGGCACAGAGGCAAGAGGTGATCATACCACCACTCTGTGAGAATAAGATGAACTGATTATAGTCATGGTGTGGAGTGTGATTGTGTGCTCCCCTCTGTCCCCAACCTGACCTTTTCCCATAACTCTGCTCAAGGGATAACCACCAGTGGCAGCTGTGATGGATGCATATGGTTGTGATGGACGCATCTGGTTGTGATGGATGCATCCGGCTCAAAGTGGATTCAAGGGAGACAGATAACAAGGGCAATAGCCAGGGGCTAATTTAGGGCAGTGTGCCCACCTAATCAGTGCTGGTCAATGTCTGACTCAAGCCAAATTTGGAAGAAATTAACATCTACAGTCAGTATGCAAATATGACTAGGAGTCAATCATCTTACCCCATAACTAGTGAGTAACCCAAGAGCCCTTTGAGCTCTCCTGCAGGGTAGCAGGCTGCACACCAGGATCTCCCCTTGAGCAGCGACACCTCTCAAGGTTACTCTTCGAGGTTGAGAAAATCCTTATCGCGTCAGATATTTGGTGATTAATAGCATGCTAAACTTTGAAATCTTAGCTAAGTGATATAAAGGATTGATTTTACATATATAATCCTTTAGACATAAACCGTTGACTAAGTCTGGGACGAGGACTGGATCCAGCCGCACCTAGACTCCTCTCTGAGAAGGTATTTAGAAACCAAAGGGGTCCTTTCTGGAACCTCATGACTCAACAGGAGGGTCTCCCTGACAGACTGTCTGACCCTATGCAATAAATAACCAAGTGTACCTTGCCATCAAATTTTGTTCAACCACTTACCATGGAACTTTATTGATATAAAACAGCGTGTTAACAAAGTATATTGTTGCTTCTGTCTTACGAGTGAAGCGCATGACTCCATCCACGACAACATTACAACTTATATTACGGTATACCCAAATATAGAGATTTACTTTGAATTAGATTTGCTAGTTACCCGTTTCTTCAAAGTCACTTGTGTAGGCTTTGAAGACATATTATTTTTGCACAGTTTTCTAAGCACCAGATATACTTGGTAAATTACACACAGCAAATGGCAAATTCATTCACAATCATGCAAATGCAGTAAGAGATATCCATGCCATTTGCTTCTCCATAATCACAGGGAGTTAATGATCTAAGTGACATCATTCAGTGGCTCAGGTCAGACTATTCTCCAACCCCAAAAAGTAAATTGAAAATATTAATAGGTGGTGCTAGAACTGAGATTTCCTAGGCTAAAAAGGTAAGTCCTTAACACCAGCTGGTGTCTTTTGTACACTGCAGCGTTTCCTCTCTCCATCTGAAATCTTGAGCTGGTTCCACCATCCAGGTTTGCTAAATGCAAGTGAATATTTTGCTCGACGTTTTTACAACAGTTCACTCTTGAGCACAGAAAACATTTGTTTTTACCGTGGCCTTTCACATCTTCTGGTACAAGAGATCAGGCAATGCTCGCTTTTACCTGTACAGTTATGACATCCTGTTATAACTGCAAAAACTCTCTACAAACACCCGTAACTTACAGCCTCATTTCAGTTCTTAAATGCTCCACATTTACTGGCTTTAGCAATGAATTCCTTTAGCAGGGGACCATCCATTTGCCAAAATGCCGTCGTTTGTGTCACTTCTGTCAAATGATTGACACAAAACTTAAAGCAGAATTCCTCTAAGTCCTAAAAAGAAAAAAAAAATCTTATTATTTTTGCTTCCATCACAGAAAATTACATTCAGGCACAAATGCCTGTATATGCTTTATTTTTGCAGAGAATTAGACAGACATGTTAACCCAGTGGCTCTCAATGTTCCCCACAGTCACTATGTAAATGCAACAGAAAATAGTAATTCTACCCAAATAACACAGTTACAAAGAGAAAAGGAACTATAATTGGGTTCTCACTATATAGCTGCAGTCACAAAAATCAGCTGTTCTGAAGAATATACATTTTGAAAGTTTTCCCACTTGAAGAGTTTCATCTGCATTCACTGACAACTATTAAAACCCAATGCAAATAGGAGGTCTTGGGGTAATGATATACAACACCAAGACTGTGGATTAAGAAAATTCAGCTCTTTTGTTCCATAACATAAACTCAAATCTACATGTAAGGTTGCTTGTCTTCCTGCTTAGTTAAGGGCTTAAGTAAAGCCTTGAAATTGCATGTCACCACGTTCAATGCAAGTATATACTAACTAGATAGTTTTAAAGCACGGTTTAGGCAGAAGGCCTTTTTGTGCATTAGAGACAGACTCATGTTACAAAGTATCTCACAGATGTCCCAAAACTGATTCAAAAGTACAGTGACACAATACGGCATAAGAATTCTCGCAGAAAGTGGGCTCTGGATATTTGAGTCTACTTGGAAGTGCCTTCCATTTAAGGGTTAGAAAAGCCTCACAGACAACCATCATTGCACCCGCATGATGTCAGAGAGAAAGGATGTCTAAAAAAAAACAAGAGACAGTCATCGTCAATATAAGGTTGACCACAGAATGCTTCCCATTCAGATTGTTTCCAACTCCTCTTTTGAGGAGGAAATCTACTCTTCATGGTGCAGATCTAAGATGCTATAAGGAGGATGCTGCAGTCCTTACAAAATAGCAACTCCCCACCCTGTACTAATTTCTTCATTATATTATAAATGTGTAGAACTAGTACTTTTACGTGAGAACACACCCTTCCTTAGCTGCTTAGCAGACTGGGCACTGCAGTAAGGCATAACAAGCTCTTTAAGCCACATAAGGTATGAAAGACTGATTCATATTCATGTTTTCACTTAAGGTCAATACTGAAAGCTACAGCAACTGTGTGCCAGTGAGAGTTCTTGACACAACAATAACATAAAAATATATCCTGGCCTAACACCAGGCATTCTGAAGCTGCAGATCTTGACTTGTGTGGCATCTGTGCAACGAAAAAAGACAAGCTTATTAGAACTGAACACTGAGGGTTTTCTTTCTTTAACAGAATGAACTAGCATTTTAAACAAAATTACATCATACACGTTACAATATTTTGCACTGCTTTATTAAAAAAACCCATATTTCAAGTCAATGCAACAGAAGCATACAATAAACAGAAATATTGTAGTATTAGTAAGTAACTTTGGAAAATTCAAAGCTCTGTATAAAAAAAATGGCTGAATTTAATTTACAGATGGATGCACTCCCAGCAAACTGTACTTAATATAGACTTAAGTGAATAAAGGCACAAGGTACATCCAATGATTATTTTAAAAGATACAGTAAGAAGCCAGACCTGACCTAATTCTAGCCACTTCAATTCAGTCAGTCACCAAAAGAAAGTATAGGAGAGTTTCATGTCATGGAGGTATTTTAAATTAGTGAAGCAGCTTCTTTTAACTGTTGTCTTCTAGACGCACAGTACCTTGAAGAAACTACATCACCCAAACAATTTCAAGCCCCCACCTAGTATTACTGCATGTAAAAATCACTTTCTACTAAAACCCAACACCCTCAGTGTCACCCATTCTTTCCTTGATGTAGCACTTAAGCTGACTGTTCTAACTTTACTTCTAACTTCATTTAGCTAGTGAGGTACAGCCAAGGCACAGTAACTAGATTCCTTCTAACCTTTACAAGCGGAATCAATCACACACTGAAGTCCCATCCTGCAAACAACCTTTCAAGGCTAAAATATGGAAATCTTCCTATCTCCCGTGAACTCCCACCAAAGAAATCATTATTCACAGTAGAGCTGAAGCTGCAATTCAGACAGTAACACAGCCCTTTGGGTAAGGTATATCAAACAAGCAACACACTACAAGGCTCTGAAACAGGTTAGGG
Organism: Charadrius vociferus; assembly: GCF_000708025.1. NCBI lineage: Eukaryota > Metazoa > Chordata > Aves > Charadriiformes > Charadriidae > Charadrius > Charadrius vociferus. The sequence continues at coordinate 2,207,958 of NW_009647769.1, read as the reverse complement.
CATCTGCATGCCAATTGTTGGATATTAAGTACAAGAAAAAGCAATGAGTTGATTTACTTAGTACCAAAACTGCTTTATAAGCATAAGTAGCAAGGTAAAGACTAACCAGTCACGAAAGCTGCAAACATGATATACAGATACTATGCTGAACACAAAGAGTTGAAGCCAGCCCAGGAATACTTCCTGATTAGTTCACGAAGCAGCATGTTAGTGATCTAGTAGTGAAATCAGACATTATGCAGCAGGGAAGTTTCACTATCCTCCCCCCACCCTTTTCACACAGTGCTTCTCTGTCTTCCAAATTTATTAGGCCCATAAGGCAGTTCTTATCCTGCCATTTCATTAGCATACCATGGAGACTGAAAGACTGACTGTAGCTAAAAAAAAATAAACAAACAAAAAAGCCAGCCAACAAAAAAAACACCCTGCCAACCCAAAAACCCCAAATGCAATCAATCCCCAAACCTACCACCACATGACATCACACACACCACACAACCTTACAAATAAGTAACTTCAAGCTTACAAGACTGATTTTCATAATGTTGTATGTTTTGCTTTGTATTTAAACACTTCCCTTGTTTCAGAGTTAGTGGTTTTATCCTCAGAAATTTTGTTACATTTCCCCCCCACCCCAAAATAGTAATTAATGAAGCTTGGCACAGCGTCATAACCTTTTACCATGAAATTAAGCAATGCAAACATTTACAGATATGGAGTCTCAGCCTGGGACTTAAGTCATCTTTAGATATCTGTGTACTAGTTCACCTTACCAGTACTGGTTTACCAAAACAAAAAAAAAAAACCAACCCCCCCAAAACAACCATCTCTCATCATTGCGAATACAGTTTTTATAAGTCCAGAGTTCTCAATTTCTGAAAATGTCAAATAGTATCATCTGATAGTAAGTGAGAGAGAGCTTATATGCAAATATAACTGGCTGCTTTTCTCCATAGGTTAAATCAGAAACCAGCTACCTATTTAAGAGTTTGTAGTTTAGAAGTTTACCTCTGCATCATATCTGACAGCAGCAGAAAGCAATGAAAATGCATTTTCCACAGTAATTCCTCTCTTGATAATGTGTTGACACAGTTTTTTCAGCCTATTTTCACAGTACGAAGTAGCCAAGTCCAAAAGCCCTGCAATTACAATGCCATCGTGTTAGTCAGTTGTAATGATCTCTGCTCTTTCAACAACAGTTTATGCTCCTGGGGTACAGTTGCATGCATATTTTGTATGGAATGTCTATAACATGCCTTTTTCAAGTAGGTCACTATTCAGAAAAATGTATTTTACCATTACACAGGAAGAAAGGCCTTTTATTACCTCAAGCCACAATCCTGTTAATCTCTGTAAATACACAAGCTGTTCCACTGATCTGCATACCTAACTGCTTGCAAGTGGAACCATCACAAAACAGGCACCACAACACAAGTAAAAAGCTACCGTTATAAAAATCTGTGCTTGAATTACAACTTGCTCTTTGCTCTGCTGTCCAAGTTTCCCCTGTTAGATCTACTGAGATTCTTTCATATTATCCTAAACAATAATTCACTCAATGTAGTAAAATATGGAAGTATTTTAACCCAGGGAAATAGTTTCTTTCCCAACCTTGAAAAAAATACTCATAGTTTATTTCTAAATATGCAACAATTTTGCTGTAGTAAATTTGATACACCTATTTTAAAGACAGCTTAATTAATCACCAGTAAAATGCATTGTAGGCTAGACTAGGAGCCTATGTTAATACATTTATTCTGCATCCCCTGTCTCAGTTTTTCAGGATGCTGCTTTCTAACATAAATGGACCATAAGCAATACCTATTGCATCTTCAGGCGGAAGGTCAACACTGTCTGTATACAAGTACTCAAGAAAGGCACGATACACAGGATAAGAAAACTGGTCTATTTCTATCACTTCCTTCATATCCTCATTCCAGTATGACTGGAACATGGTTCTGAAGTGTTCACACCTAAGAGACAAAGACATTATCTGGAACACTATTATATGACCACATGAATGTTACATTACAGTCCCCCTAAAATATGTATTTGGTACACTCTGCAATGTTCACAAATATTTTACCATACCCCATCACAGCCCATGGTCCACATTTTCGTTCCTAATACTGTGAGCATTGTTATATTTGTGCATCAAGATAAAACTCTTATTTGATCTATGCTACAGAACATCTGTGTATGCATTGCAATCAGACCAACTAAACAGAATTTATTATCCTGGAAACAACAAATAGGCTTAGTGAAAACCATATATAGACCATTTTAAGACGGAGTTTTGATTCAACTCCTTTTACAATCACTTCATTTAAAGTGATTATGGATACATAGGTGCTATATATTACAGGTTTAGGGGTCCCTCCCTACCCCTTACTTCCCTCCTGGCCTTAGATGCAATACTAAGAGGTTATTCTGTATAAACAAGAGCTGTGAAATGTGACCACTACCTTATTTTCAGAACAGCTTTGTGGACATGGATGTATTTTCCATCCACACGGAACTTTAGGTCTGATGTTTCTAGGCTGTCAAACTCTTTCTTCAGAGATTCCGCTACTGTTAAAAAGTCTTCATGCTCTACAGAAACAATTTTAAAACAAATAAAACAAACATGTTAAGCCTCTTAAACAAAACATACACATAATTAACTAAAGCTAGTAGCTCAGCTAAAAGTACGTCAAGTAAAATAGGTCAGTATCAGGGCTCCATTGGCTTAAGCTGTGAAATGGGAAGAATGAATTAATCCAATACCATTTCCTGTCGGCAAGGTCTGCTCCACAACAGCTACAGGCAGCAGTGGTCAGCAGTTCCCATTCCAGCTCATTATACGGAGGTAGCACTGCACCAAGCAAAGTACCTGGAGAACTTCCTCTCTCATTCTCCCCCTGGGTACCACCCGTGAAATTGCCAGCCTCCTGGCAGCTCAGTGCTAGTGCTGGGTCAGCTCAGCTCTGCAACCTGCAAACTGTTGGTAATTGGAGTCTACAGCATCACCTGCAACTCACTTGAGACACGGTGTACAGTAGTTCAGCTGCACTGACACAATGTGACCTGAGCCTAAATAGTAAGAAAACATGTCACCAGTTGGCCACTTTTTTGTGCTGGCAGATTGGTCATAGCCTGTAGGTTGTCTGTTAAGGTCTTTGCCAGGGTCCACTAACACAAACTATCACTGACATCATTACACTCAGTTTATTAGTCAGTTATGACAACAGAAAATTCAAAAGCAGATCTGTGGAAGAAGAGAGACAGTAGATACTGTGTTCTTGGTTCAATGAAGGACACAGGACTTCAGCAATTTGGAAGTGGATTAAAGCTCTTTGACAGTTCTTTATATTAAGGCCTATGGCACTGGTCCCACAGAGATCCCATTCTCTGTCTCTAGAAGTCATACAACAGTTACAGCACAAGCTGGTTTAGGCTTGTGGTAAAGCAAGAACTCTGAAGTTAGAAAACCTAATTTAACCCATGATTTGAAGTTTCTGTTGATGCATCTTAAAAGTATGTTTCAAAACACATGGTTTATAAGAACACAGTATGGAAAAGAAAAAAATAAGTGGATTTCCATTATAATAGGATGTGGTCTGTCTCCTGTGTCCCACAGGACTGACTATTGTTTATCCATACATGTGGGAAAATAACAGAAGACTGGTGAGGAGGATTACTTGAGCATTAAACATGCTCAAGTGACTTGCAGCTGGGGTGTTGAAAACACGTATCTCATACTAATTGTTGTTTAGCCTTGTGTGTTGAACAAATAGAACATCTGTGTTTAGCTAACATAGGCCTGTGATAGACTTAAAAGCACCCTACTTAACACGCTTGAGATTCCTGCCCTGCTGTAGGAAAGATCAAAGCACAGTGGTAAACAACATCTGCATGAATCCTTGATAAACAGGCAAAACCAGCAGGTTTGGTCATCTTCTAGCATGGATTGAGCTCTGTGGTGCCTGCATGTCCACTTGTGTGTCTCTGCCTGGGTGCTGCCTCAGGGATCCCCCTTTGGCAAGGCAATGAAAATAAATTTACTCTTTGCATTTCATCCATGGGTTTGTGGCTGTTCCTGCGTCCTGCCTGTGGCAGCTCACACAGTGTATAATCCACAAATTACTCTTCACCATTAGGGACAGATAAATTAGTTGGTATTTAAAAAGAAATACTGCTATACCAAACTGCTCTAAGTCACGTTTATGCCACAAGAGACCATACACTCCTCCAATTTACATGGATTATCCACAGAACCTGCATCTCATCGGGGTTAACTAAACCATGCTCCAATCCCTCTCCATTTGATCATGTGATTTTTTTTGTGGGTCATCAGCTTAGCTTAAGCTATACAGTAGATCAATTTTCACTCCAAATACCTTAAGTTCACTCCTCAATAAAGGCTGCAGATTTGTGCTTCACCACAGCCAATCCTGAGTGACTGAATCATTTTTCTGGCAGAGCCATCATAACTGGAAGTAAAACAATAACCTTTATGCAGAGTTAGCTCCCACTAAAGAAAAAAAAACCCCACAGCACCGTAAAAAGAAAAAAGGGTTGTTTTCTTTTAAACCTACATGAATAAAAAAAGGTGGGTAAGGAAGAAAATGCATATGGAAAATTGAGATTAAAAATGCCCCCCAGATTAATGCTTTTGATTTAAATATTCAGTAAGTAGGATTATCAGAATAAACGAGGAAGAACCTGCAAAGGCTAAGAGAAATTAAAACACAGGAACAAAATTCAAATACCTTGTTATACTCAGTCTGGGAATATTTCACAAAAATCAGTAACTTGAAAGGTACTGAAACTGGGGAGATGTCATTTAAACAGCCTTCACCATTAGCAAAAGGCAACAGACCTGGACAACCATCAGATCTCTACAGAGGGCAAGACTAACACGTATCACAGAGCATTAGAGAATGGAAAAAGTGAGAAGTGGGATAAAAGAAGACTTGGATTTACCCAGAAGCAGGTAACTCCAAGCTAATCTTCTCTCTCTTTAGTAAAACTATTCTGTTTTCCTCTGTAGACGAGACGCTGTTTTCTGGACCTTCATAAATGTGATAACATGCTAAATGAGAAGTTATGATGGAAAAGTTGGGTTAGGACAAGCCACACACAAAGATAAAGTCTGAGTCTGCAGAAAGGTTATGTAGGATGTGATCCTTCCACAAAACCGATTTTGTACAACGACTAACAAGATTAGGATCTGTTGTCAATATGAAAACATATTAGATCTAAAAAATCTTGAGAACTGAAGTGGCAGACCTAAGATGAAAACGTCTTCATGTTTTGAACAAGAAAACACCTTCATTTTTTCAAGGAAGTGCAAGCTAACAGCAAGCTAAGCACTTCATAGCACATTTGGGGTCAAATAAGAATTAGCAGCATGTGAATCAAAGATAATCAAGAAGGCAGGCTTGGGCTTATTTGTTGGTCACAGAGACCGCATCCCAAAGTGTAATCCAAGGCAGCATAAGAAGAGAGTTCCAAAAGAGAAAACAATCATATTAGAGTCTTGTTATACTGGGACTATTATTTAAAAGTCTGCCTGTCTTTGGGGAAAGTCAAACTAAATCGAGTTGAGAGACAGGGACGAGGAGAAGGCTGAGGTACTCAACAACTTTTTTGCCTTAGTCTTCACTGTCAACCTTTCTCTCTACGCATCTTGAGTGGATGCACCAAAAGACAGGGACTGGGGGAACAAAGTCCCTCCCACTGTAAGAGAAGATCAGGTTTGTGACCACTTGAGGAACCTGAACATCCATAAATCTATGGGACCTGACGAGATGCATCCCAGAATCCTGAGGGAATTGGCTGATGTTGTTGCCGAGACACTCTCCATGATATTTGAAAAGTCATGGCAGTCAGGTGAAGTCCCGGGTGACTGGAAAAAGGGAAACACCGCACCCATTTTTAAAAAGGGTAGAAAGGAGAACCCTGGCAACCACTGACCTGTCAGCCTCACCTGTGCCTTGGCAGATCATGGAACAGATCCTCCTAGAAGGAATGGTAAGGTACATGGAGGACAGGGAGGCGATTTGAGACAGCCAGCATGGCTTCACCAAGGGCCAGTCCTGCCTGACCAACCTAGTGGATGGGAGTGGCTACATCAGTGGACAAGGGAAGAGCTACGGATGTCCTCTATCTGGACTTCTGTAAGGCCTTTGACACAGTCCCCCACGACACCCTGCTCTCTAAATGGGAGAGATATGGATTTGATGAGTGGACTGTTCAGTGGATGAGGAATTGGTTGGATGGTCACATCCAGAGGGTAGTGCTCAACGGCTCAATGTCCAGATGGTCTGTATTGTGACCAGTGCTGTTCAATATCTTCATCAATGACATAGATAGTGGGACTGAGTGCACCCTCAGCAGATGTGCGGACAACACCAACCTGAGTGGTGCGGCTGACATGCCTAAGGGACCAGAGGCCATCCAGAGGGACCTGGACAGGCTCAAGAAATGGGCCCACGTGAACCTCATGAGGTTCAACAAGACCAAGTGCAGAGTCCTGCACCTGGGTTGGGGCAACTCCCTGTACCAATACAGGCTGGGGAATGAAGGAAGGGATTGAGAGCAGCCCTGCTGGGAAGGACTGTGGGTACCAGTGGATGAAGAGCTGGACATGAGCTGACAACGTGTGCTTGCAGACCAGAAGGCTAACCACTTCCTGGGCCGCATCAAAAGAAGTGTGGCCAGCAGGTTGACGGAGGTGATTCTGCCCTTCTACTCTGCTCTGGTGAGACCCCACCAGGAGTACTGTGTCCAGCTCTGGAGTCCTCAGCACAGGAAAGACATGGACCTGTTGGAGTGGGTCCAGAGGAGGGCCACAAAAACGGTCAGACGGATGGAACACCTTTGTTGTGAAGGCAGGCTGAGAAAGTTGGAGTTGTTCAGCCTGGATTAGAGAAGGCTCTGGGAAGACCTTACTGTGGCCTTTCAGTACTTAAAGGGGACCTACAGGAAAGACAGGGACAAACTTTTTAGCAGAGCCTGTCATGATAGGACAAGAGGTAGTGGTTTTAAACTAAAAGAAGGAAGTTTCAGACTAGATGTAAGGAAGAAATTTTTTACAATAAAAGTAGTGAAACACTGGAACAGGTTGTCCAGAGAGGTAGGTGGTAGATGCCCCATCCTTGGAAACATTCAAGGTCAGGTTGGATGGGGCTCTGAGCAACCTGATCTAGTTGAAGATGTCCCTGCTTACTGCAGGGGGGTTGGACTAGATGACCTTCAAAGGTCCCTTCCAACCCAAACTATTCTATGATCCTATGAAATCATCTCACAAAATGAAAACTTGGAATTCTGTTACTTTACTTTCTTCACATGAAACAAGGGAGAGAGATTCACTCTTTCATGTTCATATCGGAAGGGTAAATACTAAGAAGGGAAAAGCTAGAGACAACACTTATAATTCAAAGTTGTTAGCTACCAAAGTAACAAGCGTCAGAAGCAGTCTTCCAAGCAGGAACAGTTTTTAAGAGAAAAAAGTTGCTGAACAATCCAGGAGTCCTTCCTAGCCCTGAGCTGGAGCTCAAACACTACAAATATAGGAAATACACAATATTCACAGTGCAATGGTAAAACATGATTCTCTGCAGATGTACACTGGCAAAAAACACCAATCTTGTTAACCCTGTTGTGAATGCTTACCTGCTGAAGTAGCCTGCCTTCAAAAACAAACAAACAAACAAACAAACAAACAAACAAGCTAAAAGAGCTAGTTTTAATTGCTGGTTCTCCTTAAAGCAGGAACCATCCTCTCACAGAAGTGGTATCCTGTACTAATTGCTACAAATGTACACAGAGATTACTGCACTGTACACAGCACTGGCTGACATATCAGAGCTTGTTCTCACCTACTGATAGAAGACGCCACATAACGGCAGGGGTAGCAAAGCAAGCAAACACATCGTCAGTGCAGGCAAAGTGAGTGAGGTGAGGAAAGATCACTGACTGCCCACGGCATTGGCCCCACATGTACACCTGGCCGCTCTGGGTCTTGGCAGCTGACGTGTGAGCAGAGTGGCAGGCTGCAATCTCCACAACCCTGCAAACAGAAGAAACCTTGTGAGATACTTACCAGTATGGAATCTTTCCAAAGTACAGGACTTTCCAAAAGCCCCAGCAAAATAGCAACCAACCAAACTATGCATCCATACTCCTGTACTTTTTCCTTTGTCTTGCATGAACATGATACTGTTTGAAGAGATCAATATCTAAAAACTGCAATGACATTTTCAGATTGCTTGTAGATTTTATTGTAATCAGGTATTGCTTTAATTATGTTGTTTTCATCAGTTGACATTCCTCCTTTTCTCCCACCACCATGGGAAAGGGATGAAGCAAAACAAAGTTTTGTTTTTCCCCTTTAAAACCAACGAACATCAGACAATTATTTTCAAGAAGAAATGCTTATGGAGCTTACAAAACTTCCAGTTAGGGAATGGGCAGGAAAGTTACACTACTAAGATTTTTGCAGAGCATTTTTCAGAACTTCTTTCAAACAGATGTTGTAAAAATTCTCTCATTTGAGATTAAGATCCTATGTATTCTTCAATAAATCCTTTATTAAGAAACCCTTCTACCCTGCCTTTAATTTGTTTTTTGTATGTAGAAAGAGATCTGACCTACTGCCTGCATTTCTGACTTCTTATTTTGCTCAGTTTCCTCTCCTCAACACTGAGATTCAGCATGGAACACAGACAGTGCTTCATTTGAGGATAGGTGAATATACACTCCTAACTCCACATTCTTGATGAGCTATGGTTGTTTTATGAATAATGTTTACATAGTATTTTCATCCACCTCATATACTTCCTTAAAATATTAGAGCTGCTGATGCACACTTATCTATTCTGTTCTCCCACTGCTCATGCAATCCCTATCTTTCTATCTGAAACATTACAAGAACTGAGAAGAATCACTCTTCCATTAAAAGGACCACAAGGATGTTTCCAGTGTCTCTGTTCGTACAATAAGCAAAAACCAGAGGAAATTCCAGCATTAGTTCAAAAGAAAAGCTACACTTTCCTGTTTTTCGCTACGTTAAAAATTCATCAGAGGATTTCATGGTTTTGTGCCAGGAACAGATCAACTGGGACAAATAAATGTCTTTCCAAGCAGTCTAAGAATATGCATATCAAAATATTTATTTCTTTACAGAACAATACCCATGAAGAGTTAGCTTTTCAGGCAAAAAGCTTTTTTAGCACAAAGCCCACATTTTATGTGCAAAAATTATTTCAAGATAAAACACAGGAAGAATCTACAATCACTTTTGGTATTTATATCAATAATTTCTAGCAGATAAAAGACTAATGGGTTCTTTTACACCATCATCAACTTATGAACCTCGATGCAACATTGAGATCTTTCAGCACGTCTGCATGAGGCATCATAAAGTAGTTATTTTATGGACAACTTATTGTCCATCATAGCTATTCACCTAAACTGCTTCCTTCCCCAAACTTTCTTTTCTTAGCAGAACAAATTATTATTTTCAGAGTAACTATATACCAGCATTACATATAAATGACAAAAAAGTTATATATATTACTACAGAAAAGACCAGGACAAGCAGCAGTAATATGCTTCATGGGAAATGACAGCTCACCCACTTATAGCACTGTTTCCATGGGAGCCAAGTCAAGCAAGATGAGTAAGTTCAAGTGACTTATCTCTCCCTTAGATTCCAAGCAGAAGTTCTATGATATTTTCTCCCTCCTCTAGTCATTGAACAAACAACAGTTTTACCATAAACCCATGCTTGAGTTCACACACAGTTCTAAATGCAACAGTTGCCCTTAGTTCACACAACAAATATATTGCAATGAAAACTAAAAAAACCAAGTTGATATTTGCAAACATACACATTCATTTTCCTGTGCTTTTTTAAAGACTATTTCATTTTGCTCCGCTACTGTCAGTTCCTTCACAGAAAAGCCAGCCTCACCTCAGTGATTTCTATTGTGATGGCTTCTTTTTTTCTTTTCGCTCACCCATTTTTTAAACTCTTAAATAATCTCAGTACTGTGGAGCTTTTAATTTAATGTTAAATGTGAGAAACAGGAAAAAATAGGAATGACTTCCCAGAAAGACATTTCAGAAATGGAGAAAAAATGATCACAAGTGTTTCCTTGTTAAGAGGAGATTACAGGTCAAGGGATTTATAGACTAAGAGGTTTCCAAACGGAGGTATGTTAATCTATAGATATATACATGGGCACAGAGAATAGGACTGGTGTCCAAGTTTGTAGGTGAACAGCAGAACAGCCATCCCAAATATGAGGATGACAAAGATGCTGAAAGAAGGTGGACAAGTTAAAAGCTACTCTTTTATGAGTCTAGGAAGCTAAGAAACTACAAACTACTAACTGGTACCACTGATAAAAGTGGCATTGTCTGCCCTTAGCTCTAGCAACCATGCAAATTGAGTTCTGTTTTTGTGGTTGGCTATTGTCAGCCTTTCAGAAAATTGTTTTTTCCTCACATTACTTCTTACAAAGTTGGTGCTTCCTTCCCCCCCTCTTTTTTCCTTTTTTCTTTTCCTTTTTTTTTTTTTAAATGTAGGCCTCAATACAGCTTAAAAGCTTGCCTTATCGCTTTCATAGCTCCAAATTTTTAATCAGAGGACCCATATTTACAATAGTTTAACACTTAGTCATCTGTTATCTTTCAAACATATATTGTATTTACCTGATATTACTTTCAGTAATCATTATAGATAGCAAAAAGCACTCAGTAAAGAGTAAATTACCATCTTTTCCTATGCTCTTAACATAAGCGATAGAAAAACAATCCACCAAGCCCTACACACGCATGCTTCCAGTGCTAGAGACGGCACAACACATGCTCAGACTTATGAATCCAAAAACAGCTTCAGCAAGATTACCTTTCTTTTTCCATCATGATCTGCACCGGGCTTAGCTGGTTACTTTTATTGCCAGTTCCCAGCTGCCCATAAGTGTTAGCTCCCCAGGCATAGAGCAAACCCTCATCTGTTAGTGCTAGCGTGTGCGCATAGCCACAGGCAATCTGTAAGTAAATGTATAAGCATTACTACTAAACAAAACAGCAGAGATGAGAAACAAAATCATTGCACACATTACCTTAGTCTAGCTGATGTTAAATATCTCAGGCATTCTTCATTTAGCACTACGATGTGTTATTTCTCAGTACTTAAAGCTAACACAAAATATGTTAACTGTAAGTACCGGAAAAGTCCCAGCTTCGTTAATTTAGTGTTCGTTGGTTACTCCTAAATAATTTAATGCACTCTTGCAAAGTCTACCTAGCATTTACTTGGTTTCAGTTGCAGACTCTTGACACAAAGAACAGTGAAATTCACCATCACATCTTGCAATTCTGAAATACTTTCAGAATTTGCTATTTTGAATACTATACAAACTGTAAGAGCTGCAGTTCAACAGCCAACAACCGTTCAACCCAAGTTATCACATGAAAGTCCATAGAATTTTACTAAAAACCCAGGAAACACCAATTTTTAGTTTTATTTTTTAGCTGGGAAAAAACCGAAAAACATAAACCAAACAAAACCCAACCACCAAACAATCAAACCCACACCCATGATTCATTTTCCCTCTCACCTCACTTCTGAAGGGCTAATTATAATATTAACGTAGAATCTGATGTGAACATCTTATTACCCTACATTTCTTGTCTTTGGTTAATGCATTTCATTCATTCAGCTTTGTAACAAAGATGCAATTTTTATCCATAGCATAATTTACTTCTAGTTATACTAGCTAACTTTACATCACTCACAACATTTACAACAGCAAGTATTTTACAGCCCACTTGCACTTTTTAGAAGCCTAATATAATGTATAGGAGCTAAAGAAAAAAATACCAGTATTTAAACTGTGAAATCTAGAAGCAGACATAAGATTCCAAAGATACAGTTTTAGCAGATGCTAGAAAGATGAATACGTTTTCGTTTCCATATTAGACATACCTGGAGTATACACACACCATGTAACGCTGCCACTCTGCACGGTGTTAGTTGATTGCCGTTGTTTCCAAGACCTAGCTGACCATTGCCATTGTAACCCCAGCCATAAACCTGATTGCAAAAGGGAAACAAAATTAAGCCACTCTTCTGTAGAAGTACAGAGCATTTAAGACTTAGTATTAAGCACAAATCAAAGAAGTACATCTGCTTAAAAACCTGTATACTATTTCAAGAGCAATATAGAGAAGGCTGAAAGATAGCAAATGTACTACAATGACTGACTGTATTCAACTTTTCAATCCTGCGTTTATTTTTTAAAGAAGCGTTCCAAAATAGATTTGTCTTTGAAGAACTAGGAATTTTACAATAAACTTCCAATACACCAAAATCTCTCGCATAGCGTCAACATTTTGGTTGACTTTTACACCTTCCTTTCTCCTTACTACTTTTTCTTTTTTTAAAGAAAACAATAAATTATTCATTCTGATTAGCTGATGAGCCATTGGATTGCTGTAAACTGAAGTCCCCAGTTTAGCTCTAATTTCCTTTAGTTTTGTTATGTTATATCAAGACAAAACTATATACAACGAAAGCTCATCTCAACCTCAGGGACTTTTACAATCCGTCCAGTCACAAAGAAATGCTATACTCTGAGTTTGGTGAAATGTAGTAAAATTGAGGTTACAGTTCATACCTAGAAGCAAGATAGCATCATAAACTTATGTGGAACGGAACAGGAGCACAATGTTAGGGCAATGTTCAAAAGCTTCATTTGGTTTTGTTTCTGGCAATTAAACAATGTGTTTAAGAACCAGGATCAGTCAGTGTATTCTTGCAGAAAGACTAACTATTTAATTGTGTACTCTTTCAAAAAAATCTAATGAAGAAATATATTAAACAATCTATGAAATAAGACAGACAAGCTTAATACAACTGTTCCAATTCTTGCAGTTGCAAACTCGGTAAGAATTATGTTCCAATAGTCTTTACCATAAGAAGGATCGTTTAGTGTAAAGACAGCATCTCCAGTTAATTGCAATTTTCCTTAAATTGGTCTCACAGAAGTTATCAATACAACTCTATAACTTGAGCACTCCATGTCAACATATCTCCACGTTCAAATATTAATCTCATAAGTTCGGGTAACAGAGAGAGAATGTAAGAATGCAGCAATGCTTACCTCACCATTGTTTACTACAGCCATGGAGGAGGTCTGACCACAAGCAATGCCAACTACCATTTTACACTGTAAACAGTTCGAAACTCTACGAGGAGTTGGCTGGTTTGCTGTAGATCCAGATCCAACTTGACCACAGTTATTATAGCCCCAGGCATACAGCTGTCCATAAAAACAAACAAACAAACCCCTGCAGTTTAAGCCTTAATAATAATGATAGTAATAAATTATAATCTTACTGTACTCAGCATCAGATTGGGTGAACTATCCTATTTAATGAGCTAAAATGTGTTAAATTAATTTTCAACAGCTAAAAATTATAAACAGCAATAGGACTCATATAGCAAATATGAACATAGCACTTTTTTCAGCTTCTTGCTACAGAACCAGAGCATCTGACTACAAGAGGAAACAAAAGGAACATATTTCCATATTAAATATAAGTCAGGCTAAGACAAGGGGCATAGCGAGTGGACTGACTTTCATGGTATTGGAAAAGGAATGTAAGCCAGAATACAATTTGTTTTGCAGACAAACTTAACTCCCCAATTTACAGCTAATTAGTTTTCTTCATATTACTCTAAACCAGGTTATTGCTGGACATCCATAATACCTCTTTTATATCTTTCAAGATGTGTGAAAGGAGATAGTTTGGTCAGCCAGTGTTTCACAGTACCAAAACTCTTACACAATGACATTACCAAAAAAGCACCATGTATAGCAGTTCAAAGTCTGCCAGTGGCAAACTAATAATAATAAAACCAAAAATATTGGTTCCTTTCATCTAAAAGTCCAGAAGACAGGGAAGTAGTTTACTACATAAAAAAAAAAATATTTATAGCTTTGTATTTTCAGTTCCTTCAATTTTTATTATGTGCATATACACCCGTAGCTTGGCATAAAACTATTTCTGATAGTTCATTCTCTGGTGCCTTACCCAGCTAAAAAGTTTGTCCTCTTGGAAATACCCACCCACAGACATGCTAGCCAGTAAAAGAACACTGACAGATACCCTAATGTGAAGTCTGCACATCCTTTGGTGCCAGAACCCACCTCTGTACTGCAACACCAAACCAAAAGTCAGTCATTAGAAACAAACACCTCCCCTGCCACCAAAAAATACAAATCAATTATGCAAGGTATTTCCACAATACTTCCAACTTCAATGCCTCTCTGAAACTCCAGGTATATCAAGTCACAAGGGTTTTGCAGCCAAACCTTATTGTAAATAAAACTCCACTTAACACATTTTGCTGCTTAAAGTATAATCAACTCCGGTACAGATAAAACCACAAGGGCACAAACAGACTAAGCTACTGCGAGTTATGCTAGGGATGGATTTATAGTACATTAACTGGCCACAATGGCAATCAAGCTGCAAATATCAGCTCCGTGGTAAATACAAAGAAACTCCCTGCTTCTATTGAGATTTCAAACATGTCACATTTATTACAAGAGACAGCATGGCCATCACCAGCAGCTACCACATAGCAGCTGGCACCACTAGTTTAACTAATATATGAACACCCTTGCCTCCCCACATGCAAACCAAATTTTATAGTTTAGCCAAGACAAACATGACAACATGAAGGTCTTTCCATAGCATAGGCTCTCCTTTCAGATACCAACACAGTCCACTTAAATTAATCCAATGTCTCTTTCCTACACTCAAAATACTAATTTACTGCTTTGTATTACTGTTGCACTATGATGCCATACTAAACCATAACACAGAGACGTTTAGGTTACCACGATGGAAAGAATTGTAGTTTCCATTTTCATTGTTAGGAAGGTGTTAAAATTAGAACTCTTCTTTTGTTAAAGCAGAGCTGAAACCAGGATTTCCTCTATGCAGTAACATGCAACTCAAAGCAGATACACACACACTGGTCAAATGTGACTAACTGGAAACTAATTGCATGTTTCCCGTGACACATAGCCTTAAGCCATGTAAACAAGTAGCATAAAGCAAACTTGGATATAAACCAAGTGCTCTTTCATCAGCTACACACATAGGTATTCAGAGGTGTGCAGAGACACGTTCTTTTACAGTACCAGTGTGGAATTCATGAAGACTACAAGAAACAGACTAAACGCTAATTAGTGAATACAAACAACTCAATATACCCCTTAAATAACAGAATTGCAAGCAAATAACTATGTTACATTTTGCACCTTACAAAACATTCTTTTACCTGTAAGTGGCACAGCTTTCTGGTCTCATCCCTGTGAGACATACGACAAATTAAAGATGCAAGAGTTTACTAAGCTTTTATTCCCTTGTTTTTGTGGTTGTGTGGTGGGGGGGGGGGGATTTGTGAGTGGAGGGGTTTTTGAGTTGTTTTCAAGTCTGCTCTGAACAAAAGGACACCCTAGTTTGAGGAAGCAGGAGAAAAGGTTATGTTGTGGAGAAAGAGAGAACTTCAGGCTGCAAGGTCACCTGCACTTCAAGAAGGAGATTAAGAGATTTGAACAGGTTTCAACTTACATCCCCATCAAACGACAGTGCCATGGAATGATGCGAGCCACAAGCTACTTCCACCACTTTCTTCACTAACAGATTTGTGCAAACTTGAAGAGGAGTAATGCCCTGATTGGTTGTGCCATTCCCAAGTTGGCTGTAACCATTATGTCCCCAAGCATACACTTCACCATCTGCAAAAAGACTTAAGTTTGTGAATAAAAGCCACCAAAAATTCCAAGGAAGTTAAGATAGACAGAATTGTAAGAAATTAAAAAAACGCCAATATGACCGTGAAAGGACATTAACAAATACTGAAACTATTACAAGAATCATTTGTATACTACAACAATCATATACTTTGTATATAATTATTTTATATACATATATCACAGTATAACTTCTAGATTTGTTGTGGAAACACATGGAAGTGCACAGGTAGGACTGAGTATGTCATAAATGATAGAGTAAAACTCTACAGTTGCAACGTACTGGAAATGTAACAGAAACTTACTTTACCTATTACAGACTACATTTCATTCCAGTTAAGACCAATGGGAACCCCTTAGTGTACATTACCCAATTACAAGTTAATACAAATACACCTTGATCCATTCTTGTTACATGCAAGTGGAATTTAAGATCTGTAACTTATGTTTCTATACTAAATATTAATTTTCTACCTTCAGTACACAGTACAACATGGGGTCCACTTCCATAACTGAGACTGGAAATCTTCTTTCCACATAAGGCTTCCAATTTCTTTGGTACTATTGTGCTCTGATTATCTCCAGTTCCCAAACAATTACTGCAATTCAGTCCAAAAACAAATACCTAAAAAACAGAGGAATACTTATTTCAAGTGATTTGTACTCAGGTATGCACAGATGTGGTAACATCCAGGTCTTCATAAAGCCAGGACAGAGTTTGGCCACAGACTCTTGAGGGCCTGAGACTTCCCTCATGGAAGCTAGTAAGCTCAAGAGTCAGCATGGGGACACTTTGAAAGTTAACTGATGAGTCTGAATTCTTCAGATCTGCGCAGGCTTCGAAGCTTGGCTTCTTATTTGCAGGAGCTGTACTATAAAAAGTATTAAACTGTGAAAGCAGAAGACACCATCTTCTTTCAAAAGTGGTTTGTAAAGAGCAAGCCATAACCTCATTTTCTATCTTCATACCTGGAGTGCTTGCGCTTAATTTCAAGCTACCATAACTTCTTTTGAATTCTGGCTGTCTTCATAAGTACGTGTAATCCATCGTGGCCTTTGTCATTTGTTAGTTTTCTAAATACTCCATTGTCCCCATACAAAATTAAAAAAAAAATTACAAGTTGCACCCAACATGCTTTGAAATATACAAATTTCACACACTGCTTTTGAGAAGCTATTAATTTACAAGTATTCAGTGGACTCTGAAAACAATTAATTTTAGAGTATATGTTGCACTTCATTACAGCATTACCTCATCATTGTGCGTTATATATATAGCTTCATTGGCTGATGTACCAAATACACATGCTTTCCGAATAGATGCTATTTCTTGAGGTGACAGTAAGGTAAATATTGGCCACTTTCCTACATCCACCATGATGCTGCTGTGTGTCATGACGTTTCTACAAGTAAGATGGCATTGCTGTAATAAAAACAAAAGCTTATTAAAAGGTGTATTTTGCACTTTCGTCAACAGGCAACAAGATAATTTCCTTTAAATGAAAGACACATGCTGTGTCTCTGAAAGTGTAATATTCTATTCTATATAAAATATGTAACTATATTTCCATGTATTAAGGTGAACAAATAGCAAGTCACTGGTAGGACACTGGAAGAACAGATCTCTTCTTAACAGGGTATTTAAGTAAACTGTATTCAGTACAGCTGAACATCTGTTGTTCTACAAGCAAATTTGTTAAAAGCTTGTGATCTAGTAAACACCCACTGGTGGCAGAGTGGATTTCTGAGGGCATTTTCAGAGGGAATTTCAACTGAAATTCCAATTTATAAAATTTTCACTTGTGAAATTTTTTTGTAGTCTTACAACTTGTATATGCCATGTAAGCAAGTTGTTGATGTATATATGAATCCTGCAAATAAAAATAAAGCTGGGGCTGTTGAGTATATGACCCAAATCTGCCACATCTTGCGTAATCAAAAGCTGTTATTATGGTCAAAAATTATGTGTGAGAGCACAAAAGCATGAGATAAACTCACGAGTTTGTAAAATTAAGCAGTGAAACACATCAGAGAAAAGTGATTTAGTGATAATTGTCATAATCTGTTATTTAGAAATAAGCTGGACCACATAAAAAGCTGGAAACTTGTCTGGGTATAGACATTATATGTCAATGAACACAGAGGTATACAATTCATCCTTCCACAATGCTCCTTCTTCCCAGTTTCCTCAAGGCAATTGCACCTGCTCAAGAACAAAGCTGACAGTCAACACAAACCTACAGAGGTTATTTAGGCCTTCAATTCTGCACATAAAAATTGTAACATCACTCATACCCTGAAGGGATTCTGCCACTGACAATCCATGAACCATGCTTAAGGGCATTAGCGAGTTTTGTGAAATCTGAAAAGCACTAGCTGGAGAATTCCACAGAATGTCAGTGACATGATACAAATCACAATAAACCACTAAAAAAAAAAAAAAAAAAAAAAAAAGGCAGCTAAGGAACCATTCAATGGATAAGAAATGCAGTCTCTATCCAGATGCCATCCTTCATCAACATTTATTTCTTTCCTTTTCATTTGTTTGCTCCAGTCCTATCCCACCCCCACATTCTTTGCTTTGTTGCTTTCAAGTCAGGCTTCCTCTTGATGTTGCCTGGGTATCAGATATGGACAACAGTGAGAACACAAGACAACCTCTTTCCTTTGCTCCTGGTGCTTGGTTCTCAAAACTGTCAACCAAAACATGGCTTCAGAAAGTTATTCAAGACTAGCAGTCAATCCTAAAATACAGGTTGTTCAGTGCAAATGCTTTTTGGAAGGAGGGGGTTTGTTATTATTTTTAAAAAGTTTGAGAAACACTGACATCATAGTGGAACTACGTGTACAAAAAACCCCAACGCAAACAAAACCCAGGCTTGTCTCCCTATCAGACTTCGTAACCTTGCTCCAACAAACCCAGCTCTGCTCTATAGGCACCTCTCTAAGAGCCTGACTTCACTCTACATTTCACATTTGAAGCAGGTCTTGAAAACACCTGAAGTCTCCATATGGCACATTCATAACAGATGTATTTGTAGAACAGCTTTTGAAAGTCTACCTGATGCCAAGACCACAGCACGTTCTACGCAGCTAAACAGATTTAAATGCATTTAAGCCTTCTTAACTTCTAGTCCAGTTACAAACTCAGGCTAGTTAGCTGCTAAGGTTTGTTACCTCACTGGCAAAGCTTTTAACATATGACACTATCAGTCAATTGAAAGGAGACAGAAATACCTTGCTCTTTTGAGCAGAACAAGTAACAGTCCCTTCTGACTTTATCTATTTAATTTGCTCCATATAATATACAATTAGCAAGGCACAAACATGTCATGAACTGAATATTAAAAAAAAATATTTTCTTCACTGAAGTTCATTTCAACACATCCTATCAGTTTAAGACATGAAGACAAAATGTTATTTTGATGGAGAATGTCCTAGTAGATTAATGTTAACAAGTTTAACAGCACCCCAAGAACCTATTATACTCTAAAGGCAAGCAATTTAAAATGTGTTGCTTTATCTCTCCCTTTCTGATCTTTGTACTAGGTCTTTAATCCACTTGGCTTATTTTCCACTACTGTATGACCTGGTTAACCACTCCTCTTTGACAAAACCTATGTGAGTTACGCTGCATTTCTGATACCTCAAAGCTCGACTGGATATTTTGTCAGACAAACTAATAACAATAGATAAAAAAAAAGTTTTTAAGCACACAAGATTTTCCAGATTGAAGACATGAGCAACGAACTCCATCCACAGATGAAGAACCTTACAATTTTTGCCAGGTGTAACACTGCTTTATCTAAAATAATGCTGTATATTTCCAATTTCAACTGTTACTACAATCCTACAAAGTTATTTTAAGGGTTTTCCCTAAAAGGTTTTTAAAGACAACTCATCTGCAACTGGCAGGATAATTTCTTTAATAAATCCTGAAGTCTCTCCAGGTTTAGCAACCAATGAAGGTTAAGAAAAATACTTTAAACCAAAACCAAACAGAAAACATCTCTTGGCTTTTATATCATATGCACTGTTTCTCCCCAAACACACAACCTTTCCCCCTCGTCTACAAATATTAACTATTGTCCTTAGATGCTGCCATTTGCTGAAGTACCTATCATCATTCAGCTGCAACATTTTTACTGTAGCAACAGCAGCTAAATTGTTTATGCTTATATCTAAACGAGTGAAATAACATACAAGCCTCAAAGTGCTGGAGTTCATACATGGACTACTGTTTCTTAGCTTTAACTTTGCATGGAAAGATGTTTTAACTACTTATTCTCTATTTTCCACATAAAATAAATGCCCAACCTAGGCATAAACGCCACCTTTTTCCCCTCTAAAGCTGCATTCCTTAACAGCTTTTGCCAATTTCCTACTTTTCTAATAAAAGTTCTAGTTGCCACAGGAGGGAGGAAAAAAAAAGGTCTACAACGGGCAAAAAGTATTTGGGGAATATATATTTATATACAGTACTGTAAATGTAGATGTCAGTAAAGTAACTCAGTGTTATCAAAGCAGAAACTGTATTAATTTTAGCATCCACTAAGACATACTGCACGCTTCCCAAAAGGGTAGACATTCTGCAATATTGTGACTGACCTCTCACACCAATCACACTCAAACTTCATCCTTGTGCAACATTTGTCTGAACATGGGGGGAAGGTGTGTGCAGTTTATTCTGGGCAAATCCCTGCTATGAAAGGCTGATCTAGGAAACTTCAGTCATGTCATTGTGAGCAGCGGCACAGAGAAACTGTGTCCTTCACTCACCCTTCCTGTGATGCATCAATAAGAGAGCTAAGATTATTACCTCTCCTGATAATCAGGTAGAGGCCTGCTACTTTGTGTACTATGCAAGGACTGCACCTTACCTGAAAGCTTGTAAGTGTAATGTTGTAGCACGTGTACCAGATGGAGTCCAAAGTAATTAAGTTGTTATTCTGGATGCAAACAGCTGTCTCAATACATTAGCTCTCAAGCTATTGTTTAGATTCTGTATGCAACATGGCAGCAGCAGTTCTAAGGAGTATCTGTCACTTACCTATCAACACCTAGATTTTAAGTTAACTGCAATTAAAAGCCTTACGAATATAAAAGTCATAAGCTTAAACTTGGCGCTCTGGTAGATAGTTGCTTTAGAAACACTGTATGTCATTGCTTTTAACTATTTTTTAATTTTTGCTGCGTGATTCAGTGATAAACAACTATGCACCGTATAGCTTTATTTCTACTGCAGAACCAACCAGCAGAGGGAGCATATATCAACGATACCTCTAACTGCTTTGACGTCTTTGAAATTATCCAACAATATCAGTATACAAACAGGAACCGAAACAAAGATGATTGTTTGAATTTCAGTGAGGCTAAAAATAAGCAAGAAAGGATGACTTGTAGAGAAGGAACCCGAACTGGCCACATACTTTGATAAAAAGAATTTGAACTCGGAGCATTCACCAACATTAGGCGGGGGGAAATAAAAATCTAGATCTGCTTACAATTTTAAAAAGCCACATGCTTTCAGAGACAGAAGCCCTTCACAAATTCTGTGCTAAACTGCTGCCTATGCATTCAACTTCTCACTAGTTTGCTTTCTAAATAAACAGCGTGCAGGCTGATTCTCAGTGATATGTGTAGGCAAACATGAATCTCTGCCTTAACAAAAAAAAAAAAAAGACAGTGTTTACAAAATGTTTTGTTAAATGATTTTAGACAAAGTTTTACAGAGTTTATAGTTCAGCTAAATAAATCCATGCTGGAGAGAACAATAGCCTAACACAACATCCTACAAGGAAAACAGTACCAATTGTCATCGCAACAAAAAACTATAGTTAACTCCTCAAAGATTACCTCCTTATTTGTGAAGGCTATTTGAACACAATTGCATGTTTGTTTGTTTGACTCCTTCCTCCGGCTCCAATGCTGCAGTTTATTCTAGCTGGGCAGACTTACTCCCGCACAGAAAGAAACTGCAGGCTCAGGCCTTCATTTCCCCTAATTGTCTATGGGAATTATAAACACCAGTGAGGACAAAAAAGCTGGGATATCTGGCTTTAGAACAACAAGAAGTGACTGGCACACTCGATCCTTTTTTAATTTTAAGTACACCTCAGCCAAGAAAGAGTCAAATCCTAGACATAACACTAATCTTCCCTATGTTTTCTTCATTTAATGTTTCGTTTTTTAATCTCCTATTTCAGTATTGAGAAAGAACAGGGAAACAATACATACTATTGACGTTAATCAGACGCGTGAGCCAAGTGATATTATTGCAGCCTTCTCCCTGCCAACAAAAAGATATTGCATTCCCTGAAATCACATGCCTTAACTTACTTTCCTTAGACCTTACATAAGGCAAGATTTCTATGACAAAATCTGTGTGTTCAAACCTCTGCATGATTTATTTTTGGATGCCTTTTATGAGTAATACAGGGAAAGAAAAACCTGCTGATCTAAGAACTGACAGCCAGACCTCCTATTTGCTTTGAGTAATGAGCTGAAAGAGATACAAGCAAGCAAAAAACACCATGCATATGAATACTATTGAAATGAGACTTCTAGACATCAGAAAAAAAACCTTTAGTAGGATGACAGCCATCCACTCACAGTAACAAAACTGTAATTACAATCACAGTATGCCTTTTTTTCTTTTTTTAAGCTGAACCATTACTTCAACTTACTGAATCCATTCACTCAGGACAGGACATCTTCCAAAACAACACCTGTTTTTCAATCTGATGTATACAGACATAAGCATTCAAAAGAAAAAATTCATATTAAGGCTCTAAAGAATTATTGCATCTTCCAAACATTGTTTTTCCTAAAAAAAAAATTGTGCTCCAAACATATTTCCATTTACGATGTTCATAATCTTTTTCTCATAACCCACCCTTAGTTTAAACGATTAAAGTCCATTTTATTTTTCGTCCATAGACAACGACATGCTTTGCGAAAGAGGTTACTTTAACTGTCTAAATTAGAACTCTGAAAGTTCCTTTAAAAAAGTAAATATTCCTTTCATATTTAATTTAGAGCTGTTTTTAATACTGAAAAAACGCTAGTTATTTATATAAAGCCCAGCGACGAAAAAAACACTGTTGAGAGCTCCTCTTTTTCAGTAAGCTAAATCTCAGCCTTCAGGAAGCAGACAACAAAGGGAAGGATGAACCGAAGCACCATGAATCAGAAAAGAAAAACAACCCTGTACGAGCATACTGTGACCTACGCCAAGCAGGAAGAGTGACTTCCAGAGAGCCGTGTGGGAGATACTCACAGGCGGACCGAGGGAAAGCTTCGCCAAGTCACTCGGTAGCGGACCCCTCAACCAAGCCCCGTTTCCGGGAGAAGGACCCTTTCCCCCTCCGGACGGGCATCACCAGCCTTACACACCCTCGCCGGGGTCTCCTCCGCGGTGACCTCCGTCCAGCCGCTCCCCA
>NW_009647769.1:2178510-2184195 GCF_000708025.1 Charadrius vociferus | reverse complement strand
GCCCTGAGAGCCCACAGGCCCCTCCCGAGCCATCCGCTGCGGCTTCTGTTCCGGCTGGCGTCCTCTCCAGGCATCGCCCTCAGGGCGCTCAGGCGGGCCCCAGGGCTTGTGCCGTCGCGCCGCGGGCTCGTGTGAGGACTCGGGGCTGGGCTCCGTGGCCGACCGGGCCTAGCGAGCAGCTCCGCGGGTTGCGGTCGTTCGGTGGGGTGGCGGCAGGGACAAGCGGGCAGGCGCGGGCGGCGCTCCCTGCGGCGGCAGTGCCGGTTTGCACCTTTCATCCCCCGCATCCTCACTGGCGTGAAGCCCAGGGGAAAATGAGATTGGGTTGCAACCAGCCCAGGCTTCCTGTCCTGGCCGCAGCCAAGCAGAATGTCGCAGGGCTATGGCAGGGTCCGTGCTGGTTATGTTTCAGGCTAGCACCCATGATGTCTGAAACCAGCTGGTTCCTAGAGAGCGTGTTAACGGTCTTCTGACACAGCCACATTAAAGTCTTCTCCCCATTCGAAGGTTTTTAGCCAGTACGTAAGTACCTGTTAGAACTTAGCGTTGACATAATGTTGTCTCTTTACAGTTCTGTCTGTGTCTACACCTGCAGATCGAGCAGGAGACAGAGCTGTAGGGGAGGATCCAGGAAAAGGAAGATTGGAGACCAGCCCTCCCAAGAGAGCTCTTTTGTTACACAAAGTTGTTACCAGGAAGTGGCTTCCGCTTTTCTTAAAATTCACTTACTTTCCTGACACTGCACAGGGTCAGAAGGCAGCTGGGGGTTTGCAGTTACTGGGGAGCTGATCAATCTAAAACATAAAGCAGTAGCATAGAGCCCGCTGGAAGTATCAGTCTATCTTCAGGGGTAGTCAGTTTAGAAGAAAGCTGTTTAAAAGAAGAAATAATAATTTTTAAAAGGGGAAAAGAAAAATAAATTTTAGTACCCAGGAATCAAATGTGGATGGGTTACTCTGAGGGAATCGGTGATGCTGAAGAAATTCTGTCCTGGAATATGAGACGAGGAAAGCACAGCAGTAGGTCCAGAGTAAAAAGAGCTTTTCCCTGCCAAGTTCCTGCTTACTGTGCTGTTGAGTGACTTTAGCTGGCGTCAGGAAAGCAGTGCCGAACAAGTCGTGCAAATTCTGGAGCAAGAAAAAGAGAAGGCATAAATAAGAAGATACGTGAAAAAGTGTCATCAGAGCCTCAATGGGAAGCCCTAAAAGAGCCGGAAAGAGAACATACACAACACTTATTTTCAGCTTGTGTTTGTGGCTCTGCAGAGGAATCATCTGTCAAGAGCAACTGCCTTTCCTGACATTGCTAGGAAATGGTGCAAAGGTGGAGCTGTGTAAACAGAGCTTTGATCCTATTTAGTACTGTAGAACAGACCTGCTTAGTTACAATATACAGAAACCCAGTTGTTTTAACAAGTACTGGAACACAAGCCCCCAGTCAGGTTTTTTATTCATGTGGGTTTAAGTTTCTTGTTATTAGTCATCACTAATTAGTTTTTACCGTGTGCAGTAAGTCCTTAAACAATAGTTGCAGGCAGTTTATACTGTGTGTGAGCTTTACAATCGGCTGAAACAGCTAAAAAAGTGCACTGTATGGAGCAGAAATAATTTTATAATCTTGTGAATATCTAGTTTCAGTTCTTTTTCTTTCAGTTTGGCTTTTTGTAAAAGCCAGCAATAACAAAAAGCAGCCTTCCCCCATCATTTTTTTAGAGAAGGAAAAGGGATATGAAACCTTATATCCGTCTTGGAAAAGTTATGACAGACTGGAAATGTTATGAAAGCATTAAATAGGCCAACTAGGCAAAGCGATGATATTTAGGGACAAGTTTTGTTGAATAAAAGGAATGATTGCTTAAGACAGCATACAGATAATGTGTGTAACTCATTGCTGACTTCTGTGGGTTAGCTCAGATGCTGATCCCTTTCTCTCTTACACTGATAGCCTCAGTTTACATCTCTTTTGATAACAGTGGCAGGTGACTATGAAGTGCTTTTCTCAAGTGACCAAACAGGCAACATTTGAGATTTGAAATGGACAATAGGATGGCATGGAATTACACCCCAAACTCTAACGCAACCTGAATCAGCATTTTCATTCCTAAGT
The DNA here is from genome assembly GCF_000708025.1 of Charadrius vociferus. Taxonomy (NCBI): domain Eukaryota; kingdom Metazoa; phylum Chordata; class Aves; order Charadriiformes; family Charadriidae; genus Charadrius; species Charadrius vociferus. The sequence goes on along the minus strand of NW_009647769.1, from coordinate 2,182,089 downwards.
ATACCTTGTTGAAACTGGAGATCACAAAGGTATGCGTAGTCACAGACAAATCCAAGTTTAGGATAATTTATAATATTGTCAGTTGTAGATTAAGAAGTCTGTTGTGTATCTGCAGTTCTGTAAGCGACCACAGTGAAGAGTTATGATGGTGACTGTCAGTGACTTGTTAAAGGATACTGAAAGAAAAGTCTTCAAAGCATTTTTCTCCTCCTCATTCAGCATTATTTTTTCCGTCAGTCAGTTAACTGTTTTCATTCAAACTGCAGAGTCCTAGGATATGATGCCAGCTAAATCTGATATGAAAACAATCTGGAGATAAATGTCACCTGGAGGTAAATGTCACCTGCAGGGAACTGACATCTTAGTCCAATTCTGTTCTGCAGTCCTCACCATCAGCTTTCTATGGATGTGAGAGAACAGGTACACAAAATATACGTTCAGCTGTTTTCCAGCAAAACCTGTTTCAAAGTGACCCTGCTGCAAAAGGGTGCCAAAGGCCTAAGGGCTCTAAGTCCTCCCCTAATCAAAGCAGGATTTCTGACATCTGCTGTTTGGCAGGAGCGGATTCTGATGGAGGGAACTCTCCGTTGAGACATGTGTGGGATAACAGTGACACTCTGTGGCTAGCCAGGTAAAATGCAGTTTCTGAGTTTTCACAGGTTTTCTTCACTTTCATCGGTTTTACCAGACACAGAGGTATTAAAGATAAGTTTGTAGCTTTCATTCTTGTTGATATTTTCCAGTACCTTTTCAATACATTTCCTTTATTGTTATAAAAGTCCTAAACATGTAAGCTAAGAGGAAAACTAAAAAACAAATGATCAAACAAGCTTGCATCCCAAACCCCTGATTCTGAGGAGCATTGAGAATGGGACTCCGCTGATGCTGTGGAACTTGGCAAGTTGTACAAAGTGCATTTCCAGGTCCATGCTTACATTGTCATTTTAATCACATTTCTTCCTGTGGAACTGGAAGGAGGGAAGGCTCCTTAAGGGGAACGGGGTTTGTATACTGCAGAGCAGAATTTCCTCCAGACTAATCTGGAAAGCTGAGCTTCATCAGCGTAGCTCCAAGCTGTAACTTTTACTTCTCATAGAAGTAACAGATAAGATATTACCTGTATTATATATAGTGCAGGTAGGCAGTATGGTTACGCATCATTAGACAGCCTCTGTAGGGCTTCCTCTTGAAAGCAGCCAAAAGAACAGTAAAAAACCTAGTCCTTGCTTCATAGCTTTTATATTCAATAGATGGAGGAGCAAATACTAGGGTACATAAGAGAATGGAGTAAAAGCCTTTTTTTTTGGCACACATGACATTGATATTTTTGTATGTGTACCCATTTTTTTGCTCTTTTTTTTTTTCTTTTCAACAAGAACCATTAAGAATAATGGAAGAATTGAGATTAAGGCATTACAAGATAGTCAGAGCTGTATTTTAACTAGTTTCTAAGGTGAAAACAGCATGTAGGCAGTATGTAGCATAGATTAATGTATGACATAAACTGGGACAGAGACCAATTGTAAGAGAAAGAGGTAATGAATAGCCTCAGAAAAGGGAGCGGTGGTGTTTGTTAGGATAGGTAACGAAGCCAAATAAGCCCAGTTTTGAATTGCCATGAGGAAATAAAGCTGAGATGTTAGGAATCAAGGAGGAAGAGATCTGTGAATTTATGACATAAGGAGAAGGACCTGGTTCCCAGTGACAGGACGAGGGGCAATGGGTGCAAGTTGGAACATAGGAAGTTCCGTTCCAACACACGGAAAAACTTCTTTACAGTTCGGGTAACCGAGCACTGGAACAGGCTGCCCAGGGAGGTTGTGGAGTCTCCTTCTCTGGAGATTTTCAAAACCCGCCTGGATGCAGTCCTGAGTAATGTGCTCTAGGCAATCCTGCTTTAGCAGGGGAGTTGGACTAGATGATCTCTAGAGGTCCCTTCCAACTCTGAAAATTCTGTGATTCTGTGTGACCTGGAATCAGAGTTCCAGTGGTGTAGACAAAATTGAGTACAGAGCATTGCCAATTTATGTGGGAAAAACTGAAACAATTTGGGCAGTACTTGAATAAATGAGGCTACAGAGAGGACCTGTATCCTGGTAAAATTGTAAACAGCTTTGGAAACTGTAAATTCAGAGATTGAAGTAACAATATTTATGAAAAATACTCTACAGTCATATACAAAAGGTGTAGTAGTTCAAACAGAAATCAAAGCAAGGTAAGTACTTTTCCTTTCCTCATAGCTGTTGCAACACCTGCCAGCTCAGGGGTGAGAACATGAGGGAAAAGTCTTTGTTCTGTGACATGTTTCTCCACATCTACCTTGCTGTCAGGGTGCAATGAGGGCTCCCAAGGGGCCGTCAGGGCAGGGTCTGTCATCCAGGACCCATCCCACTGTCCCCAGCCAGGGAGCAGGCAGGCTGGGGGGCACGTAGGGGCAGCCCCAGCCCTTGGCATCAGGCACCTCCCTGAGAAGGGTGATGGGCTGAGGCCCTCAGGGCCCTGATATCTTCTCAACAACGTTCTGTTCCAGCTGTTTGAGGCATACAGAAATTGAACAACAGGGAAATGTTCACTAAACAATACCAAAAAATTCATCAAACCTTTCACAGATAACCCTGGAGCATATACCATGCCTTTTCAGGAGGGCTGAGGACAAAAAAATCAATGTCATGTCATGGCTGACACTGGTTCAGGCAGTGCTGGTTGGTCACGATGAGGATATCACTCATAGAAGTTCAAATGGAGACTCTGTTTGGACCTGTCCTGGGCACTCTTGACATTTCAGGCATAAGGACCAGCTCATTGTGTCCATTCAACCTGCTGTGAACACCCCACCCACGGAAGGAGTTGAGCTTCTGTCGTGCCACTGAACTCATCACAAGCAGGAGGCTGCTGGAGGCCATAGCCACATGTAGGGAAGGTCTTGGACTAAGATTTCCCATCCTGTAGTTTTCAAATCCAAACCTGTGACACGGGGGGAAACTTGTGTGGTTGTTCTGCAAGGCAGAGCTCAGAAGTAAGCTCTTCTCCTCAGAGCTTAGCCATGGCCAGTTCAGTGCTCCTGGCCAAACACCTTTGGGCCACTGATAGGCACCACAAGCTGTATTTTTTCTTTGCGGTTTGTCTCTTTCACTGACAGCAGGGTGCTCTGAAATGGAAAGCTAACAAACATCCAGCCCCTTTCATGATGTCCAACTGCGTTGAGCAGGAAGCAGAACCTCACACTGGTGGGCATATTTGTGTCCTAGTGGCTGCCATCCTCCAGCACAGGGGTCATGGCAGGCTGGACAGGTGGGGACTAAAAGAGACAAGGACCAAACTTTCTCATTTGAAATCTGTGACATGGCATCAGTGAGGGCATAGCAGGTGACTTTTTGTGCTGTCCAGCTAGAGTCATAAACTTGTCGGCAGAGTTAACTGTGATAAGGCATGCGCAAAGCCGATAGCATATCCAGTGCCAGTTATGCTACCAAAAAGCATTTTCCTTCATCAAATGTTTGTCCCGAGAAGCAGGGGCAAAACAGAGACCACGGGATGAGCTGGGCTGACAGAACCACGTCTTATTTCCAACCCTACCAG
>NW_009647769.1:2170660-2178486 GCF_000708025.1 Charadrius vociferus | reverse complement strand
CTTGGAGTGTTTGATGGGCACGTGAAGGGCAGGTGCTTAACATCTGCTGTGTCTTTTGTTGTGTGAATCTTGTCACTCTGAACTTCTGGGAGTCGGTCAACAACTTTGAGCAATCATAGAATAGTTTAGGTTGGAAGGGACCTTTAAAGATCGTCTAGCCCAACCTCTCCTGCAATAAGCAGGGACATCTGCAACTAGATCAGGTTGCTCAGATCCCCATCCAACTTGACCTTGAATGTTTCCAGGGATGGGGCATCTACCACCTACCTCTCTGGGCAACCTGTTCCAGTGTTTCACTACTCTTATTGTAAAGAATTTCTTCTATCTAATCTAAAACTTCCCTCTCTTAGTTTAAAACCATTACCCTTTGTCCTATTGCAACAGGCTTTGCTAAAAAGTTTGTCCCTGTCTTTCCTGTAGGTCCCCTTTAAGTACTGAAAGGCTGCAATAAGGTCTCCCCAGAGTCTTCTCTTCTCCAGGCTGAACAACCCCAACAATCATATGTTGTCAAGAGACATCACCGCAGGCAGGCTTTTCTGAGGCACGTCAAAGCCTGTGGCTGTATTGTGTAGCTTTCAGAGTAGGCCAAGCCAACTTCCAAGCCTCTGGGACTCCACCTCAGGAGGAAGCAGCTTGCCTTCAGCTGCTGGCTCTTACGGCTACCCATTGACCCTCATAGGACAGGCAGCTTCCCCGCCACGTGCCAAGCAAAGCAGCATTAGTCTGTTAGCAGGAGAGCACTGGGGAAGAGAGTGAGGTGAGTTTCCCATGGGCATGCCAGAAATCAGGGGCAGAACAAGAGAAATGGACCAGGATACAGAAAAGAAAAAGGCCAAACTTCCCTAAGCTTGAACCATCACATTTGGCTTTGTTGTGGCTTTAGCTTGGGGTCACAGCTAGGTCAAACCCAGTGGTCCCCTGCAGCTCTGCAAGGAGCTCTCACAGCCCAAACTCAGAAGTCCCCTTCAAGGTGACTGGCAGTAGGTATCCAAGTGGGGTCTCCAGGTCAACTCATCCATCTGTGTCCAGGGCCTCCTTCAGCTCCCAGCAGGCTTTCTCAACAGTTGCTAGGCTGAACATTTCCTCCACTGGTCGTCCTTCCACGTATGACACAGTGAGGAGATTTTGCAGCAAACACTGGCAGGGTGAGGTGAATAGCAGCTTCTGTGGCTTTCCTCAGAGGCACAAGCAAGTCTGAATGGCCTTGCATCTGAATGGCCTTCAAGCAGATGCCATTAGAACAAACACTCACAGTAAGGACCAGATATACTCCTGTTATTCCTGGCTCTGCTGAGGGTTGTGTCCCTCAGAGCTGCCTCCCAAAGAGGTGACATGGGTTGGACAAAACACCCACCCCAACTCCTTCTACCACTGGGCAGGGGCATGCCCTCCAGGTTGTGCCTGTCAGAAGGGGATGCTGGGGGGAAAGCATCTGTCTCCTGAGCTCCACAGCATCACTGCTGGGGACACTGCCTGGGGTCACTGCGGGGACATCGCCAGGGAGGCTGGTTAGGGCCAGTGAGGCGCCTCAGTGCCCATGGTGCCTTGACACTCACGTTGATATTGTGAATATTATTTGGGTGAGATTTGTGAGGTAATTTAGAAATTACCCATGTTATACCCATATTATCTACAAAGAAATTCAGTTTTAGATGAAAAACTAGTTATGATGAAGAACTATCTATAGTTTTAGTGAAGATAATCTTTTGGTTGCGGTGGCAAGGGGGACTAAGCTTTCACATGCCTCTAATTACCTCTTTGATGCAAAGGTGACTGCATGTCTAATGGAAGAGAGAGCAGCAGTGGCTGCACAATGCCTGTGAGGCCATTAATGGGAAGTATTTTGCACTAATAAAATAATAACAGGGAACGAACGACATGCAGTTTATTTGGAAGTTTCTGCCTTGCTTTCCAGGATACTTCTGGTAGTTTGGTAACGTGTAATAAGAGGCACTGCCTTCTCTAGAAGTGTTTCTGAGCTGCACTTTTGCTACATGATTGTCCTGGTTTGAGGTAAAACAGAACCAATTTTCTGACCAGTAATTTTACTTTGCAGCTAAGCCTCTTCCGACTAACTGAAGTCTCTGAAATTAAAAGCATATGGTCCAGACACTGTTCAGTCCCAGAGAGGTAGGACTTGATTGTTTCTAATTTATGCCCAGGCATGGTATGCAGAGAGGCTCTTGCTTATACTGATTGCTATAACACCCAAGGGCAGCTAACTTTGTTATTTGCCCTGTTGGAGGGTCGGAAGTGGAAGTGTGTGGAGGGGTTGCACCTGTGGGGAGGAGCAGACAGGACAGGTGACCCAAAACTGATCACTGGGGCATTCCATCCCATCTGCATCATGCTCAGTGTAAAAGCTGTGGGATCAAAGGGGTCAGCCTCTTTCTTCAATGCTGATGTCTGAGGAGGATGCTGTCTGTTCGTCTGCCTTTGATCCCGATCCGTGCTTTCTGGAATCCAGCTCCTATCCATCACTGAGATCAGTCTGGGACTTTCCCAGTACCTGACAGTGATGTGATCATTGTCTTGGGACCTTGATATGGTTTTGTATATATTGTATATCTTTCATTATTTTTATTTTATTTTATTTCATTAAAATTTTCATTAAAGCAGTTTAGGCTATTTTTAAACTCTTAAGTCTCTTTCTCTCTCTTCCTCCTCTCCTTGCAGAGAGAGGTGTGGGAGAGCATCTGTCATTTGTTTCAGTGGTCAGTATGGCCCAAACCACCACAATGATTAACATTGATTTCCAGTGAATTAGTTAGACTTACCTGCTTCAGAGCTTACCCTGTTTTGGTGTATGGCATCACAGCCATGAAAACTATCTTGACAGCCATGCTAAGAGCATCATGGTCCAGCCCTGAGATGATGTGATCTCCCTAGGGAGCCATCAACTATCGGCTTGTTCTCCAGAGCCTGTGTCTAATGTCCTGCTGCAGGTTACAGAATCATGGAATTGTAGAATGGTTTGGGCTGGAAGGGACCTTTAAAGGTCATCTAGTCCACCCCCCCCGGCATGGGTAGGGACACATCTTTCACTAGATCAGGTTGCTCAAAGCCCCATCCAACCTGACCTTGAACACTTCCAGGGTTGGGGTATCCACAACTACTCTGGGCAACCTGTTCCAGTGTCTCACCACATCTATTGTAAAAAATTTCCTCCTTATGTTCAATTTAAACCTCTTTCAGTTAATAGTCTCTTTCTTCCTCCTGTCTGCACCCCATGGAGTGAGGGCAAAGTGCTTTGACAGTGTATACAGTGATCGGGACAAAATTCCAGTTACTGGAATATTTAGGGCATGGGTAGGAGAGGGTATTCTCTCCTATAGTACTAATCCTGATTATTGCTCCTTGTGATGAATGTCTAGGAAGCAGGGAAATGCATGCCTAACAAACAGCAAACAAATTGACTGAAATTCTACGAAAATATAAATGGAATTAGCAACCACTGGCTTTGCTCCTGTGAATTGGGAGACATGAAACACGAGGCAAGAACATTTGTTCTGCCCATGTAAGACATAGCTGGGGTGGGGGCCGTCCTCGTCTCTGAACACCATTTCTGAATTATTTAGCGTATGGCCTTTCTGCTCCAGCAATAGACTCACTCAGAGCTCATCTCATCTGCTTTTACTTTCTTTTCTTTCATTCTTCCTTAAACAGACTTGCAATTGCTCCTATACATTATTTATTGGAAATACTATGCTTTTATAAAATAGCTGTGGGTGGAACAGACTCTGTAGGCACAGTTTGCACCCCATATTTGGAATAATTGGCAGGAAAAAAGAAAATAGGCTGCAGTTCAATACATAGGGTATAATAATTTAGAAAAAGAATATAGTGTTGCCTCTATTTCCCCACGAGTTACTCTGTTCTGTGCCATAGAAAACCTGAAAGCAATCTCCAATAAAACTGTACCCTAGTTGCACTCTTTATTCTGGCTTTATTTCTTCTTTTTCCTTTTTTTTTTTTTCTTTTTACAGAAGCAGCCTACTTCTGTAGCATGTTAGAGAGTGATGCAATAAAGACTCCATCACATCATATTTCAAATACTCAATTATTCATCGGATGGTAGAATTTCCACCCTTGTTTCCTATGCCTATATTTTAGTTTACTTAAAAGAAAATTCAGTGCTATAAATGTCTGGTCAGATGAAACAGATGTGTATCACAGCCTCCTATCAAGCCTCAGAGAAAATGAGTGGTAGCAGAGGTGGGAGAAACATGAAAACATCAAGAGACCATTCACTCGACCCACTGGTACATCAAAAAATACCAACTACATTGATCTTACAGTGCAATGCAATATGGGGAGGAAGGTTTTCCCAAAATGGAAAACAAGTGGATTGAGGAGCCAGAGAACAATTTAACTTATTTTTAAAAATGAAGAACTCAGACAAATGGGTAACCCTTGGGCAGCAGCATGCACTGCAGAGTGTGCAAACAATTAGTTCCCTGAAGGATTGGGATCCGCTGCACATCATAGTTCTCTTTTTTTTTTTTTTTATTCCTGTCTAGAGAGCTTCCTGCCCTTTTTCCATTTATAGGCTTGTTTCAGAAAAGAGCCCACATGAACATATACTGCATGATTTATCACATGCATGGTGGTGCATTTATGCTGTTAGATTAACTCTGCAACAACTGCTGTAAATAATCATTAGCTTTTGGATTAACCTAAAGCCTGACCATAGCAACACATCTTACATATCCACAAGCTGCACAAAACTCGTGGAGGCTCTTGGTGCCCACCAGCTCTGTGGGTTAACTATGGTACAGACATGTACCACAGAAACATCTTGCAAAACATGGTCTATGGGATCCCCTGCAATCCCATCCAGCCTATCTGGGCTGGACTCCTTGTTTTATTTTGTTTCTCATTCATCTGCCTTTCTTTGAAAGATGGAAAATTGACACATCTTGCCCCCAAGAAATATGCCTCTGTTTGGCCACCAGTGACCTGGTCACTGACCAGACAGTCCCTTCCACGTGCTGAACTTCATCCCCAGCAATGGTGGCTTGCGACATGGAGGTGTCATGTGGAGATCATTGCCGGGCAAACATCTCCCACAGACACATGGAAGTCCCCCACGGTCCCAGAAAAGCACAGATGAATCACATTTCCTTCTTCATCCTCAAATAAAGGTGGCTGGAGAGCAGCTCTGCATTAGCACCGCAGTGTGAGATTTACAGCTGCTTTCGGTTCTGCATGTCTCTGAGCAGCTTTTTAGGAGCAAGACCCAACCAATAAAGAAGGTAAATACGACCTTTGTTGGGCCTCTGCCTGGCTGCCATCAGCCACTCTTACACAAGCGACTCCAGGAGCAATTTCAGCAGCACATTTTTGCCTCTGGTGTGTAAAGTTCAAGTGGTGCTGTCTTGTTAAACATTTTCCCCTTCTCTTAAGGGATTTTTTTTACCCCCTCAGCCACAGCAGACTGACTTTGCTTCACTTACGAAAGTTAAAATGTAGTAAATACCTCGGAGTAAAGAATTTTATAGATTTTCACTCCAGGGAAAGCATTTTGACTGGTCATATTTCAATGAGACATTAAAAAAACATGCTTGTGTGCATTTTTTTTAAAATTGCTGTTGCTAGCGTCTGCACAACAGGTAGTGAAAGCTGATTCTACGGAGATTGGTTTTGTACTTTCTACATAAGACTGGCAGAACAATTGTCAGTTGTCTTGTTGCTCATGTTTAAATCCACACCCTTGAGCTGTGATTCAGCAAATTCCCAGAGTAACTCTGGTCTGAAACCCGGGTTCCTCCTTGTCCTGTCCTGCCGGGGGTGGATTTCCCCTAGAGAAGCCAATGAACAAAAGCTGATTTATTTCTGTATGCAAGGAGGAGGAAACTTGCTCCACCATCTCCCCACCTCTTCCTGCAAAATGTTGGCTCTCTTTTGCCCTGATCACTTCAGGCCGCGAATGAAAATGGAAGTTAGCAGCAGCAGAGCTGGGATATAGAAATTATTGTTTCCAGCGGTGCTCCCTGGCTCGGCTCCACACCTCGTAAATAATAGCTCTCACTTCAGTTCAGCTACGAAGAGAAGCAAAAGCAAGCTGTCTGTGTCTTTCTTCAGCAAACCTAAGGAGCCCTTTTGGAGTGGCAGAACTGACCACTCTGTTATTAACTGACTTTATAGAGGAAATACGCTTGCTTTCTTTTTTTGGCTGCAATTTTTTTTTTTCCACGGGTGTGACAGCATTTTGATGGGGAAGCTGATCTCCAAAGGCCAACGCAAAAGAGATGCTCGAGTTGTCATGCTGGGGCTCGACTTCGCTGGCAAATCCACCCTTCTCTACAAACTGAAGAGCGGCCGGGCTGTGGAGACCTGCCCAACGGTGGGCTTCAATGTGGAGTCTCTGCAAACGCCCTGTCGCATATCCTTCACCCTCTGGGATGTCGGCGGACAAGGCAGCCTGCGGGCAAGCTGGCCTGACTACCTGGAGGACACCAAGACCCTCATCTTTGTGCTCGACAGCACAGACACGGCCCGGCTGCCTGAAGCAGCGGCGGCACTGGAGGAAGCACTGAGCCACCCCAGCATGGCCGGCGTCCCCGTCCTCCTCCTGGCCAACAAGCAGGAGGTGCCGGGAGCACTGGCTCCCACCGAGCTGGGGGAGAGGCTTGCGCGGGGGCAGCTGGTGGGGCGCCGCTGGGTGCTCCAGGGGTGCAGCGCCCACACCGGAGAAGGCCTGCAGGAAGCCCTGGCCATCCTGGGAGAGCTGCTGCGGGGTCTGGAGCAGAGCTCTCCATCCCAAGAGCTGCCCCTCGCAGGGCCGGCGGGGAGGAGGGAAGCCCCAGGGCAAACCTGAACCTTGAGCGGATCCTTCCCACCCATTGCTGCCTGCAGATTTGCCACGGAGGATCCCAGCCTCCAAGTGCCCCCTAAAATGAGCAGACCTGCAGTTGGCATATGCCACGCTGAAAAACACCCAGCCGCTTGCCACTGAAACCCACCAGGAAGACCTCTGAGCAAAACTCCCACTGTGGAGCATTTTTGGCTCCATCTCTTGGACCCTCATCACTGGCCACAGCTTGTCCCACAGTCGCCAGGCTCTGCTCATCCATCGTGTCTGTGTCCAGTGCTTCAGCAGGGATGCTTTTTCCCAGAGCACTATAAATTATACCAGGGATGCACACAAGGGACAGATGGGGTTATTTTCATTCCGTGACTCGCAGCCCCATCGCCCCTGATGGGGTGATCCCCACAAGGTGGGTGTTTGGACATGCCCCATGCTGCTTCTTGCTCAGCTCACATCACACATTGATCAGCTGGAAAAGCAGCAGCTGCTAAAAGGGAATGGCTGAACAGGAGCAGCGTGAGCACAGGACTTCGAACAGCCGACAACTAATTTTAATGCGGTTTTAATGCGTCATCTACGGGTATAATCTTCGAGCCATGGAAGTGAGTCAGGATTGGATGGCATAATGTGGTTCAAGGATGTGTATGTATTTATTTCTGCATTTCTTGGTTTGGGTCTTTCTTTTCCATTTGTTATTTTTATCAAATACTGACTTCATGAAAATGGTACCTCATTTTCCTTGGGTTATGTTTAAATATAAAGAAATCAAATCTGACTTTAGATGCTTGGAAACATGTCTGCATGGCCAGTGAACCTCTAAATATCCTCATAGTGTCCTGAATAGCCAAGATGAAGCCCCATCTCTCAGACTTTCTGAAACTGGATGAGACCACTCTACGGGCAATGACTGGTGACCATGGGCGCCTATGGGCACAGGCAGGTTGGTAACCAAAGGGCTCTCCATGCTCAGCTGCGTCGGGGGCAGTCAAAATGCCCGGGGCAGCTCACCACAGGG
>NW_009647769.1:2104893-2170639 GCF_000708025.1 Charadrius vociferus | reverse complement strand
GGGTTTTCATCCAATCCGGCTGACCCTACCATTGGAAAGACCTGTAAAATGTGTGCCTGAGGGCTCCCTGTACTCAAAATTCCATTATTCAGGGTTAAAATTAAGAAATGTCATAGCAGTCCCTACTTTATTATGAAACAAATGAAAGTGGTGGGGGAAGGGGCGAGAAAGGACACAACATCTTCAGGCAGCAGAGATCAACTGCATTCAAGGAAGAACTTATTCAATGTAGAAACATCAAAGAGAAATACATGGTGAAATCCTCTTCTGTTCTTGCCAGAACATTTTACAGTTGTTAAAGAATTAATCATCCAGCTGTTACCAGTGCTGTTATTAGCCTCATTTCGTAGAAGGCAGCAGCTGGAAAACAAGGCTTAAACAGTCATGAAGAAACAGAATATGACATTTATAGGAAGGTCTCAATAAAAGAAATCCTTCCCAGTGGAAAAAGTCACATTTTTTAGCTGCGTTAATGCATAAGAACTATTATATGCTATAAAATAGTACTCCAGCGTTGATCTAGCCTAAGTGATCATGGATACGAGTATACTTAGGGAGCACTGAATCATGTAATGAATTATATGACAAAGCTGTGTGCATGGTAAGGAGGACAAAATCACATCTTTAAATCTTTGCAGTTAACATAAGCAGGTTGATCTGCCTTTTGGTTTGTTGTAGGTGGTCATCGTTTGCTTCCTACACACAAGTCTTCAATGCACGTGTTGGGTATTTGGCTGTGAGAGGTGGACCAAGCAGTTCTTGTGAGACAGCACATGTGCTAGTATCTAGACAGAGTTGAACGAACTCAGGTCATCTATGCAACCTGGTCGCCAGTACATGAAAAAGCCACATCTTCCCAGGGGCCCATCGAGCTGTTTTGAATACCAGTCCTAGAGGCACGACGCAAAAGGCTCTGACATATCATAGAATCATAGAATCATAGAATGGTTTAGGTTGGAAGGGACCTTGAAGATCATCGAGTTCCAACCCATCTGCCATGGGGAGGGACACCTCCCACTAGATTTGGTTGCTCAAAGCCCCATCCAGCCTGGCTTTAGACACTTCCAGGGATGGAGCTTCCACAACTTCTCTGGGCAACCTGTTCCAGTGCCTCAGCACCCTCACAGTGAAAAATTTCTTCCTAATATTTATTCTAAACCTACCTTCTTCAAGTTTAAAGCCATTCCCCCTTGTCCTGTCACTGCATGTCCTTGTAAAAAGTCCTTCCCAGCTCTCCTGTAGGCCCCCTTTAGGTCCTGGAAGGCCGCAATAAGGTCTCCCCAGAGCCTCCAGGCTGAACAACCCCAATTCTCTCAGCCTGTCCTCATATGAGAGGTGCTCCATCCTTCTGATCATCTTCATTTCACCATGCCAAAAAAAATCTCTTCCTTGAGTACGCTGGTGTTTCGGTCTTGCAACTCATGTGGAACAAAGATGAGTATTGTACATTAGGGTTGGGGATCAGCAATAGTTTAAACTCAACACAGACTGAAAGGTTGTCCTGATGTTTTACTCTCATTTTGCTCTTGATTTGTGCATTTGACTCTACAGGATTGTCTGCTAGTAGTTAAAAAGAGCACCAAAACCTTCCCATTTCCCCATGAGTGTTCCCTTTAAGGAGAAAAAATAGCCTTCTCTGGCAGCAAATAGAGGTAACCACCAGCCTTTGGTAGAGATCACCAAGTAAAAATTAAAATAGCAAGGTAGGATGTGGGGAAGAAGGGGTTGTTCTTGGCAGTGGGAACCCTGAATGCCTGAAACTGATGAAGCAACATCCCGCTTACTGCAAGTATTCTCACTTCCCTTGAAGCAGTAACTTGGCAAAATACTCTATCTCATGAGGCATCATGTGATTTAGCATCCTTATTTTCTGCAATAAGGCTTTTCTAGATGCTTGGTCACATTACTCAGCTCATTTATGCCATTGTTAGAGACTATCAAAACGATGCTGGGTCACAATGTTTGAAACAGCAACACAGAGTTTACTTCTAATTATTTTCTCTTTTCTTCTGCATTGGAAAACGTGTTAAAACAAGTCAATCTAACGAGCCCTGCCCTGCTCTAACCAAATGCTTGCAGGACGCTCACCCAACACCACTTAAATGCTTCAGTGTCGAAACTCCTGCCTGGTTCAAAGGGAGCAGCGTGGAGGTTTGCAGGAAGAAGCCATCTCTAGGGAGGGAAGTTTGTTGCCTCTTTTTCTTGGTAATTCTGCGGGAGAGCTGCTGCCATGTGAAACGGTATTAATCCCTTAAACATCTGCGCTTACGAACTCCAGCCGGGAGAGCACCCTTGAACTTAAGAGTTTCCATCTTCCTGGGTGTGTGATAGGTGTCTCAGCCTCTGCGCTGATTTCTAAAATAACACAGCTTTGCTCTTAGTAGCAGATAAAAGAAAAATCCTTATGACTCTTTCTTGTTTCAGGTTCCTCACAAATTTGAAATATCCTTTGTGTTATTGGCCCCATAGCCCACTCTGGTTGCTCAAGATTCCTTTTTAACAGCTTTTCTGGTTGCGAAGTCCATCCACTTGCCACCCCTGATGTTGATTGCCTCAAAGCCAAAAGGAGATGTTTGGAACAGCAAGCAGTTTCCCTTTTGTTTCCTTTTTGATTTTTGGTGGGTTTTTTTTCAGCAACAAGTATTTATTTGGCTCTCTTTATAAAGGAAAAGTATTGCTTGGGAATAGTTTCATTGCTGTTTTTTGACCCTACCACCTGTGTTATAACTTGCATCCTGCCTCCAGACCCTGCTAGTAGCTTCCTACAGTTTCTTGAGTTCTCTTTAACTGACCTGCTCAGTAGTTAGTTGTTAATGCAGTCTACTTTTCCATGATCTTGAATCCGGTGGTTATGAACTACATGTATTGGCAAAAGTGGCCAACTCATAGGATAGCAAGGTTGGGAAGGGACTCTGGTCCGATACCCTGCTTATATCAGGTTGCTCAAGGCCTGGTGCAGCAGTTTTGAATGTCTTCAAGGATGGAGGTTCAACAGCCCAACACCTTTAGAGACACTCTGGTATGTATTAACCTTTACAGTAATGTAATCAGAATCCATAATTGTGCATTAATCTTCCCCATCACCACTCCACTAAGAAGACCCATGCTGGTAAGTATCTGGCCTTGCTCGGGCTGTCAGAGCAGCCTCCTTGCCCAGGATCATCAGCTCCTCCAGCCCTGGGACTTTCCATCCTTTCTCTGCTTTGCGGGGATCACTGCAGCATGAGCTGCCTCCGGGTCCTGTTGCCTCATTCAAGGACACTGAGACACTTTGGTCATCTTTTACACTATTTATGAAAGGACACAGCTAATTACTCACTGATTTACTAACCTTTCTGTAGGACTGTTTTTTAAAGCAGCTTCAACAAACCCTTTTCATGACTGTGAACCCAGCGCAGATTTATTTTTTAATTTCTGACAAGGAGTTTTCCATCTTCCACCAGGGAGAACGAAAGCAGTGAGCTGGAAAAAAAAACCAACCAATGTTAAAAACCAGTACAGGAAGGACAAGTCACCTTTTCCTCTTCTCTTCACCAGTACAGGAAGGACGAGTCACCTTTTCCCCGGTCTCTTCACAGCTTCCATGCTTCAGCCAATCCATGACACAGAAACAGTTTCTACTTGCGTGTTAGCTGATTTCTGCTCTTGGCACTGTTCCTTTGCTTGCCAATGGACCTACATGGCATTTGCCTCGCAGTTACTGCTGGGGCTTCTCTGATGGGTTTCACCACGGTCTTGCTGAAGGGCCTGAGATCAGAGGGGATCCAGGTGATCCGAGGGCTGCGGGGCAAGGGCATGAACGGTTGCCAATGAACTAGTTAAAGAGGGAAGAGGCAGCCACAGGACGCGTGAGAGGGAGCTGTGACCAGCTGTAACACTGGGAGAAGAGTGCTAGGGCAGCAGCCAGAGACCTGGAAAAGGCCTGGGGGAAAAAATGGTCAAGAAGAATTAAAAAAAAAAAAAAAACTAAGAAGATCTTTCTTTTCAAATACAACATAAAAAATACTGAAAAAAAACCCCTTTTGTTAGGAGACAGGCTGTATAATGCAGTGGAATGTCTTAATTATCGCTTTAATACACCTAACGGCTGTAAGTTAATTTCCTTCTCTTAAAGAAACCCTGAAATACCACCTATAAAGATTCACCACATGTAACTTAACAAGAAAAAACAAGGAGTAAAACCACATGTGATGCCACCTCTTAAAAAAAATTAGTAACTTTGCCAAATGGTATTAAAAACCAGTCTTGCAATTATGACTAAGATAACTGACAAACTACAGTTCAAGACGTTACAGTCTTCAAATGATTAATTAACCGGCCATCATCTAAACTTCCTGATACTTGATTTTTTCATGTTGCGTTTTCTCGAGTCGCAGCCCTCAGCTTGCCATCCAGATAGCATTAAAAACACCAGGGGAAGGCTGGTGTTTGGGTTAGGGCCTCAGCGCTGCACCCATGGCTGAGAGCACATCATCCCCCACCTTGTACTTCACACAAGGCAATTTGTATAAAATTCCTGCAAAAAAGAAAAAAAAAAAGATAAATTATCCAACTGCTGTGGAAGGTGATGCTGGCCCAGACTCAGCAAGCACGTCCCCCTCTGCCTGTGTCCCTGCCTGACTCTCTGTGGTTGGACCAGAAGTGTAAACCTCTGCTCCAACCCAATCCAACACCTGCCACCTCCAAAGCTCTAATGCTTTAAATCAGTCCAGCACCATCAACATCTTGTCTACTAATTGCTGTGAGAAACAATCTCCCTGGAGCTCTCAGAGATGATGAACTGTTCTTAAATTCTCCCTTAGGCCTTAGATCTTTATTAAATTTTTTTTTTTTTTTTTTTGGCCTGTGCTGGCTAACCACATTTGGATGTGGCAACGAGGGTTTTTTCAACAGGCCACAACCACTTGCACAAACAAAACCTGCCTGGTGATCGGCAGCTCTGCATTTAAAACGCTCTGCTTGGCCTTGGACGTAGGTGCAATATTTGGTTTTTAACCAAACCATGGCACGGTTACAAAGCCACAGGTTTTTGCAGTGAGAGACACGCTCACACAGGCCCACATGAGGTTTGATAACGGAGGGAAAGGACTTTGGAAAGACCAAACTGGAGGTTTCCTTGGGAAGAAAAACACCAGCTGAGAGCAGAGCTGGGGCCCTCATTTCCCGGGCGTGTATGATCAGGTGAGGGTCTGTTCTGTTCATAAAGACAAGCACTTTACACCCCATTATTTTCTGGCTTTTGACAGCATTGAATAGTAGTCCTTTGATAACAGCACAAATGAAGATCAATGCTAAAAGTCCATCCCCCAAGACAGGCAGTATTTCCAAAGACACGAGGTTTGGGTCAGTACAGGGCTGGAGCAGGAGTCCATCACTGTACACAGGTCACAGAATCACAGAATCACAGAATTTTCAGAGTTGGAAGGGACCTCTAGAGATCATCTAGTCCAACTCCCCTGCTAAAGCAGGATTGCCTACAGCACGTTACTCAGGACTGCATCCAGGCAGGTTTTGAAGATCTCCAGAGAAGGAGACTTCACAACCTCCCTGGGCAGCCTGTGCCAGTGCTCGGTCACCCAAACTGTAAAGAAGTTTTTCCGTGTGTTGGAACGGAACTTCCTATGTTCCAACTTGCACCCATTGCCCCTCGTCCTGTCACTGGGAACCACCGAGCAGAGTCTGGCTCCATCCTCCTTCAACCCACCCTTTAGATATTTGTAAGTAGTAATAACATCTCCCCTCAGCCTTCTTATCTCCAGGCTAAAGAGTCCCAGCTCTCTCAGCCTTTCTTCATAAGGGAGATGCAGTTGTAAGGTATCTGCACAGCACGCCTCAGGGTTGAGCTTTCACGAGGATGGAGGAGTAGCTTCCCCCTGTTCCTGGGGGAAGGTCAATACGGAGGCAAAATAGGAGAAACCCTTCCTGAGGATGCCCCATTTCTGCAAGATGGGATGGGCCTGTCACCAGCAAAGCAAAGGAAGCTCCACAAGGAAGAGTGGGTTTTGGGCTGTAACCACAGGAAAGTGGTCACGAGCCTCCAGAGTTGCCGCAGAAGGGATGAGAACAACATCCTGAAAAAACAGGTCTTCGAAGACACTACATGGGAATGACTGGGAGGGCTGTGGATGTATCCTGGTGGAGGTGGCTGCAGGCAATCCCAGGGCTTCAGGCGATGTGGGCACCATGGCCTGACAGGAAGGTGCCAGTTCAGTCCCTTGGTTCTCCTGGGCTTTTTCCCTTAGAGAGAACTTTATTCTTCTATATTTTCTCCCTGGGAAGAGGCACTTGTGACTGACTTCAACCAGATGCTGCTCCGTCTTCGATAAAGAAAACAGCCTCAATATTTTTGTTGCTCTTTTCTGCACCCTATCTTCATCCCATATAAAAAGTCACTCACATTGCCGTCTATCCTCCCAGCACCATCAGCAGAGGTAACAAATTACCTTGTTGTTCCCTCCCCTTGCAGAGCTGAAGATCCCATTTGCCTCCTCCACCGCTGCATGGGAGCTCACATGCCACTGCTGACAGGGAAGCACTAATGCAGTGTCATGGTTTCAGCTGGGATAGAGTTGGTAGAGGAGAGGCCAATAAGACATGGCCATGCCCAGGTCTGCTGGTCACTCCCCAGTTTCCTCCCAAGGCACTTCGCTGACTTGTCCTTAAACAGGGTGGAAGATAATGGATGTATATTTCTCTGGTGACTCGCTCCCTATCCGTAGGAGATTTTCTAGCATCCTGTCCTAGGCGCCTTTGCTGACTGCATTTCTCATCTTATTCCCAGCGGATATGGCGACCAATCTCTTCTTTTCAGCTTTGCAGCTGCCTTTCATGTATGTAAAACTTTAAGACTCGCCTCAGCATTTTATTCCAACATTATACTTAAGGAGGCTTTAAACTCTGAGTTTAGGTAGAATGTGAGGTCTAGGCTAGGACATGGCTCTTGTGGGAGTTTGCTCCAACCTCTTCACTCAGCTGCTGGGAAAGACACTTTCCGTCAGGGCTGGCAGTGCTGGAAAGCTGGAGATATCCTCCAGAAGGTGCGTTGATAACCACAGCAGTCCCTGCAGAGCTGGAGGAAAGCTGTTGCACCTTGAAGTAGACTTCTGGGCTCTTTAGAAGGTGGCAGGTCCTTGGTGCTGGGGCAATGCACTGCACTACGTGGTGTTTGAGGCCAAGGACTTCATTGGCAAGTGTCCCAAGCTGTTGTTGTCACCAAGCAGGTGTCATGGAGCCGCAAGCTGCCAGGACAGGCCGTCTCTCAAACATGTGTATGGAGATGCCACCAGGAGGATTCCCCTGGTGAGGTGTCGCAGGGAAAGCTCCAAACCTCACCTGTGACCTTCAAACCCAAAGCCTGACTGTATGAAGCTTCCCAAAATGCTTTCTTCATCTCCTTTCTGCTGTCAGCATGAGATACAACCCCACATGTGCTCAAATAAATTACACTGAGGAGGTTTTCCCTGGTCTGCTCAGGCTGCCGCACAATTTCCAAGACACCCTGGGGGCGAGGTGCCCTGCTCCAATACCTGCCAATTAGCAGGCAGCAGGTTACAAAAAGGGAAGCTAGCTTTTAATTTACAGTCCATTGCTGCCAAGTGGCCACCTTAACCCCCGGCAAAGGTGAAATAGTTTATTCTTTGTTTGTTAGCAGCAACCAAGGAGGAAACGTGGAGGAGGAAGGAAGCTGCCAGCCAGAGCTCCTGTCCCAGCAGCACACAGCTGGTCATTAAGCTACTTCTCCCAGGCGTTTTTTCGTCTGTGAGGTGAAGCAGAAGCACACACAGGAGCTCTGACTGTAGCAGTCCTGCATGAGCTGAGACTGGCTAAACTCCTGACTTGGCTTTCGTCACTGGACTAAATCTGGTGATGGTAACCTAAGCTCCTAACGCAGCGATACACCCACATCAGATGTTGCAAAGCAGATGTTCAACCTCTTATAAGTTAGCAGTCACCTTTTCCAAGGCACAGATGGCCTCCAAAAGCCCCTTAAGCAGCAAACTGCTGTAAGTCAATAGTTCGGTTCCCAGGGCCAAGCAGCGAGCCGGCCTCCACGCAGCCGCCCACTTCACAGCTCCGAGCAACTACACACCCAGTAAGTCGGAGCAAGTTAGGCACAGACTGAGTTTCTCAGGTGTAACGGGGGAGAACAGGCTGACTTGGGAGGTCAGTCCACAGGCATGGAGCCTGCAGCTGGCAGTGAAACCTGCCCAGCGAGGAGCTTTTGCTTCTCTGCTACCGCTTTTAGCTCTCAGACAAACTTAGCTTGGAAGGAACATTGATGCAGTATAGCAACCTGTTCTTTTGATGATTTCTAGGTGAAAGGAGAGAAGAAAAGAGCCCTCAAGTCCTCAGTGTTAACACTTTGATCAAGGCCAATGGTATGAGGCTCAACAAGGCCAAGTGCCGGGTCCTGCACTTGGGTCACAACAACCCCACGCAGTGCTACAGGCTTGGGGTGGAGTGGCTGGAAAGCTGCCCAGCGGAAAAGGACCTGGATCTGGTGGTCAACGGCCAGCTGAATATGAGTCAGCAGTGTGCCCAGGTGGCCAAGAAGGCCAACAGCATCCTGGCCTCTATCAGGAATGGTGTGGCCAGCAGGACTAGGGAAGTGATTGTCCCCCTGTACTCGGCACTGGTGAGGCCCCACCTCAAATACTGTGTTCTGTTTTGGGCCCCTCAGAACAAGAAAAACATAGAGGTGCTGGAGCGTGTCCAGAGAAGGGCAACAAAGCTGGTGAGGGGTCTGGAGAACAAGTGTTATGAGGAGCAGCTGAGGCAACTGGGGTTGTTTCATCTGGAGAAAAGGAGGCTGAGGGGAGCCCTTATCACTCTCTACAGGTACCTGAAAGGAGGTTACAGCAAGGTGAGGGTTGGTCTCTTCTCCCAGGTAACAAGCGATAGGACAGAGGAAATGGCCTCAACTTGCGCCAGGGGAGATTTAGATTGGATAGTAAGAAAAATTTCCTCACCAAAAGGGTTGTCAGGCATTGGAACAGGCTGCCCGGGGAAGTAGTTGACTCGTCATCCCTGGAGGTATTTAAAAAACGTGTAGACGTAGTGCTTAGGGACATGGTGTAGTGCTAACTTGGCAGTGCTAGGTTAACGGTTGGACCTGATGATCTTAAAGGTCTTTTCCAACCTAAATCATTCTATGATACTGTGACTTCAATGCTTGCAGTGTTTGTCTTTGAGTAGGCAATTGGGTTTGGGGTAAGAGCAAAAAACTGATGGGCTCAAGGGCTCTGAGAAATACTTGTAGCAATACTCCTGCAACTGGAAGCATGAGAAGCCGTCCTTGGGTTATGTCAAAAAAAGTCATGGAGTTTAATGATCTTCCATTTCTAAACCTGTAGGATTCACATTTTAAAATTTACTCTCCAATCTATAAGGGCCAAATCTTTCTTCCATTAAATTTAGGCTAATATGCAACTGCTTAGGTCAGTAAAACTCCTGGAGTATTTCAAGAGCTCAGATGTTGACTAAAATACCAAGTACAGAGAAAACAGTGACCACTAAAGTAGTGATTTCTTCCCTTTCTGTCCAGTTTTTAATACTTCAAGCACAGAGCTCTGGTTGAGCTCCCCTAAAAACACCTCCCTGGGTATCGATAGCCGTGCAAAGCTCAGTGCTGACACTTGGCTCTGTGCTGCTGACATCAAGGTTGGGTTGAAAATCCCATCAGTTTGACAGCAGGGTGAGTGGGAACATGCTCCTGCTGCAGAAACAAGGTGCCACCTTGCTAAATACTCTCCTTGGGCTGCGCCCTTTTCTCAGCAAAGGGTTAAGCATTTCAGCACAGGGCCCTGAAATGCTGAAATTATGGACTGAGCTGGAAGTGAGTATTATTACCAAGTGTCCCACACAGTAGCTGCACATCCAGTTCCTTGTAAGTCTTCACAAACGTGCCCTTTGGACAGAAAATTGTCCATGAGACGCAAGCGTCAGCATGTGTTTTAGCAGCAGTTGAACCATTTTTGTTCCCTTCCAAACACACAGAAAAAAAAGGTGGGTGTTTAAACTCTCATTTCTTTAATTTTTCTTTTTAATATTTGTCCCAAACCAGTAAAGGCAACGGCTCAGAGACCTGAAAAATGACAGGGATGGAGGGATGCAAAAGCTGGAAGACCGCATTTTTGAGGAAGCTACACATTTTTGGAATAGTCTGTATGCATTTGATTTAAACATGAGAATTTTACGAGTCCAAAGACTCCCCCTACACACGTTTCATCCCCTGAGATTTCCTATGTGTCGCTGTGCTTGAAACGACAAAAGCCAAGACCACGCAAACTGTCCCCAGAGACGTAATGTCAAATACTGTCTCTCACAATTACAGTGACAGGGCCAGACCTCACTGCAGTCATTTCCCCTGTAAGCTAGGGTCACCACGGCAAGGAGAAGGACTTTATCCCTTATTTTCAATATTATAAAATGCAGGCAGTATGTAGATTTCAGGGAGCACTACCAGGATGTAGAAGTACGAAATGCAGGGGAAACCAGCTGTAAACGGCATCGAACTGTAAGGAACAGTGATGGATCTAATCCCAGGGCAAGAGGTGCAGCTTCCCTAAGCATCTCCCTGCAAAAACCTAGAACTGAACTGGCTGAAGCCACTGGCAAAATACTTCAATTTCATCTTCCCTTTTCACACACAGAGGGCTTCACGGAGGTAGGGTTAAAAAAAAAAGGGGGGACGGGGAAGAGAAAAAAAGCCGCTAAAGACGATCAGCTTGCAAATAAGCAGGATGCAGACATGAGCTCCCTTATGCTTCATTTCAGCATATTAGAAAGATCCAACCACCACCATCTTTTGCAGGACCCCATTTAGTAAGGAGGGTGGTTAATCCACCTTCCATGTCTTTGTGCGTCCCTGGGCCCTACTTAATGTACACTGAGCAAAACTGAAAATGAACCTCCTCCTGCAGTTCCCTCACTGTGTCCAGGAAAGATCCTTCCTGCGGGGTACCCAAAGCCTTCACGAAATTTTTCCTCTGAGGTTGCATGGTGACATTCACCCTATTTTACTGCTGGTGGGTGAAGGCAGAGAGCAGTAAAGACTGTAGCCTTCATTGTAAAACACAAAAATAATGGTTTTAATGTTCTTAGGTGTGATACACAAGTCTGTATTGTCCCCAACATACTTTTTTAAAATGAAGGTTGGAAAAACCCAGCTCCTATGTTCCTTTATAAACTTATATGCTGCTCAAGAAAGCTGTATCATGAATGCATTTGAAAATGAAGCTGCTCGTGGTGCCGCAGTGGCAGCTGGAGATCTCTGGGCCTAAGCCAGCAGCACAGATCAGACCTGCTCGTTACTGCTTCTTCTGTGGAATAACGTACACACAAACCAGAACCAGGGAAGTGCAAAGCTGCTCCAGTTCGTAACTCGGCATCTTAACACGAGGTGATTTTCCTGAGTGGTCTGATGTACCACCCTGAAGCAGACCTGAGCAGCTCAGGGGGTTCCAGCTCACCCTGCCTGCGCTGCCGTGGAACTGACGGTGGCAATCATAACAAACCCCCGCGGCAAAATCTTCCAAGGCTTTGCCTGTTGCATCCCACGGTTTTCTACTGTATTTTCTTTTTCTTCTTGAAAAGTGCTTTCTAATGGCTTGGCATAATTTGTTGTCCTACATGTGTTTCAACAGAAGCGTAATTATGCCACAAAAGGGAGTATTTTTTATGCAACAAAATAGAAGGAACACAACACAACTAGGCTGCTGCTTTGATAGAAAAGACTAGTTTGAAACACACTCAGAATCCAGAGGACATTATAGATCAGGTTAAAATAACAAAATGGGCCTGAACTACCATTCAGTCCAGTGAGATCTAAAACAAAAGTTAAAAATATGCCCATTAGTGGATTTTCTTACTTATTTCTGCTTAGCAGATCAAGCAAACAAAATGAGAGTTTATATTTTTAGAGGTATGGGGAGCATCAAGATATTCTCTAAGTTTTATTCATTCTAAATAAGATGTCTCTTAAAATAATGTTTTTTTTATTCTGATGTAATGTCTTTCAAGTCATGGAGGTAGGACCTGCTGAACGATTAACAGGTTGCAAAAACCCCACGATCAAGCTGTTCATTTTGTCAACTGAAAGCTGAAGGGACCCAAGAGATTAAACCGCTTTTAGAAATGGGGGTTGGGTTATTTGGAGATCTTTCTCTTTTATATCCCTCTGGAAGAGCATTTGCAAAGATGAAAATAAGGCACTGGAAGCTCATGTCCATCATCAACATACCCATGGAGAGGGGCTTCTCCACATGACTCAGTGATAGGACTAGAGGCAATGGGCACAAACTCGAACATAGGAAGTTCCATCTAAACATAAGGAGGAACTTCTTTACTTTGAGGGTAGTGGAGCACTGGAACAGGCTGCCCAGAGAGGTTGTGGAGTCTCCCACTCTGGAGACATTCAAAACCCGCCTGGACGCTGTCCTGTGCAACCTGCTGTAGGTGACCCTGCTCTGGCAGGGGGGGTGGACTAGATGATCTCCAGAGGTCCCTTCCAACCCTGACCATTTTGTGACTCACCCGACTGACACGGAACAAGGATGGTAACGCCATAGCTGCAGAATCACAGGCACCTCTCAAGCAGTTCAAGAGGTTTCTCTCCACTAGTGCTGTCACGTAATTAAAGCAGGACGGTACTAATTAGGGGGCTGCTGGACAATGCAAATCTCTGCCTTGGCTCCAATCTATCCCTGAGTGGCACCCGAACGGGGTTGCTCATGCCTGAGGCGAGGGATGCTTGGTCATCCCTCCCAGCTACGGAGAGCCATGGGAAGGCCGGTCTCCTGCCTAAAGCCCCTCTTGGTGCACATCCCCTCCCGATGCACAGCCGGCAGGAGGAGCAGGGCTGCTTGTACAGCATCCCCAGCTTAACATTAGTGCTGAATCAGCGATTGGAGCCTAGCACAGGGAGCCTGGAGAGGATGTTTCTGGAGGCAGAAAAGGACAGTGAAAGTTTCTTGGCACTATGGTGCACCTTCAAACCTTTAAACTGAAGTCACAATTTAATATAGTTCTGTGCATCAGCTGCAGCCCACTTACCATGGCCTCCTGTACACGTTTAGGAAACATCTCCTTAAGAAGTGTAAAGCTCCATACTGGAACAGGATGCAAAGTTTCAGAGATGACTGCATTAGCTTACTTCATTCATTCTTGAAACATCCTTCAAACTTTGATGCGGAGTTCTGCTAACTAATACCTAGTCAAAGACAACCCCCCCCCAAGTCAATCTGTGAAGACTAAGCAGTTTCATAATCTTCAAAATAAGTTCTTGAATTTTTTTATAGTATTTGATAGCAGCTTTTTATTGGTTACAAAACCTAAGCCCATATACAAAATTAGGAACACATTTAGATGCCTCTTTGAAAGAACGTTTTAGTCTATTTTAACTGATAGTTTAAAAAAATAATAAAAACAATGCAATTTTAAACACTGTTCTGAAAACGTAAAAGTGCAGCAATATACTTTGTTTCCTTTATTAACTATGAAATGGTGCAATCCCAATCAAAAGCTGATAAGGTCACAACAGAAAGAACTGAGCAAACGCTTTGTCCTGCCTTACCCAGTTCTCCGATGTTCACTTTTAATGTAATGCATTGAGTGCAAGAAAAGGATCAAATCTTCACAGTAGTGGCAAACTGTTGTTTCAAATACCAATTTGTATGTAATCTCTAGGATAACAGTGAGTGCAGGCCGAACAGGGTATCTGTCAGTCTATATGGCATATAGGGAAACTAAATTGAATTAGAGGGGTGGCAAATATTTGTTCACAATGACATCTGCTGGAACTCTAATTTCACAAAAACCTTGTGACCTTACCTAACTTTGACTTTTTATTGTTTAGTTTTTTAGCAAACACCACACAGTTTCAAGATTTTAGACTATAGTGTGTGAATAGGATGCAGTTACCATATGAAGCTTCAACTCAACTTTTGGGAAAAGAAAAAAGGCACAATGAACTTCAACTCAATTTTATGTGCACAAGAGTTGAAAAATCTGAGCCACCTTAAAGAGAAATTGATTCTAAAATTTATAAAACCTATAAATAATCAGAGGCCAAACCACTATATTAAAACAGATTATCTAGCAAGTAAAAATCTTGCAGTTTAAACATACGCTTGTATCCAGTTGAGATACAAGACAACTCACTCTTTAAAGTGGCTCCACCTTGGCAGATATATATTTAATGAATGCACACCTGCTATGCGTTGTTCATCAGTGGAAAAACAGCTGATCCACAAAGCTCTGATGGCATCTGTCCTTATCTTCATCACAGTAAATACAACCCACATCCAATAACTAAATTAGTTTAGATTTTTCTATCCCTTCACATCAATGCATTGGGAAATTACACCCAGTAAACAACAGCAACAAAACCAGTTTGTGTGATAGCTTACAGAATTTCAAAATTATCGATCTTCACCCCAGCAATACCAAAATCCCTTTGAAAATGACTGGGTCAGACGATTTTCCAAAAGCAATGACCTCACATACCTTATGTAAAGTTAACGTAATGTGCGCTGCACATCAGGTTTATGCTGAATAACGGCAGCTTCCATACAGCCTCACACATCAACCAGTTTGTATCTTTTGTAATCGTGTGAATAAGATCTGAGACTAATTTCTGAATTACTCTTCCAATACTCCAAGAATGAAGCTTTTATGACGCTTCTAAGTAGTTGCTGGTTTGTTGCCAACCACATCATCATAAGCACTGGTTACTAAGTAAAAAATAGTTTAAGACTAAATTACAGTAAACATGAAAGCTCCACAGTTTAAACCCAATATAAATCAACCATATCCAATTATCAATTTAAAACAAAATATATTGACTACTGAAAGTTGAAAGCAAGATTCTTTTTAACTAATACATTTTTGGACAGAATTTTTTTTTCTACAGTCTGGGACTCTTGCTTTCAGCTTAAACAGAAGTTCAAGTCCATAACAGGTTGTAGCTCAGGTAAAATACCATGCACAGCATTTGATTACTTCAAAACAGCAGGAACACACAGGCTGAAGTGAGTGGTCAAATAGGGCTCGCTGTTCTCAAAAATTAGGTATAATGGCAAAAGCTTTACCAGTCCAAATCTACAGTTCATTCTCCAACCCTGGTTTCTGAGGCAGTTAATGAACACACATCAATTACTGATAGCAGAAGTAGTTTTTTTTGTTTGTTTTAAACTTAAGTGTTTAATCAATTGCCAAGTGTTGGTTTTTTTTTAAGTTACTTTTATTTCAGTTTCACCAATGAAATTCATTTGGCTTGCATTTTTGAATCTATTCTTCCACATAAAGTATATGAAAATATGTTTGTGGAGGACGATGATGGAGGCTCAGAGCAAACTGAGCCCCTGTAAAGTCTTCCAAAATGTACGCATCATACCAAAGTGTCTTGATCCACAGCGCACCATTTTCCAAAGAAGCTACTTTTCCGTGGAAAGCCAATGTGCCACCACTATGGAATATTCTTAACAAAACTGCAGATTGCGGTTGTCAGCATGTGGCACCAGGAAAAAGGCAAAAAAAGGTAGTTGGGACTGTTAAAAAGAATTCTGAAACAGTTTAAGAGATCATGCATATGCATTTACAGTCCATGTGATAGTGACGTTTGGCAATTGCAAAGTGACCGATACATGGCTTGCTTTAGAAGCATCAAAACGAAGAGGCATGTGTGTCTTGGAGCCTTTTGTTTCTTCACTTGGTAGCCATCTGGTGGTGCTTCATACTGGTGTGGGACAGAGAAGCTGCACTTTTTTGAACTTAAAAATTAAACTCCTTCGTTTGAAGGTTGGCTGTTGGGTCAAAGTTGTAAGTACCTCCTTGAGTGGCTTCAGGAATGAGACTGGGATCTTCATCGATCTATAAAATACAACAAAAATACGTAAGAGGCAAATTCCCTGCACAATGCTGTACAAGTAGAAGAGATTCACAAATGTTCATCTTTTCTTCTTTTTTTAAGTATTATTGCAATAAAATTAGATCAGTTTTTCGAATTCAATTCCTCAAATATGTTTAAAAAGAACAACACATCAACTCTGCTCTAATACCATTAGGGAAACAGAAAATTGAAATGGTTAGAGACTGGGTTGCTGCCTGGTCAAAGCAGTTGCTATTTTTACCTGTGCAATTTAATTTTCAATGCCAATTTTTAGTACTTCTGGAGTTGGCTAATGATTAGTCGTGAATTCCAAACTTAGTTTTGTACTTTCTCCCATTTTTCAACATGAAAATAATTTTTATCGGCAGCTGATAGAAATAATTATATAAAGCTTAAAAAGAGTACTCTGTATCTCCTATCAGAATCTGAAGGATGTAGAATTACTCATTTCAGAGCCGTTTTATAAAGCGCTCATAAGTGCAACCTGAAATTTTTTTAAACCAAAAGTACTTCATTACTCTATGGGTACAGAACGAAAGGCATCAGTATCCAACTTCACCCAGCTTCCTCAGAGCTGTTAGAATTTAGGTATTTACTGCCTCTAGGAACAGCAAATAACATGGTCAGTAGCATCGATATGCACAACTTCAAACCCTACTCATCCTCCTCCAAATCATCAGCTTCATCTGTTCTCTGAACACACCACATCTACAAGCCAGGCTGCAGGACCAATACGCCTCGTTTCAAACCGTGTGTCATTCTGAAGCAGGTATGAGCCCTCATGGGAGGGGTCTAAAGAGCTTTCTGAAATCCGGCCTTGGAGTCACGTGGACGCCAAAACTATCTCGCCTAAAATCTTTATTTCTTTTTACTGTGGGTGACAATACCTAAATTAGAGGGAGAGATTAAGGCTTGGGTGACAGCAACAATCCTCAGGAGGAAGAGTGGGGTACGTCATGCCCAAACGAAGATCAAATCTGGTTTCAGAAGGCTTTGCAAAATGTTTGTGAGTTAATGAATTAGCACTTCTGCCTTCTGCAGGGGTACTACAAAGTAATGTTACCTAACTTCACGTGCCTTTAACACAATAAACTAAAGTCAGGAAGCCATGAGTGCTGGTCCTAAAGTACATGCCCGTGCACTTTATAGGGCTCAGCAAAGGAGCAGATGGGATTAACAATGATGGGATATCTAGCAGCCAGCAGCGTCTCATGAGAATACAGAAGATCTCAAAGTGACAGAAGGCAGGAATACTCCTGGGCAGTCAATCTTAACACTGCCAAGCAGGCTAACATAACCAGCCTCTTGTCTCCCTAGGGCAATTTGGATTTTTTTTTTCTGGGTCCTCAAACAACAAAGGTTATTTTCCTACTTGCAGTTACTGCCTGAAAATTTGTCTGGTTTTATGTTTTAACTCCTATCTCCCAATCACGAAATTTCTACAATTTCAAGTTTCAGAAGCCCCAGAAAACACGGTAGCAGTATAAACAACAATCTGAAGTAAAGTTTTGCTCCTGAGTAAAGGAGATAAATTCAGCAAATCAAGCATAGATTAAATTGCATTAGTTTATGTAAAAAGTAAATGCACAGAAGGGAGTACTAACCTCAAAATGGTTATTTTTCCACCCACACCAACTAGATTGGGCTCTTCAGTTAGCTACAGAAGTCTCAGAGTCATTATGGAGACTATTGGACACTGCTTACAGAATCATTACAAGCATAGGGAACTTTTCATATATCTTAACTTCTGGTGACTAACTTCACAATCACATGATGGACCCATGAATTGAAAATTAACGAGCCTTAAAAGTTCAAGCCAGTATCTGGAGAGTTCAATTTAAGAGGAGAACTGAAGACATAGTTCTGCTGGGCTGCAGAACTACAGACACCCTGGA
The DNA here is from genome assembly GCF_000708025.1 of Charadrius vociferus. Classification (NCBI taxonomy): domain Eukaryota; kingdom Metazoa; phylum Chordata; class Aves; order Charadriiformes; family Charadriidae; genus Charadrius; species Charadrius vociferus. The sequence continues at coordinate 2,152,855 of NW_009647769.1, read as the reverse complement.
AGACCTAGAAAGGATAATTAGTATTTGTCTTCAAATTGCTTGTTGAAGTGCTTCCGAGGCACTCGCAAGCAGCCAGTAGCAGAAAGACCTAGAACCCAAAGGGTCAGAATACCTAATTAGGGTGCAACAAAATACCAGATGGTCTAGATCAATCAGTTGCAGAGAGTGTTACAGTTTTGATGACTCTTTTAAATGCTGAATCCCGACTGAGCAACTACAGAGCTGAGATAAAGTAATCCACCTGAAAATAAGGATGCACCCCCCACTCCAAAGACTGATGTATAAGAAAGTAAAAATGAGAGCCAGAGAACTGTTTAGATTCTAATCACAAGTAATTACATGTAAATTTACATGTCAGTGTGACAAAATTAGGTCAGCGTCAATCAACTTATTAGGCAAAACCAGAGCAGTCATCTTGATGTTGCTAAAGAAAATTCTTGGCATCGAGAAACTCTTCAAAGACTTTCAATTAAAGGAAGCTGTAGTGAAAAAGGAGCAGGAAAACTGACTTCCCAGATAACCCATGTTCATGAAACTGGAACTGAGGAACAATGACAATATACTTACTAAGCTAACAGCACGGCGCATACACTCTTCAATCTTTAGTATACTTACATCATCACCAGAGAAATACTGATCTATGATTTCAAATGCTAGTTTATAAATGTCTTCATTCTCATGCTGTTGCAAGGCTTCAATTTTCTCTAACCCTGAATAAAAGGAAACGGGGAAGAGTGTTATAAGATTAAACCGAATTACCAACTATTTTGAAAATAACTAAACTAAGAAAAATAACGAAACATTACTATTGAAACATACTAGAAAAGATGATGTAGCTCAGTTCACAAATATTGTCTAACACAACAGCCATCTTTGTCTCCAAGATGGAATAAAAGAGTAGTTCGTGAACCTTTGCATACCATGGAATATGACATTTTAGGAAGAAGGAATAATAGAACCTTCTCTCTTTTTAGATAAAACTAAATACATAGTATGTACTACAGACATAAGATACTCAATGGTTTTTGTTCCAGTCATTGTGCTTTCTGTCTATCACCAAAAGGAAGTGGTTTCATTTGTGTGTTGCATATGAGTTTTAAACAACAAGGTGACAAAGTCTCACACCAAGAGCAGCTTAAAACCCAAGTTCCATGTTCATACTGAACACAGAATAACACAAGGCAAAACCTGCCAGTATAGTAAGTTCTCAAACATCCCTTTACTGCTATCTCACTATAATACATTAATTAGCATGTGTTAAAACTTGGATTGTAATATGCAAAAGCCTGACTCCTCATCCTGCTTTGGTCTGTAATGAAATTATTATCCCAACCACTGCTTCCAAGGCAATAAACTAAAGCGAGAATTGTGTGTTTTCACAGAATCACAGAATTTTCAGAGTTGGAAGGGACCTCTAGAGATCATCTAGTCCAACTCCCCTGCTAAAGCAGGATTGCCTAGAGCACATTACTCAGGACTGCATCCAGGCGGGTTTTGAAAATCTCCAGAGAAGGGGACTCCACACCCTCCCTGGGCAGCCTGTGCCAGTGCTCTGTCACCCTAACCGTAAAGAAGTTTTTCCATGTGTTTTACCACAGAACGAAGTATATACAATAATCAGATGAAAAGAAGTACGATTCTCATTTAAACCTAAAAAATACCTAAGCTACAGAAGGCTCCTTTAACGACTGCCTCCAACATGACAACCCCTAAACTGAACTAAACAGAAAAAAAAAAAAAGTCATTTCTCTTATTGCAAAAGTCTCACTTGCTTATTCAAATAGTCCATGGTAAAAAAAAAAAAAATGCTGCAGTAAATATCAACAGCAGCAAGCAGAAGACAGAATAAAGCCAGCAAATTAATTTTTTTAAAAGCCTAATAAGCACTTACCTCCACACTCTTCTATAATTTCAGCTATTGTGCTAGCCTCATCACCAGCCATTATCAGGATGTTTTTCAGACCATCCAGCACCACCTGTACCACTTGAGAATCCTTTACTGAGAGTAGATTGCAGAACGGTGGGATTACATTTTGCTGTACAAGGTATTCAACCTAAATAAAGAAAAAAAAAAAAGTGCTTTCAACATTGTGCTTCTTACAAATGGCTGCATGTGCAACGTTTCAGTGACAATTTGAAATCCCACTACACGTACCTGATCTTTTCTCCCACTTATTGTCAAATTGCTAATTGCCCAAGCAGCTTCCTTTTGTGTTCCAAAGTCCCCCTGAAAAATAAAATTAATAGCTCATTAAAATCAGCATGGAAACATCTGTCAAGCTTATTATTAAAAATCACAGACTCCTCATGTCAGATTTATAAAAAGAGGATGACAACTTGCATAGCTGATAGTTTGACTGACCTTAGCCAGCTGGTGTATGATCATAGGGATTAGCCCAGCATCTATTACAGCTTGAACTTGTTGCTGGTTTCCTGCTGTGATATTGGAAAGGAACCAAACTGCTTCCTACAATTGGACAGGAAAAAAAAGCAAAACGCTTTTAAAAAATAGTCAACAGATGAAAAAAACCTCCCAACCAAACTAAAAAAAAAAAAACAAACCACAACCTCAAAACCTAAAATTGTACCATGACCAATCACTAAACAGAACCTCCAGGTTTCCTCCCCTATAGCACTTGTAGCACACAAACTTTTATTGCATGGTGAAAGCCAAACACGTGGGGATCGATGTAAAATGTATATGATTGATTCATCGGGCCAGATCATTACTTACACAAGGGGTGTCTCTATACATTGGTAGCAATACTGACTTAAACCTTATATGTACTTTGCACCACGGCAGTCACAGCCGTGTTTTAAACTTTCAATCGGTTTTGTAAAGAAAATAGGAAAACTGGTAAAACCTCATATAAAAAAGGACTTATCCTATAATACTACTACTGACAAGTCAGTAGTAGCTTTCTGTGCTGATACAAGGAAGACCAACTCCAGCTCCCATTTTCTTCCCGAAACATGAAGTGGAGCTCACAAAACTCATTCAAGTATCAGACAGGACTCTCAGTCCTGAGACTTTACTCAGCACTTATCTCCTTCAGGAGATAATATTGGCATAGCTAACATCTATATCACGGCAGTTACCAATTCCTGGTTACAAAAGGGGATACCTGTCAAGGCAATCCAGAACATCTTAAAAAGGCTCCAATCTCAAGTAAAAGACAAACAGATGTGGCAACCAGCCAATTACAAAGCACTGCAGCAAAAAAACATAATGGGTTCCATTTTTTAGGGATGTATGTCTTGCTTTAATTTGTATTTGCCCCTCACAACATATACTTATAACAAAACTCACAGCATTTCTAGACTCCCCTTATACAATAATAATTCCTTTCTTGGCATTCAAAAAGAGCTCTTCATCATTCTTTTGTGAGAATTAGAAGGGCAAGCAGAAACAAATCACAGCAGTTTGAACCGTCAAATATAACTTTAGAGCTCTTGACAGTTGACAGGGCCTGAAGAAACAGATTCCTCACAAACAGATTCCCCCTCAATGGCACACTACATGGTGACAGGGCCTGAAGAAACAGATTCCTCCTCAATGGCACACTACATGAGGGAATCATGTAAGTGAAACAAAAAAGCCTCCTCCTCAGACAGACCCAACTTTACAGTGGAAGGTGGCACAATGATTTAAAAAAAATGCAAATAACATGAAATACACTTCTGGAAAAGAGGACACTGCTCACTTTCTTTTATTTAACTTCCCCTATTCCATCCAATCCTTGCAGCAGTGAAGTTCCCTCTGCCAAAAGGAAGGAGAGGAAATGCAGGGACAGCTTTCAGAAAAGGACAGTGGTAGTCCCTACGTCCTTGAAGGTGGAGATGGACAGGAGAACAAATTCCACTGTGAAAAGGTGGAGTGGAAAAACTGAATCAATCTTACTCAACTCACTGGACTCAACCAAAAGTAACACTCTTTAGTTATGAAAAACTATACTGTCACTTTGCAAATGAAAAAAAGCCTATCACACTCGAAAGCAAAAACCATTAGTCCTCTCATAAAGCACGAGGCATTAACACCAATGCATGGATCGTCATTATGCCTGTTTGGCTTTAGCTCTAATTAAGCATCAGCCTCAAACGCTGCATCTTTATACAAAATTGCTCATATGCTGGAAATAATAGCTGGAAGAAATTCTTCTGTAATATGCGATAGACTACTGCTTTATTTCTTAAACAAAGGCATTAAGTTAGGAAGAAACAAATCATACCTTATTTATCTTCTCTTTTGGATGCGTCAGGAGATTTGGGAAATAAGACAAAACATCACAATTGAGAACAACTTGTGTCTGTTCATCAGTACCAGTTACTATGTTGCCTACTGCTCTCAGTGCTGCTGTCTGAATATCCAAAGTGGGAAGGAAAAAAAAAAATTGCACGTTAAAGACGTTGCTGTTACTTATGCTAAAACAAAGATCATTTTAAGACGTCTTTTTATAAAAAACACTTTGCAAAATACAATTTAGCACTTCATCCTCTGAGCAACATCCTAAAAATGTTTCAAAACAGTTACTGTTTCAAAACAGAAACACACAGTACAGCCTTTTACTGAATAGACACACTGCAGCTCAACTTAAAAAGTGTAGAGATTAGAAATTAAAATATTAAAACAATAGAAGAATTAATTCATCATGTATCTGATCGGAGTTACAATTACATTAACTGTTTCTAGGTTTTGACTATGTCTGCCAAGGTTGCTTCCTTCTCCATTCAGCTCTCCACTACAGAATTAAAAAATACAACAACTGCTTTTCTTCTTATTGACTCTCAGTCGACTTTGAGAAGTGGACTTCTATCTTTACATATTGGTTAGTAAATGCTTTACAAGTGACAGAACACTGGAGAGACTCCTTTTCATCAAGTAAACTGGTCTGACAAATTTCAAGACAGCCACGTCTCATCCAAAGTACAAACTAAACAAACATGACAAATGCACAGATACATAAAAAAGCTCCCAATTACAACAGTTGATTTATAAAAATCAAGCACACATTAACTAACTTTTGGTTTCCCTTTGTCTTTGAAATAAAACAGACAAGCGCAGTTAACCTACCTCTTGTACCTAATTAGAAATTTACTTTACTAAAAGGACTCAGCATCTGCAAATATTTTAACATTCAAAAGGTCCCAAAATATTAATTGATTTCCATGAGCTATTCAGACAGAATATGCACAACCATGTATGTGGCAACAGAAACGAATGCATGTAACTTGAATTCTGGAAAATGTGAAATCTGTTGACATTAAATATTTTAGGAGTACAAAAGGGAGGCACAACGGAAGTTAATGTTTAACCTGTCACTTTACTTAAAACTGTATTAGAACTGTTTTGTTTGAGTTTTCTTTCATTTTAATAATCTTTTTCCCTGGGGTAGGTAACACTTTTCGTTCAGGTTTACCTGTAAGAAATGTAGCTATAAATGCTCATCTTGGTAATACTCTAAGGCACATTTTTCCAAAAATAGCCTACAAAGGACTATTCAATAGCAGCTGAACCAGACTTACTTGAACTTTAACCTCCTGATGACTCAGAAGGGGAACTAGAAAAGGTACAACTCCTGAATCAATCACCATTTGTATCTGTTCATTTCCACCGTCTGTTAAGTAGGACAAAGCCCAAACAGTGTCCACAAGAATCTACAAATTGAAAAGAACACAGTTTACACATTGAACAGTAAAATCCATAAAATGGAGTCTTAATTTAGTGATCAACATTCCATATGTCTGGGGAGGGAAGAAAAAGAGCATGCAATTTAGCTACAGGAAAAACTCAAACATTATGATGAGACCTAATTAGTAAAATGTTAGATTATTATGTACAACTATGAAAACTGGGGCCGTTTGTTCCATAATAATAATTTCTATAGGTCCTCTCTCAAAAATTTTTTTAATTAAATACCATATTTTGGTGCATAAAGTGACAGCATACAGCATCTCACAAAGGTAAATTGTTGGGCTTGATTTGTGTTTCAAAGGTAGACACCCAGCTCAGATACGTAGCTGTGCTAATAATTCTCTGAAGAACATACCAACCCAGCCTTCTAGCACTGCTGCCATTTGTGAGCTGTCCTACCTTTTGATTCCAGAATACCTAAGTCCCCTTAGTCTCTAATCCATCTATCTGCACCTTAGCGTTTCTGATCCACAGCGCAGTTCTGAAGTGAAACTGAACTAATCTAAATGTGTGCCTTTTTTTGCCTTCATGTTAAGATTAAAATCCACAGCAAAGGAAAGGGGTTCTTACACCATCTGAAGAACTAGCAACTATTGTAAGGTGGCAACTATTCAAGCAAAGCAAAAACCCACAGAAGAAATGACTATCATGCAGGGCAATCTGAGTATCTTAAAGAATATAAAAATTAAGTCACTGATGACTTGATAAGGATGATTTGAGAGACCTCCAAAAAAGAAAGGTACAAAAGTTACAGTCATTGAGAGGTAGTATCTAAAGCAGAAACAAAGCCAGCAGAAAGAGGGATATCCCATCACTTAGCGATGATGTTTGAAACTGCCGGAAGAGAAATGTGGACCCCGCTGAGGACATCACCTGTTGAGGTACCTAGATCTACTCTACTTTGAAAACAGATACCCGATTTCCAGCTATTATGATAACTAAATACTGCAGTACTGAAACACAGGAAGGACTTTCAAGTCCTGACTCACGGGCTGTTTCCACCCAGCTCCAGGGACCAGAGAGCACAGACCTAATGCTTTCTTGACACAGCCTGCTGCTGCCCTCACCTGCTAATGCCACAGGGACAGCAGAATGTGCTGCAGTGGAGCCAGTATCGCAGCAGAAGCAGTGAGAGATGGTGCCTCACCAGTTTGCTGCCCCACAGCCCTGTTGGTGACAAGAGCAACAGCCGCCAGAAGCGCTCACAGGACTGTTGGCTGACCTACCTGCGTCACTGACTCATCTCCAAAGATAGGTTTGCTGCTCCAGTACAGAGAGGCTGGGACCAGACTGGTACCTCCAAACTAGCACCTGACTCTCAGGATCAAAAAGACGGGCACCCTAATTGAGATCAGTCAAAACCTGGCATCACATAGTCTCATATCTGCTTCAAGAAGCTCTCACACAATCATTCCTTGCAAAAGGTTTCAAGTTTGGCAGGGAAAAAAAAGCCTATAGGTTAGAAGTATGTTTGGTTTTGCTATGAATTTCCATTCAGGTTTGTCCAAATTACGAATTGGAAAGTCACCCTGTGCTGTCTCCCACTCACATTACACTGGGAAAACCCTGGCAAAATCCCAAATTAAACTGTTTGTAAATATGTTGTGGAGCCAGGCCCACTTCACCATTAAAAGAGGAGCAGAAACACCACTACCACAGCGTGGAAGTAACGGAAGACTGTTCCACCAATCTTATGCTCTATCCCCAGACCCACCACAAGGGTTCGGTTCCTGCTTCCCTGTATTGAAGGATCACTATAGAGAGCAAGAGCTGACGACATTACTAAGTCCTGACAGGAGAAGGAGAAGAGCAGCTCAATATCCCTTAGTTACACAGATCTTTGTTCCTGAAGTCCCAATATAAGACTTCAGAAGGTTAAGTCCACCCCTCTAGGACTTGACTCATAAAATACACGTAAACCCATGGATCACAAATGCGGGGAATACTGAAGGTTTAGTATTAAAAAACTGAAGAGAAGTTGTCAAAGGTGCCACAAAACAATAGTTTATTGCTGTTTATTTAAGTATATTTTCGCATTGGATTGCCTTAGGTAAACAGGTTGCAAAGTCAGGCACCCAACAGGTTACAAAAGTCAGATTCTCCCATATGATCACAATATTTGATTGGACCGATACGCAGAATTAGATACACTTCTTTCTACACATGTATTATATAGCATCTATGCAAAAATTATAAATCGGGACAGAATTAAAGTGAAGCTGATGGTAAAGCTGGCACTTTAAATTTCTAGTGCTCAATTCTGCAAGTTAGGACCTTTTTTTTAATGTAGTTTCTAATGTAAAGGATAAAAAAAAATCTTTTAGGAAAGATATTTCAGAAATGGTGTTTGCACTTTCTTTTTTCATGCTCTGAATAACTAAAATTATATGAGCCTTCATATTTAACTGTGCATTTACTACTTAATTATACATAAATTAATACACAAAACCAAGTTTGCTACACAAAACACAATCTTGCAGCATTTTCTCTGTAGAGAAAATAAAGTATCTAAATATCTAAAAGTTTAGAAATTACTTACGTTTATATCTGTGTGGTAAATGAGAACACACAATGCTGGCAAAATCTGAAAAGAAGTTCATCAGTCATTACAGTAGAATAAAATTGGCTGTACAATCATGAATCCAAGCACTGCAGTCACAAAGCTTAGCTTGAGACTGCATCAGCATATTGCATTCCCACACTTCCCAGGGTCATTCCCTCAAAGTATGTATAAAAAATATGTATTATATTTAAAATTTGTAAAAATACAAGGCAGTACTATATTTCAAAGACACACACAGAGTAGACTATATTTTGAGGGAAAATAAGCAGAGATAGGACATCCCCCTGCTACTTTCAGAGCTTTGTTACCACACAATATAATAAACATCATTAGCCTAATATCAATATATTAAACCCTCTTGGATTAAAGTAAAGTTTTATTTTTGTATTCACATATGGAGAAAATATAAAAAAATCTGAGCCATGATCAGACTGCTTAGAATGGGGGTTTTATTTTTTAAAAGTAGTACTTGTGAAAGTTTCCCCGTTCTCTGCTTCATTTTTTAAATTTCATTAAAGTTTAGTTGCTAACAACATGATGCTTCACGTGGCTTCAAAAACTATACCTACACTTCGGAATTTATCTTAAAATGAAAAACTTTATGTATATAACAACATTAGTTCTATTCAAATAGCATCACTTTACTAGCTGTGCCTACTCTATAAATACCACATTTACTCTGTTCACCAGTCTAAAAGGATTTTCAGATGCTTCTCAAGTAGGGACTTGACACTGACTGCATGTTCACAGCTAGTTGAAACACAAACTACACTACATTCCCTAGTTTACTTACATTTCCTCTTACTGAAAATAATTACATTTCAATACTTCTATATACAAAATCAGGTCCCTAGCCTTTTTTTGATAAAAACATGAAATGCTGAGCATGTTAACACTTTGTAGTGTGTTAATTTTTGTTGTGTTCATTTTAATATATGGCTCATCAGTATCTATTCTTACTCAGTTTCAGATGTTACAAATACCTTTATTACAACCTTAGTAAGAAGCATCAAATTGGTCAAATTACTTCATTTAACTCCATGTAAGTGGCACAAGATGGTGGCAAAAAAACATGCATAAATTCATAGTATGACAATGTAAAAACATTCGGCCTCTAGCCCAGAGTATAAGAAAATTATCTGTCTTGTAATTCTTTATTTACCTCCTGAACTGTCTCCATAGGCGGTGGGGGGTCCTTATTCCTGCAGAGATTTACAATGACCCATGTGACGTTCCGAAGGAAGGTGATGGGAATGGAGGGATTGATGAAGGACAGAAGAGGTTTGACAACTCCCAGTGATATGACATAATCTCTACACTGAGGACCATCACCTACAGAAATGAAAATTGTTGTAAAAGAAATTACATTAAAAATGGAAAATCCTGAAATGTATGCAATGACATGTTGGGATACTGAAATTCTATGTTTCCTCACCAATAGCCTACTACTAATAGTTCGTGTTCAATTAAATATACATACATACACGTATGTATGTATATTTTACGAGACACAAAATTTATCCAGTTAATATTTTGTGCAGCAAGTGATACTATTCTTCAGAAAAAAAAGGATGTAGATATGTAATTCTGGCCACACGAAAAATTATATTAAGCCACAGAATTTAGAGGAAACATAGTCTCATATGATAATGCCAATGTTCAAAAAGTCAAATTCTAAAATGAAACGCTCCCTGAATTCAAATCATTATAATAACAAGAGTTACCTATAATATTTCCGAGAGCCCAGACAGCTTGCTCACAAACATTCTGGTGTGGTGAATGAAGTAGTCTCAAGAAGAGGGGTACTGCATCTACAGAATGCAAAGATCAGATTTTACTTTACTGGAACAAGGTATACACACAATACTTTCATTGATGAATACAAAACACTTTTGCTAGCATTCCTTATACTAAGATAAGTGTTTCTATTATGAAGAAGCATACAAAACCTCAGTTAAACATTTCTGTACGTATCTAGAGAAGGGGAAAAATAGACTTGAAAACAAGCAACAATGCTCCCCACGTTTAAACATTTCCCCATATTTCTCACAGTGATAGGCAAGACCCTCAAGTATATAGGTGCTAGGTTTGATGTCCTGGTAATTCAGATTTTCCAGTTATCCAAGATCACAATACATACCTAGCAGAATGACGTGCCTGCTCATGCAAATATGCTTCAAACCTTGACTTTCAGAAAATAGCTCCCTCCCAAGAGGTGGCTATAGTTAGTTTCCATATGCAGTGAAGATTTACATCCATCTGCCAGTCCTGAGACACGTTTTGATTTGCTCTTATATAATGCAGGCAACATACCAGATTAAGGAAGTGGTACTGATTTTAGATATCAGCTTCTGCTGAATTAAATAAATTTAACAGAGCTAAGAAACCATCCCTCTACTATTCTCATGCACTACTCCCCATTGGACAGCCCACACTGCTTCAAAGACTAATCTTGCAGCAATTTTTTTAATCTATATATGATCATACTTATCCTATAGTCTTTCTGAGCAAAGTAAAATAGACCAATTTATATACCATTGAAGGAAATAATATTGTTTCTTGTAGAAATAGCTTCAGAAATAGCTTCAGAATTTAAAAAAAATTGCAACACAATTTGTAAGCAACTGTGAATCAATATTCTGTTGATGATTTAACACACAATAATGAGCCAAAACCCTCTGATGCATTTTCCTGAAAAATACAGAGCAATGAAGAATAAAGACTACCTAAAATTCCTTCCCCGCCCTAGATGAGCAATTCAGCAATTGCCTACAACTGAAAAGTTAGGAGGGACAGCAACACACTGTTGCTTAAGAACACTCTCACTGTTCTTGTAACAATCATCCCACTTCCATTAGCTCAAGTGGAATATTCCAGCTTCCTTCTTAGTGATTACTCAGATTACACTTCAGCCATACGTGTATTCAACATATTTCAGAGAAGAGGGTCAAGTATGTATTTCATATTAGATTGCAATCCTGGTATGCTTTCAAAAGCACGAATAAAATTATTTCATATCAGCAAACAGGCAGGAGGACAGTCTGAGAAAGCGCAAGTTGCAGGTTACCTGATCTACCGCTCTCAAAAAATTAATTACTTCTGCTCCAAATTGGCTCCTGCCAAGATCTATTCAGTGTGTGTAGCACTTTTCCTCTTGTGCTGGGCCTTCCAATTGCCACCTGTCCCTCTTGATTGCAGGAGGCCACTTTCTTTTGTATTTAGGCTGTACTGGCCTTTTTTATAGCTGCTTTGTTCTCTCAAACCATCCCTTACGTAAAGGGAGTAGAGTCGGGAGGCTGTTTCCCCTTAGTCATCTCCCAGCCATAGCAGCAAGACTTTTAGACTAAATTTCTTCCATTTTCTCTTCAGGAGTAAAGGGCTTGGAAAACGCTTTTTGCTTCTTTAAAGTCATTTTATCACATTTCTTCTTTTTGGGCATTAGCTAAACAGATTTTGGGAGAGACATATCCCAACCTGAACTCCTAGTAATTGTTCAGGTAACAGCAATGCTTTTGGCTGTGCTGTACATATTTTCATTCAAATTTTAATTTTTACTTTAATATTTTTTTCAGATTTTTTTCTGCAAAGCTAATACTATAAACAGCCTTTTCATTAGATTTATTCATTCAAATACGATAACATTGTGGGACTTGAAAAAGGAAGAAAACAATGAGAAACCAATGAACAAGTTGGGAAGGATGAAAAAACTTGGTCATAGATTTTCAAAGATATTTAGACACCAGAAAATCAATCTAAAAAACAGAGATGCCCAAATCACATCAGGATTTTTTGAAAGAAATTCAAGACGTTCATTTTTTTTTTAAAAAGACTTCGGATTTTGATAAGCATTCTTATTCTATTGCTCCAATATCTTAACTATACAGAATCTAACAATTAGTGAGAAATTTTATTAGCTATTTAAATGTACAAATCAGCATTTTGACTTGAAAGGCAGGTTCATACACTTTAAAAAAAAGAAATCAAATAACTAAGTCACTATTTTCCCATATAAAAACACTGACTACGAACAAGCCAAGACAATTTATGATATATTTGCTTATCTATAGTCTCCTGTTTAACGACAAAATGCTGTATTTAGCACAAAGGTGATTGTTTGAAGGTAAGAATGCTGATACATAAAAGCTATATATATAATCCTGAAAAAATAATTTGAATAATTTATCTTCAACTAACTTTAGAATTTATTTCCTATCTCTTTTCATAATGGAAGTCTCGCTGGCTAAGCAAGAAACAAAGGCAGCACAGCAAACTCGGTGTGTACAGGAGATACTAACCATATGGGCAAGGAAAGGATGGTAATTTTCTTAACTCTGTATTTAAATGGGCAACCTTACATAACTATATGTATTTAACAACTTTAATAAGATTTATGAACATATCTTTGAGGTACAAAGAATTACTTGCTCATATAAGTTTTAGCCACAGGGGAATTAACGGTACATGATTTCAGAAATCAACCCAAGAATTAGAAAGGACTAACATTTTTTGTCATACTCATTATATCATCTGTCATTCTCTATCTTCTTTATGGGAAAATCAGGTCTGGGATCCTTAATATTGATCATTAGTGACAAACAGACTAATGTTTAAGAGCAAATGTCAAATTTTTTTTTTGAGAAAAAGGACAGATATGAATTTGTTTTATTGGTTTTGATAACAAATAGCATTTGTTATCCACATACCCACTTTTCCCATTTACCCACAATATCGACCACCCAATTGTAATACTTACTAGACTGTACAACAGCTTGAGTCTGTGCAGAAGTGCCTGATGCTATGTTAGTCAATGCCCATGCAGCTTCAAATTGTAATGAAGGGCTGTAATGAAATAATTTTACAGTGATAAGTTGAAACATGATCTGCAGATTGTTTTATGGGTCACTTCAGTATTAATGAAGGGCTGTAATGAAATAATTTTATAGTAATAAGTTGAAACATGATCTGATTGTTTTATGGGTCACTTCAGTATCACTAGCTGTATTCACCCTAAGACACTCTACATTTAAGCAGTGCCACTGAGCTAGAAGTTTTAAAAAAAACTCTAAGCTTGGACATTTCAAAGGAAAAGCTGTCGAAAAAACAGATTTTATATTCTATGACCTTTTCTAAACCACCCAGCATTCTGACTTCGTATTAGTAACAAAACCCATAAAAACAGTGTTGAAGCACATACTAACCAGCGAAGCTGACCGCTACTCTAGTCAACAAATTACCTCCTGTATGAAAGATTTCTAGCAACCCTCATCACAAAATTTAATTATGCCTCCCTAATGAGTAACAGATACCTCTTCACATCCAGCTGGTCCAAACACCAATCATATTTAGTGAAGAAAGTGCAACTCTCTTGCTGCCATCAGTAGTTCTCAATAAATTAACCACGTCTGACCGTAACTAATAAAAACTTGGCCCTTCTAATACTACATCCCAAATCAAGTGTAAGCTGGTATACTGGGATAAAGACATTTTTCTGCTCCATCACAGACAGGGGAAAGATCTAGCAACAATAACAAAAGACAGCATCATACCTGTATTAAAACTGACTTATTAAATGCAGACAAAATTAGACAGATATTATGAAAGCTGGGGGAACATCTCTTCCAAGATGTCTGTCAACTGTTGTCTATTGCAACAGCAGTTTAGTAAAACACTTTACATGAAAACTGTTGTTCAAGCAAATGCTAAAGTTTAAGAATTCTAGAAGCTAGAAAAGAGTTTACAGCTTATGGTGGTTAGCATAACAGTGAGATGTCTGGGTTTGGGAGGAGCAGAGAATATTTACTGTTAGGTGGCTATTTTTCATTTCCATGCTTTTTTGGGTCTTTATCAATTATGTTTTATATATAGCCATATATAAAGTTTCCTTTAAGGTTTTTTTGTGCATTAGTTTCCAAAGCATTTTAAGGTTTTATTGGAGAAGGGATTGGAAAAGAATTAGATAGGAGGGCCCAAGATGTGTAAATAAGGATTTGTAAAAACAAATAGTCCCTGTCAGCAACTACCTATAACCCTTTACATTCTAGGACCAAATGCATTAAAATTCTAGTTCTAGGTTGGTCCTTCTTTTCTTCCTCGTGTGTTAAGCTTTCAGTTATAACAGGAACAAAAGCTTTAACAATCTGTTATACACAGTCTTTGCAGAGTTTACCTCTACTAAGTATTATTTAGCAATCACAATTAAAAGGACTGCTTAAGATAAAGCTGAGTTCAACTTAAAAAGGCTTATTAAACATTTACAAAGGTAAATCATACAAAAACTAGACAGAAAATTCAAATTAAAAGAATTTGCACAGCACTGAACCATCTACTTCTAGAGCAGACAGGCATTCATGACCCATTTTAAAATGCTATCCTGATTTGAACATTATTGCCAGCTGCCTTCTAAGCAACTGTTTCGTTAAACAAGCTAGAAACAAAGCTACTCATGCTTCATGTTTTTGCAACCAACAAATTATATCCAAAAAGCCAATTTGCATTTTTTAAGTTTCTAGCCCTCACGGCTGCAGAAATAACCTTGAAAATGGAAATACATTTATTGCTGCCTGAGACCAAAGATAGGCTAAAACATTTACTTTAAATGTGTTAATCCCCATCTATCTGACTAAAGGGCTCATGGATTGTGGAATATGGCATTTTTCTTACATGTCAATAAATTCTTGCAACTACCCGCTCAATGTAGTAGAGCTTACTGAAACTTGTTTTTCAACAAAGAATCATAACAGACAGAGTTGTACCATCACATGGGGGAGCAGCACAGAGCCAGAAGGAAACTCACTTTGCAGTGAGAATGAAAGAAGCTAGAAACTTAAGCTAATAACCTTAATGAAAAAGATGACAAGCGTATTCTGGCAAAGAGAAGAGCCCTGTTCACAACCAGGCATGTTCTCTGCCTTCACACAAAACACACCGTAAGTCAGAGACAGGTTTCTTAACAACAGGTAACAAAAAAGTCTGAAATATTCAAAACCAATGAGAAATTTAGTAAGGTTTTCTCCATTAGCTGGATATGCTCATGCAAGCTCTAAAAAATAAAATGACATTTCAGTGGCAGAATAAATAGTCCTGGAGAATTTATGCTTTATCATCCTGGAATGCGATCCACTGTGTAAGATTATATGGTGCTTTGAATCCTCTGCTTCATTTGAAATAATGAGATGATTTTTGCATGCAGATTTTCAGTAAAGATGAACATTTTTAAAAGTATACTTACTTATCATCCCTTTCTAAGCATTTTACCAGAATTGGTAAAATTCCTGATTTTATTAAGTCATCAATAGGTGGATTTCTGTCACTGGATAGGAGTTTTCTGTGAAATTAAATGTAAAAGTGAAATAAGTAACTTTCATCATGAAAAAGCATGTAGGAAATATACTTCTGTGCCTTTATTTATTTTTACCTTGCAGCTTGGACAGCACTCAGTTGGATCACTGGGTTGTCACTTGTGGCGTTCTGAAAAAAACAAGTAACAGTAAAAACTAAAAACTTAGAGAGAACACACACTTATAATAATAATAATAAAAGTTAAATGTAACATACCTGCAGTATAGCTTCTAGTGTTACGTTTTGCTTGGGAAAAAAAAAAAAAAGTTTTAGTAATTTTGTTGCTAAATGATATTCTTTTTATACATTTTATACAATCAAATTAATTTTAACAGTGTATCAATTCATAATTTTGCTTTCAGATGACTGCAAGACTTCTAGTAAAAACAGAATACATTGTTTTGAGACACCAAAGTTTTAAAAGTAGTTCTAGAATCAAGGAACTTACTGCTTTGAAGTCAGCATCAACATCAGAATCTTCTAAACTTTCTTCTTGGGGAACATTTCTTTTTTTCAAAAGATGTTCATCTCTTTTGTTCTGTGAAGGAATGATGAAAAATAAGGACACAGTGCTTATCAGTACAGGGTGATGATATAATGGCCCCTTTCAAAATAAGAGTTTAGGTAAGATTGCCTTTTTTTTTTTTAAGGCATTTGTAACTGCAAATAGAATTTGCAGTGTTTCAGCTGTAAGAATCTAGCTGGCTTGCTAATCACAGACAGAACTATGACAATCCATGCTATTTGAACGAACTAAAACTTACAATTTGGGGATCAGTTTTCTAAGAAACATTTACAATGCACAGATCTGCATGATATTAACATTTAGCCACACACAACAGAAATTACTTTCCAGTGTAAGATTAGTTTTCAGTTAAACTTACTTCAAAGTTCCCTGGTTACATGTATTTTCACCTTGTGTGTATGCTCCATGTGCACTGACACTTGTAATTTCCTACTCGCACTGTTAGTCTAATTTCTAACTTAAAACAAAGCATCCTTCAGCCTCAGCTCCTTTAAGGAATTACTGAAGAAAAAATTACCTTTTCAGTGGTAAAGTACCCATTTAACATTTCTACCTTGCTTAATTAGAATATGTGAACATCTAAAGCCCTAATTTAAAAAGAAAGTAATCAAATCATCAAGTGTAACTGTATCCAAATGCACTTTTTTACAAATTTAAAATATCTTAAAAGTATTATTCCAAAAGTATGAACCAGTCTTTTCTAAATTTTAGACTTTATCCCCTGCTTGGTATGTCTAGAGATACAATCAAAGGTAGAAAGGGCAAGGAAGATGATGATGCAGCACGTACATCTGAACACCTTTTTGTGGTTTGGTTTTTTTTACTAAGCACATTAAGATTTCAATCTCTAATGAAGCGAAGCATTGAAAAGATGTAACTAACAGCTATAACACCTAAAACAAATTACACTAGCAAGGAAAGGCGGGCTTTTCAGTTTCCAAACAATTATCTGATAATCAAACAGTACTGACTATAGAGATTGCATTATAGCATGCTTTGCCTGTATTATATAAAAAAAGCCTCTGAACAGAATTATGTTTTGAAGGAGTCCCCAACATTTTATTTTATTATACGTTAGAAAAACCAGCAACCTCAGGTCCAAAATTTCTGGGACTTGCTTATTTTTTAGACATTTAAAAAAAAAAAAAATAAAACAACTTTTCCAGCCTCAGTTTGAAAGGCTAGCAAGCAATATATTAATTTTTTTTTTTTTCAGATAAGAGAATGTTAAAACAACAAACAAGCACTGGAGTTAAATAACCCTTTAATGCAGAAGACAACATTCCACAAACTTAGCATAGTTAATTTTTGTGACATCTAAGTACAGAAACTAAATCCCAAAAGAGCAAACAAGATCACCCAGATTAGCTACAGCAGCAGACGCAGAGCACATCCATAAAGACAAGCACTAAAGGTATTTTGTTGTCAAGTGTTTTTGGAGAGAAGGAAGATGGAAATAAGCATGCGGTTAAATGCTGAGAAAATAGTGTTATGCAGACAAACTGCATCAGGCAGGTACACATTTATGGATGGATTCACCATAAAGACCTATAATGTATTTCTCTTATTTTTCCACACCAAGTACTTGGCACTGACATTTTAATCAAAGAGCAAACATCATTCAACCCCAGTCAATCCGGCTTTGCTCAAGCACAATTCCTTTCCCTGCTGTTGGTTCTAAACCACAGCCTATACTTTGCCAACTGCAGGGACCGGACCCCATTTCCAGAGGCCCTCTCCACGATCACGTTAGCTTTTCTCCCCAGAGCACAGCTACTACACACATCCACCTGTGGAGGAAGCAGTTCTTTCCCACCTTGGGTGAACGGCTCCTACAGGATCAGCCGTGCTGTCCTGGTAAAACAAGCCAATACTAGGAGAAGGGACTGAAGCTGGAGGAAGGTCCCGATGTCTTCAGTCAACTGTCCTCTTCCTACCTAGAGGTATCATCACAGATCATGGTGGTGAGAAAGTCCACACATGCATGAACGTACAGGGAGACGTATTTAGTTATGAGGGTGGCACACAGTGGTCCAGCAGACATTCCCCGTCTCCAGAAAAGGTGCAGCCTGAAGGAATTGGGGTCTTAGTGCAGAACCGCTGCCACTGTCTGCTGGAACAAGTTAAATGTTTCATCTTACATCATTTACTGGGAAGGGCCAAGTTTCTTTGTCATTAGCAGCAAACTACTGTGGTATAACAAGGCAGGGTTTTCCCATTCTGTTCCTCCTAAAATATTTGGCTGGATTTTCTACATCTCATACTCAGAAAATTCAGGGAAAGACCTTTGCAGGCTTCTTCTAAAATACGTTCGATGTAAGAACTGTTATCCACACTGATTCACCTGGTGATATCTACTTGTGCAACCAAATGATTCCGTGTCAGTGGTGCTCACCCATGTGTTTTGCAACATCTTGCAATAAAAACAGGTGTTCTTTAATTTTAAATTTCTGTAAAAAAGCCTTTTAGATGTAGGGCTCTTGCCGATCCTTTAATTCAAAACATGATGAAATACCTAAAATAGTCAAGAATTTAGCAAACAAACTATTTTTATTGAACTTACTGAAAAGAAAATTTAGTTAGGAAATGTCACGTTATCTCATTTGTTATTTTCAGGTTTCTTCCATCAGTAAAAAAAGATAAAGCTTTTCAAGAGCTCAAATAGCAGATTCACTCATTTAGGTGTTTCACACTACTGTATTAGTAGATTCCCCCACCACTGAATCTTCTGAACTTAAAGAACTGTCCCCATATTTGTGGAGAGAAACTGGTACACCATTCTATGTTGCTCCCCACAAAAGCATCTACGCTGGCACAGAGTGGATGCACCTCAGAGACGTTTCACTGAAATCCCTCAGAATGCGGAGGGTATGCAAGAGCCATTTAAAGTCATATTACTTCACTGCTATTGTAACTGGAAACTGAAATAAGGCAAAAGCCTTCTCAATTGTGTTGACATTAAATAGATGGCATCCATTCAGAATTAAGATCACATTATTAAAATGGGTAAGAATATTTGATATTTGCTTACACATGGGCTGCATCTACGATGCACATTACTTCCACCCTCAGTATTTTTCCTCCCAAAAAGACAGTAACCAGAAATGGTTGAAACCACATCATGCATTTTATAGCTTGAAAGATCTAGAAGTTTTTCGATGCAAAAAGCAAAGTCACACTACAACAACTGTGGTATTGAATATGAATGTATCTCTATAGATGTGTGTGTCTCTTCAACATATACATCATTCTGAGTGATGGGTGTTTGTCAGAGTTGTGCCTCTACTGGAAGGCTATTGTATCCAGCTACTCCAGAAACCAAGAATGAAGATCTTGAGATCCTCTCTCAAATATCTTGAAATACCAGGATGGCAGTTGCTGGAATACAGAGAATAGAGCTGGAACAAAGCACTGTGGGTGACTGAATAACACCCTCACAGAACGCCAGGAAAGACCTGCATGCCCTTCGGCAACCAAAGAGCTGGAAAATCACCTTCCACAAACACCAGGCAGTAAGCCTAGAGCCTGCCAACGGACAAAGCACTGGATTATTCCATGCTACTTCACCCGAAGAACTTCAGAAAGACTACCTGCCTGTAACCATTATTCGATACACACTTCATGTTTATTCAGTGTGTGCACTTCTATACAAGTACTGTTAGCTGAAATAATTCGCTTGAATAGTATTTAGAGGGACACGCACAAATTCTCTCTGCTTGTAGCCATAAAATGGGTGGTGAACACATTTTTTTTTTTAAGTTCTTCCAACTCCCTAGAATTCTCTCAGGGACTTGGACAAAGAGAAAAGAAGGGCAGGTTGTAAATGAACAGACAGTTACAGAAGAACAGTAACAGATAAGTAACTTGTCTCTCTCCTTTCTGCGTATGTACATCGATGCAGTGATTATCTCTACACAGTACATAGACAAAAACTCCATTTACCTGGAGAAGAGTCCAATGAATACCTAGATGAACACACACTGAAGGACTGTTCTAATGGAGGCAGTAGGCTGAGAGGTGAAATAAAACGGAGCTCCAACTTACTGTTCTGCAGCAATCAGGAATAAAGACATCCCACTGGGAGGCCACCGATGGCAGAGGTGGTAACAAAGGAATGACATTGCAAACTCCGGCCCATCAAATGTACATAATCTAGGTTTAAATTCCACTATGGGACAGGCTGTCTTGACAAGAGAAAAACTGTATCAGACTAATTAGAAATCTTAGCATGGTAAGACTGAGTAACACTGAAAAGCCTTCCATTTGTAGCTGCATGTTAAAGATGGCCATAAGATACACCATAACTGAGCTAACCAAGAGCCCAGTTCTCTGCCGTTCCAACAAGCAAGTTAATAGCTCCTTAGAGAGCCATTTATACCTGCATACAAAACTATCCAATTCCTTTGGCAACATGAGTATGCCTAAGAGAATGCTTCCTAATGTTAATGTTCACCAAAATAAGTATGAGTAAGTGTGTATATTCTAACACCAAGATATTCTAGCCTCCATAAGAGACAGAAGTGAACTTCAAAGGACATAACTGACCACAGGTTAATGCTGGAATTTCTGTGAATGCAGGCAACATCTTCAGGCTGTCAGTCATATGGTGCAATAGGCTCCAGAAAATATTACCTTAGCCAGGGAAAGTAAGAGCAAGCAAGAATGTTCCTGTAGTTACTCACTGTTTGCAGATGGTTGGGCTGAAAAACAAATCTCCAGAACATATATAGGAGAGCTTCCACAGCAGCCTGAAGCAGAGAGGCTAGTACTTATTGAGAAGCACTAAAAACTTCTTACTAAGAAAAAGCTATTCTTATTAGCATTTCTTATGATGTCAAAGTGTTCATGGAACCTTCCAATCCTAAAAATTGGCTCTGAGGCTATTTGAAACAGCTCTGTCCATTTGCAGAAGTGTTCAATTCCCGGACAGTTAAACCACAGTTTACAGTAATTTGACAGACCAATCTATCCCCTGCATAGGGTAAGAGAACATGATTTGCAGCTTAAAATCCTTGCATTTTGTCATACTGTGACAAACTCTCTTTTTTTGCCTAAATCATAGCACCAGCCTCTTCTGGTGGTGAAAATGAAGACAAATGAGCATACCTGGATACAGCTGTCCTGTCCAAAGACTGGTGAGAGAGCCCTTTCAAAGGCAGAGGCATCAGACCGTAACTCCTGATGAAGGGCAAGACCTTATCACCAACAAAACTAAGCAGCCCTCCTTCAAAAGGGAAGATCCTCAACCACTGCCTGAACCACAGGTGCTATGCACAATAAAGTCTGAAATTTATAAACAGCAGCTGACTGATGGTTATGAGCTTGTCAACGTTCCGGTAGAGATCCCACTACAACAGGTTTCAGTACGAACCAGGCAAAAATACGAAATTATTAGAAACAACAGTAATGATACAATGAGTGCATTTTCTTGTCCAGTGTGATGATCTGTTAAGAGTTTTTGATGACAGATGCCCATTGTTTGCTTCACTGACAGTGGGAAGGGTCAGGATGCATAAAAAGTAAATAAGCAAATCCCAGAGATCCCAGGACTTGTTTACCTTCTTGGGAGATGGCTACAGGATTCCAAAAAATGCCCATCAATGCAAACAAGTTTCAAAGACAACATGATTAACAGAAGAATCCTTGTGGGCAAAGCTATCATCAAGCTATGTGCTGCATTCCACTTCGGACTATAGGGCACGGCCAATAGGATACTCTAATGGAGCTGTGAAAGGTATTAAATATAACTTTATACGTGCTTTTCAGCGTTTGACACATGGGGAAACTCCATGAAGAGTCTCAACTTCATTGGAAAACTTGAGGATCAAAAGGGAAAATAAACAAGAAAATCTTTGCCCTCAGGTTAACAAACACCATTATAAAATGCTTCTTCAGGTCAGGGAGAGGTTTAGGAACTCAGTGACTAGTAGGAAGAAGCTCTTCGTCATGAAAATTAAGATGTTTGAGTCCTGTGCGGACAAAGAGCAGAACTTCAAGAATGCCACAACATTAGGAACTGGAGTGCTATCT
Organism: Charadrius vociferus; assembly: GCF_000708025.1. NCBI lineage: Eukaryota > Metazoa > Chordata > Aves > Charadriiformes > Charadriidae > Charadrius > Charadrius vociferus. The sequence continues at coordinate 2,130,706 of NW_009647769.1, read as the reverse complement.
AGCATTAGCTATAGTCACAGATGACAACAAGCAGCTCTTTCCTCTGCTCTTACATTCTAGGAAAGCCTAAAGGATCAGGACAGTGATGGAGGTAGATTCACATTTTCTGGACATTCCTTTTAAGCTACCACTGTTGCGACAGACTGAGCTGAACCCCTAGGTTTCACTTACATGTAATTTCCAATTTTGGTTTTGGGGGGTGAGAGCACCTGTCCATCATGAAGAAAAAGAAAATGCTTATCACTCCAACCTTATCGTGGTAAAGTGATGCTCTGAAAACCTCTACTGCATATCCTCTTAATGAAAGTTTTCTTGGGTGGGCTATCTAGCTTGAGTGAATTTCTAGTAACAGCTCTTGGATACAAACCTGGGGAAAGATTCAATAGTTGGGAAAAGACCATTAGCTGGCTCTACTCACTGTCTTAGAACTCATTAACATCTACAGAGATTTAAAAACAAAACAAAACCAAACCAAACCAACAAAACCCCACCAAACTGTAAATCTGTATAAAGTCTGAACAAGTCAATCTGGTGACCCTACAATCCACAGATATAAAAATTATATCCTACTTGCTTAGTGAACCAGGTCCCCTGCATCCAAAGGTGGTCAAACAGATTCCAAGACTGTTCTTCAGATAAAGAGCACAGCTAGAGATGTGCAGTTAGAAAACAAAGGCAACTTTTCTACGTTTGAGTTCTCCTAACTCACCTTTGTGACAAGAGACAGCAGTCACAATGTTCCCGTTTGACTGGTGCGCATCTTTCTCAGAAGATAAGCAGGTTGACTAAAAATAGGTAGATGCATATGCGTATACCAGTGTGTGGTCCAAAAGCCCCAAGCACAGATTCTAATGATTGAAGCCTGTTAAATTAGGCAAAAGCATACTCTTACTAAAATGGACTCAAGCAAGCCTCCAAGGAATTTCTTCATGGCCCTTTTCAACCAAGTGCCCAGAAGAATACATTGAGAATATAATTTTCCTCCTAGGGTCTTTTCTTTGAGGAATCAGTCAAGATAGGGTAGATGCAAGATCTTACTTAAGAATTTGCGCTACAAACACTGGATAGAGAAGACTCTTTAGAAGAGCATACCAATAGTGCTTCAGACTCCCTGTGATTGCATATGTTTCTTTGAAGTTGGGTAGACTTAGGCCTAAAAAAAAAAAAAATGTATTTTACAGTGAATGAAAAGCTATCCATTCACATTGAACTGGAAAAGATGTATAACTGCACCAAGTTTTAGTATCCTGAACCTGAAAATGTGGATTTTTTTCTCTTTTGCATTCTCAGAGTACCTGAGAAAAAGATTTTTCCCACCCTAGCTCTCCCAGCAAGATGAAGACAGACTCCTTTCTTCAAGGCTCACTACCTTATTTCGGAGCTACTGTGGACATAAGTAATCTTATTTAAGAAAGATCAGAGCAGGGCTAAGTACCATATGCCTGAGAAACAGGTAAAGAACACATATGCTCATGGCTCCTTAATCCACCACTTGTTTAGCAAATAATTGCTTTGCCTTGCATCAAACTTAATTGGCAATTAGAGCTTTCATGAGCTCATACCTATGAGCTCTCAGAGGCAGCCGAGTTTGCCAAGAAAGCCAAAAATAAACCTTGTGAGAGATCCTGGAAGTTCTTAGGATTCCAGTTAGCAGGCTTTAGAGGAGGACAGGATACCCTCTTTCTGCTGAGCTTAGGAACGTTCAGGCTTCCTTTGAAGGGTGGTATCTAACTCAGTGACCATAGCATCGACCTGGATAAGGACTACTCAAGCACACAAGCGGCCCAAGTCAAGCTTCCTCCTCATAGAAAGTTAAATGCCTAGAACAAAATGATCTCTAAGAGCAACGGAGTTACAGGCTTCATTTAGGTATGGAACTTTAAACGGAATCCTAACCGTTACTCACCCAACTCACCCCCCTTTTGAGTTATACTAATCAGCCAGGTTAGCCAATTAATTCGAGGGTCCCTACTGCTAACAGACCTGCCTTTGGGTTTCTGTGATGCCAAAATTAAGTGATAAACATTCTAAATCAGACTTCACCAACACACTACACCAAGAAGTTTAAATTCTAGATCCTGAGACAGGCTCCATAACGAAAACTGACATCATTATCTTGTCTGTCTGGAAAGAGAGACGGCTACTTTTTAAGTTCTTAGGCCCACTGCTACACTAACAATATAGCCAGAGACCAAGACCATCTTTCCAGGAGTCTAGTATGTTCATTCCCAAAATGCATAAAACACATGTTCAGGAAGGCCAATATGGAATCCGAAAAGGGCACCTGACCATCAGGAGTGTCATCTGACTGACTCTCTGTGCCAACCCATGCCTCAGCCAGGATTCTGCCAGATGACTGCTACCCCTTTATGTCAGGGATAGCTTTGTTAGCTCAATTCCTAATCAAATCTTAAGTGACTAGGAAAGGAAAAGGAAAAAAAAAAAAAGGAATTTCTTTCTGAATAAGAGCTGTGGTGTGAAGATAGTGAATAGAGATAATGCATTCTTGAAACATAGAATGTGTTGCAAATGCACCTTGATGTCTGTAATCTCAAAAGAATAAACACCTCACACTAATGCATGCAGAAATTGTTTACTACTGTTCAAAGCTGTGATTTTTATTTATTCCATCTTACAAAACAGAGATGTAAGCAACTTCATCAAATCCATTCATTTAATATTTATACAAAAGTTGATTCAAAAGACAAACCCATGACTAAACAATTTGCCTGTTTTCTTCAAAAGCCAGGTGTACACTCAGCATCTGGAGAGCTGGGATAAAATGAAGATACTCCTCTGTTTTGAAGAGGCACTAGTGGATTACACTTAAGGTCATGCCAACACAAACATTTCCTGAATGCCAGGGTAGCAGTGTTAGCCATAAAGACAAAGACCAAAGCAATGAGATTACAGCTTATCCTTTCCACTGCTGGAGCTTAATAAAATATATCCCTTTACGTTTCAGTCCCAATTCTGTACCAGAAGCAATGGCCTCACATTTGCCACAGAGTCCCCACAGCAAACCAGCTGCCCACCAGCACTGGTTTGGTTGCTGCAAACCAACAACTTTGACACATGCTGAATCTCTTACTAAAGTAGATTTCTTCTGGTCTCATCAGGAAAAGATGTTCAGCAAACACTCCACAAGAACGCAACTTCCTGCGTTTAAGAGTTCTGCAGCTGCTGTTCACTCTTGATTTACAGCCTGACCTATATCCAGCGTGAAGGCTTCTTTAAGTGTGTAACTGATCTTTGCATGTGCAGTTTCCAGTGAAAAGTCACTAGCAGCTCATAGGCTTTGTCTTCCTTATTTTCACTCGCATATTACTGGCACATACAAGATTCCTTCCACACAGACACGCCTTGTCATAAGCATATAACTTGCTCCCCACCATGCTTCTGTAATAAAATGGCCTTAAAATTGTGACCTGTTACAAAAAACAATTATGAGAATTAAAAAGACTTCACTGGAGTGCTTGCATGCCGTCTCAATTCAACCAGATGCATGAGGATATGCTGCATTAGCTAAGCCATCTTTTACAGCATCGCTTTGCTGACAGGCATAGGCTGCCCAAGTGCTACGAGTGACTCTGCCCAGCACACATTTCACAGTTACACAGTGAGTTTTACACTGAGTTCTGAACACAGAAGAGAAGACCTCTAACATGTCAGCATAAACTTCAACTGCTGATAACTTAGATATCAAAATTAATCACCAGAATCTCATTTTAAGCAAAAACAGGCTGCTTGCATTTTTCATTTGGTACTTGCCACTGTATGTAAAAGTAGCTTTCTCCACGCCTCAGTCATCTGCCAGTACTGATGAGGCCATAGCCAGCTTAAGCTACACAACACGTTCAGACATGTTAGGAAAGTTTCACAGAATTCACAGAATTCACAGAATGGTTAGGGTTGGAAGAGACCTTTGGAGATCACCTAGTCCAACCCCCCTGCCAGAGCAGGGTCACCTACAGCAGGTTGCACAGGACAGCGTCCAGGCGGGTTTTGAATGTCTCCAGAGTGGGAGACTCCACCCCCTCTCTGGGCAGCCTGTGCCAGTGCTCCACTACCCTCAAAGTAAAGAAGTTCCTTCTCATGTTAAGATGGAACTTCCTATGTTCAAGTTTATGCCCATTACCCCTCGTCCTATCACTGGGCGCCACTGAAAAAAGACTGCTCCCATCCCCCTGGCATCCTCCCATTTCTTTGATCAGGAAAATACGAAATCATTAAACAATTTTTAGGTAACACATCATGCTCATGTAAGTATTAAGATTTTTCTTTTCCAATCATCTGGGTCCAATTAGGTTTCTTCAATTAATTCTTATAGTCTCAGGACAAATCTCACAAATACTTATTTTTGATATTGTAATGACATATAGACATTTATCTACAAGACTTGAAGAAAAAAAAAAAAGTCTCTTTTTTTAAAAAGAGCAGAAGGATCCCAGGAAAATACTAGCACAAGATTTTTGGTAGCTCCTACATAATCAGGTGATAACTGCAGACAAAATTTCTCAAGAACAAGTCAAGCTGACTTCTATCACCACAACTTCCATTTACAAACCCTTCACCTTGATTTTAGCATGGCCCTGCTCTCTCTCGGTTTGCAAATAATGGAAAAAAAAAATTTAAATTAAATTGGGCGGTGTGCACTCCTAAGCAAGCCCCAGTCAGACTGTCAATGATTCAACTGACAAATTGGAGATATGCATCAAATGGGAGACCCAAGGGAGTTTGGCCTACATCTAGAATATTGAAAGCACGTGCTTCCATCAAGTCATTAATGAAAATACTAGAAAACATGGGCAATACCAAGGCAGGGAGGCCTTGAAGCATACTGGGGAACAAAATTCAAGTTAAGAAAGTCTGCAAAAAGCAGATACAATTCAAAAGACAAGAAGCAATCATGTTTAAAACTCATGCATTTATTTAACTATGCAAATAGGGAACAAGAACAACTACCCTTGCTTCGCAGTACTGTAGGAAGTGTCCGAAGGATATAATGGATCACAAACAGAGTGCGAGTCAACAACGTAACACAAATAGGAATACTGTGTTAAGAATTGTTTTTTCACCATCCCATTTAAACCTCAGCTGTGGCCTGCATCCTTCTGGACTTCCATACTTCCAGAAAGATACAGGCAATTTGGATCTGAGGAGCAGCAACAAGTCAAAATCTAGGAAACAGAATTTTCAAGAAAAAGGTGAAGAACTGAATTTGTCTCAACAGGATAAAATTAAAGGGGCCAGTATCAGTCCTCAAATATAGCAAAGGTACCCAAAGGCAGATAAAAGTTTACCCCTTCTCTTTACACACGTAAGGCCAAGAGTAGTTTAGCTTGTGAAAATGTCCTCCAGCAGCAAACCTGCTGCTTAGAAAGGCTGTTGGAAGTGTTATGAATGATAAGAGTGTAACAAATCCTGTATTTAGGCAGAGCACTGAACTAGATCACCTCTCATGGTCATGATCTTCCCAGCTATATTGGCATTTACCCAATATAACCAAAATCTGACCCTAAAATTAACTCCCTGTACAGCACAGATGCAGTAATTTCCAGAAAACAAAATAAAAGAACATCCACACTTTCTAAATGCTAAAACTCTCCCTTTTCCCATTTGGAGACTTTAAACATTCAAACAGCTGACAGCTTCAGTGTAATAATATGAAAACTAGTACAGAAACTGAATATGGATTATTTCCAAGCAATACACTGGAGTAAAGCAGTACTGTTCTGCTGTACTGAGCTTATGGAGTTGGAGAATAAAGCTAACATTAGAATCCACAGTTAGTAATCTACAACTTTAAAATGCTTTTATGTAAGTTTGGGGCCATAAAGCAAAGCTCATGGTAAAATATTTAGCTAAGACACCAGAACATTATTAGCAAAGCAACACAGCTGATAAACAAAAGCCAACTCACCTTCCGCAATTCAATTGTAACTTCATTTCTGTGTCTTCTCATAGTCTGTAAATAAAAAATAAAAACAATTTGTTTGTAAAGAAAGAAGTGTTTTGTTTTGGAGTCAGTTATTTCTAGGTCAGAAGTGCAGCTATTCATCAAAAAGATAAGGAAAACAGTGTGCGTAATTTATAACTCAATCTTTCCTAGCAAGAAGCACAAATTGTTTTCTGGGTGGTTTATTATTATTATTTTTTTTGAAGATTATACATCTTACAGAAAGCTTTGTCATAAACCCTAATAAGTATCCCAAAGGCAGAAAACATTAACTTCCTCATCAAGTTTCACTGGAATGACTCTCCAAGTGTTTATACATGCACACCAAAAGAAGCAGTAAATACAGGTTAGACATTCAGCTATGATCACATACACAACCTGAACACACAGCCTATGCCAGTTTTTTGGCCAAAATCAACCATGAGTGACAGAAGATGACCGAGCTCAATGAAAACAATACAGAATCAGCTTGTGGCAAAAGGAAACAAAGAAGTACAGTGGCACTGAGTCTACTTAGGATCTACAGCATAAACACTGTAAAGGAAAACCAGCCCACAAACATCTCAGCTCCTTTAAGATACTGGGCACTCAGGATGCTTTCCCGACAATGCTCTTCACTAAAAGAGATCACAAGATTAAGAAAGAACAATTTTAGCCTAGCAAAGGCAATCTCCCTACGTTCATTTCACAATCAGTGGAAAAGGCATGTACCATCAGAATGCAATTCAGAGAGAATCAGGACTGGATGACTGCTGGCAGCCTAGAAAGATCTCCCACACTAACTAAAATTAGCCTTTTAAAATACTTTCTATGTCCTATCCTTGCTACTGACCTTCACTGCTACTATCATGTTCCTTTTGAGTTAGGGCAAACAACTTCCATAAGCTCGAAAGTAACAGTGAAAACCAGCAGCACAGACAAAAAACCAGCACTCCCCATCATCCATCAGAGGAAATACCAAACATGCTAAAGCTCAAACACAGGTAAATGAAATGAGCAGACTTCACACCATGAACCTATACAGGATGTAGTTACAGTGCTTAGAACGTTATCTTAGCTTCACTGTTCTCAACCAGTTTGTATAGCAGTGTTCATTTAATTATTTTAGGTTGACCTGAGAGCAAGGAAGGCTTGTCATCTTGTCAACTGCTTGATTAACCAACTCACTCAAGTAAACACAGACTCCTTTCCTCTTTTACATCTACATGTGTGAAACTACTTTAAACAACGCAAGTCTTCATTACAGTAAGAGGACATCAGCACTAGAGCATCTACCAGAGCTACACTTTCTTCCCCTCCCTCATTACTTTGCTAAGCCATTTGATTCTTGTGACCACCTGAGCCTGCTCCAAAAGCTCAGTATGATAGGACTGGACTGCTGGGGAATGGGAGAACGTTGGGAAGGTAGGGAATGGACAAATGAAGAACTTGAAAAATCATTGCATGTAAGTAGCTAGACCAGTTATTAAAGTTCCTCATGATATTAGAATTTTATATTTTAATTACCTTAAAAATTGCATCAAATGGCAAAGCACTAAACAGCCTAAAAATGTTTTTCAATACTGCTTCCCCATGATAACTCTGCATTTCAATGGAAAAATATAGACAAGGCTGTCTTTCTGGCTGCGTTTCTGCTATAAAACTTCCTTTTCTTGATCATTCCAAACGTGCTGAACACTAGAGTCTCTTACAGAACTTCCCACTAGTAACATCACCCCACTTCTCCCTAAAATCTAATATTTTATTCCTACTTACTTTAAGTTTTAAGGGGTACCCCATCACAGGACAAATCAATTAGATTGATTATCCATTAGCATTTTCTCCACAAAATGCAGTATTGTATGTGCCAGATTTGAAATTTAATGGATGCAAGGCACAATTTACTTCAAATTTGCTCCCTAATTACAATTTACCTCTACATTTTTTCATTTATCCATGTGGTAACAGTCTAGAATATTTTCTATTGAGCTGAAAAATCAGATCAAATCTAAAGCTTTTTAGAGGACAGCAGTAACATTTGCCACCCACCATTCTTCTGGAAGCAAGGTAGACTTAAGACAGATTATATGTGGCATTCAACAGTTCAACAGCTTAATATTTTTGGCTTAGAAAAACACAAACAGTGCAGTCCTGGGCAAGACATTACTATTCATTTCATCCATTTACTCTAAAACCTCCTCTAACAATGCTTTGACTAAAGACAGTTACTCAGAGTCATCCATCCATAAAGGCTCTACTGGGAAGACTCTAAGCTACTTTCTAAAGGCAAATAATTCACTCAGCTTTTCAATTAAAGTTTTATCTTTGTTTCATACTTCCATTATTTCAGCCCCACTGATCCTACCCTATTGCAATTCTGTCTCAATATTTTTTTACCAGTTTTTCGCTTTTATCAAACTGATCCTTCAAAATATTTGACTACTCCATTACGGTTGTACATGTAGTGTGCAAGAATCTCTCATCTATTCCTCATTTAGAAAGCTACCACTCTTTATAAAGATTCTTCAAAAAAGTTTATCAACTACATAGATATTTTTGCTGACTAGTAGCATACATTTTCTGAGCTTTAATGCACATCTTAAGGCAATCTCCATACTACCTAGGTTTTACCATTTTAGCTTTTCTTTGTATTTCCCTTTAAACTTATTATATGTAGTTTCTCTTTCAAAGCAGCTCTAGTATGTTTTCTTTCTTCCTCCCTCCTTTAAAAGGCAGAATAGGTAGTACTCAGCACAAAGTCCAGAGCTGCTTCTCCATTCACAGAGCAGGTAGGTTGATAACTGGGGATATCACTTAGCCTCAACTTCACAGAACTGATGAGTGTTATCCGGCCCCCACCAAAATAAGGGCTCCCACTCTTGCAGAGTTGCCTGTGCGCACAGCACCTTTAAAAATTCGGCATGTCAGGGTCACCAGGATCATCCGACAATCAGTAGTACAGTGTTGGGGCTACAGTCTTCCTACAAGAATATGGGACCAAATTTCCCAAAGAACCTATGGTGCATTCTGGCAGTTAAACTCGGTTGCCCCAGTTGGATCGTGACCAAAGCTCTCAGCTAGATGTCCGCTAACATTATTTCTAACTTGATGATACTAGTGTTCCACTTCATATCCCCGACATATGAGATGACCACTGCATACCAATACATTTAACACCATGGATTCCACTTCATGCATGTCAATTGTTGCAATTATAGACTGGATGTGAAAAACACGTATGCACCTGACATCGGCCCAATTTCTTAGTTTTATGCCTGCGACTTAATTGGGATTTGTTCAGACTGTTCCCAATCTTGATTTTCTCCTTTGTGTGACAGGACCTGACACACTAGTGATGGATTGCTCTATGATAGACCTCTCTACCTTTCAGACCAAACATATGTGTCAGCCTCATTTGATTACTGGAAATGCAGATAGCATCATGCTGTATACTGGACTCTCCCACTGGGCTTTTGCAAGTTTAATTTTAAAACTTACAGAGTGATAGGCACAATTTCTAATCGGGGAGGTGGGGGGGGAGCCCAAATTTTATTCCCCGAAAAACAGACTTAAGTGATCCGGTTAACTTTTTGTCCTGATTTGGCATTTCTTAAAAGGTAAGTATTTAAAGCTTGTGTTTCAGATGAAACGTTTTAGAAATATAGCAGGTTATCAGCACCTTCCTGCAGTCTTAAGTACCACTGCAAGCCTCCCTTTAAGGAAGCATTACCACTGTAAGCAGAACAACACACTTTTATACTACCTGCAAGTCCCAGCACGTAGGGAACTGATAGGCATTTACAAGAGATTTATTCAGGAGTGGAAAGGTTAAACATTTTCCCCACCTAACATAGGTCAGCTAAAACAGAGTGAAGAGACAAAATTATTCTGCAGTTTAACCCCACGGATTCATTACCAGCTTTCAGGCTGGGAGGACAACCATCTGCTAAAGTCTATATATGCAACATGAGTTAAAGCTTAGCGAGATGTTACCAATGGATCTAATACAGTGCTTGACATCCACACCATCTGACTATGGCCACTTCTCAGCTTAATGTACTCAAACAAGTAACTTCATGTCACACCGACAGCACATCTCAAAACTACACCCTCAAGACAAAGCTGGACTATTTATTTATTTAATTTTTATTCAGTGAAACAAAATACTTCAAATCTCAGAAGGGGAAGACTTGGCATAGGCAAAATTCTACAAATCACAAAAACAATGACAGTTTATTCCTGCAGAATCTCAACTGTGAGGCTGCTCTGAAACAGAGGTATTAATGCACCATACGCAAGGTACAGTAAGTAAAAATTGTGGATAGTAACTATCACCCAGCATGTACTACTAAGAAACAAAAACATACAACACTTCCCAAGTTGTGCTACAACATTAAATCTCTATTGTTACACCACTCAAGTCAGACTTAACTTCATAAGGCTTTTGCAACAAGAGATTTCTTCTCCCCAGTTCACCATCTTTGAAGAACAATTACTTACCAGTGTTTGACGGTCTGACATAACCACAGTAATGCACCAGGTACTGTTATGTCTTGTACCAAGCTATAAGTAGATGTTCAGCAATATTTCTAATCTCAATTTCCCTAGCATTTTTCTATTTTATAAAATAAAGCAGAAAAAAAACCCAAAAGATCTACTGGATGCTGTTAGATAACTCAGTGTTCTCAATTCCACCCTGAATACTTACAAATACTTAACGGGAGGATGCCAGGGGGATGGGAGCAGTCTTTTTTCAGTGGCGCCCAGTGATAGGACGAGGGGTAATGGGCATAAACTTGAACATAGGAAGTTCCATCTTAACATGAGAAGGAACTTCTTTACTTTGAGGGTAGTGGAGCACTGGCACAGGCTGCCCAGAGAGGTGGTGGAGTCTCCCACTCTGGAGACATTCAAAACCCGCCTGGACGCTGTCCTGTGCAACCTGCTGTAGGTGACCCTGCTCTGGCGGGGGGGGTGGACTAGATGATCTCTAGAGGTCCCTTCCAACCCTAACGATTCTGTGATTCTGTAATTTCTGAATACCGTTCCAAAGCCAGATACCTTGTCACGTGACAAGAATCCCTCCTTAACACCTTCCACTCGAAAGAAAAATAATTCCTAATTCCATCGAAGTATCAAAACTGAAATTAATTTTATATGCCAATAAAGAAAATCACCACATACATTAGGGCTGTAAGGGAACCTTGTTTCAGGCCGATACAAAACACAAAAATGATAAGCTGACTAAAGACGAGATTTAAGAGACACTAGACCTTGAAAATAAACCAAGCCTCAAGTCAATGATCAAAATAAGGCTTCAAAGAATGCCTCAGTCCCTGTAGAACTGCCTTTGACACACTCAATGGGCAGAAGCAACACAGAATACAGCCATCCTCATCAGATCAGCATTTCAGCTCAGCTATCTCTCTTCCAACAAGAAGCTGACAATAAACTCAAAGCTTAATTTCAGAGCCATCTGTGGAGAAGGGAAATGTCTTTCTGATTTTTCAGTTGATACTTGGCTTATGACAGAAGACAAAACTGTGCATAAAACTCTATGGCTAAAGACAACCCTGTGTAATTCTGAACTATCAGAGCAACAGTAACCCCTAGTGCCAGCATATTCAAAAAATTATTTTTAAGTGACTAAACATTTGGGACCCTCTGGCTCAACCACACATACCTCGCAAGTACTGTTTGCGAAACCCTGTACAAAGGTGCACAAGATGCTCACTACATCTTAAAGAGCAATTATCACTGCTGTAAGACTACCACTTGATGTCTTAAAACAGCTCATCCACACCCTCCTGGCAAACAAATAAAAAAAAAAATACTTTGAAGTTTTGAATAGCATTGAGATTCTAGAAGAGAGAATTAAGTCTAGCAAGCTTCTCTGGCTTCGTGAGCCTTTGTTTAATTGTTCAACTGCATAATACATTAAACTACCTGAAAAGGCAATTGATATAGCTTTTGTTAAATAAATAAATTAAAAAATAAACCAAGGAATCACAAAATCAATCAGCTGTACCTGTCTAATGTACACCAGAACAAGATAACACATTTTCCAAAACCCTCAGCAGCAAATACATGATGTAGTGTGTTTTTCCTAGGGAAAAAAACCAAACCAAAACACAACTCCACCAAAGCAGACTAAAAGACTACAAGAAGAAAATTCAGGCTAATTCAAAAGGACAAAGCCACATTTGAGACACAGCAGTCAAATCTGTTCTTCTATTTATGAAAGAATGATTTAAAACACTGATAGTATTTTATGCAAGTTAGATCTCAATCACAATGAAATATCAGGACAAGTCTTAGGGTTTCTGTTAATTTGTAATTTCTAATTCGTATCTAAAAATCAATCTTAATTGATTAATTGATTGATTGATTAAGCACTTTACAGTATACATACACTTAAGTATCATTTTCAGAGACAAAAAATTCTGGATGCCTGATTATACTTCATCCCCAGTTACAGTACAAATCAGAAAATCAAAACTATTTAAATGTGTGAATAAAACAACTAGTGAGAAGCTGGTCATTACATTCCCTTTGTTATGCTAGGATAAAGATTCCTTAAGTTAAATTAAAAATGAAGTTTCACATACAAGAACTTTAATAACATAGATTCTCTGTACAGAAAAAAATAATCAAATGCTACAGTGAGTGGTATGAATTTTAAACATTTTAACCATTTTTAGCTATACCAATGGTGTCAGAGGGAAGATTAAAGCATAACCATTTAATGACTAAAAATCTACCTACCATTGTAACAACGAGATCTGGAGCTCAGTGTGGTGCTCACCCAGACTAGCCACTTCATTAGTTGGGATACCTGAGGAGTGTCATCTTTTAATCAACACATTTACACCACTTTCATTGCAACAGGAGCAAGCCCAGAAAACATCAGGGATGGAGAGGCGGGAAACAGATGTTTTTTATGCCAGCCAGCATATCACATTGCCAGCACGGCTGGCCTGCCAGCTGCCCTCAAGCACTTAGCTGGCTACCCAAAGTAGCCCTGCTCTCCTGCAGGCTGACCAGCAGGCATCAGCCTCCAGCTAGCCCACGGATGTGGGAAAGCCAAGCTCACCTTGACAAGATGATCACAACATGCTAATGTCAGTTCTGGCTATTCCCTGGATACAAAACATAAGTTTTCAGGAACTTTGGTAAGATGTGCATTCAGTTGCTTTCCAAAGTTCAGCTATTAAGTGGAAAAGGGAGAACAAATTCACTTACTGACTCTAATCTTTCTGCAACTGCAAACTTCAATAAAAGATAACTGGTCATTTAAATTCTTTACTTCTGCTCTTGCCTCTTAACATTACAGGAACCGGTCTCAGAAAACCGGAAGATACAAACTTACAGGAAAGAGCTACCCTGACATAGCTGGCATAGCCAAGTAGCTTGATTAAACACACAGGGTACCCGAAGAATTGAGCATCTGCAAGTCAATTCCAGACTACTTCCACCTGCCCAACTGACAGAAAAAAAGCTGGCCCAGCTCCAACAGCTGGACTGGATTTAACTAATACCTCCCCTCTTGCATATGAGCATACCCTAGAGTACAGTTTAAATACTCTACAACGTAGGTGCGGGTGCAATGCAGTGAAAGGAGAAGGTGCTTGCATTGATGAAGTAAACACTGTTCTTTCCTAGAAATTGCTTTAATGGCTTTTTTTCCTTATTCCTTCTCTGACACCTTTTAACAGGCATGAAATACTGCAATGCACATGAAAATGCAGAAGCCTCGGAGCTGGGCTGGTTTTGGGCAGAAAAAAAAAAAAAATCATCAAGTTCCTGCTCATATACAATAGCTTTGATGATTCAGGTTGTCAGCTGCCTGTCTTTAGTTAACATTAGAAGTTAAATATTCAATATTTGCTAGGAATAGAATTTATTAGTGTATGTAAAGTTGAGGCTTAGACTGATGTTATTGTTCTATTTGTTCTTGTACAGCTTCAGTCAAAAACAAAGACACAAAGGGACACTGATAGAAGGTGATACTGCTCTTCTACCTGTTCACACTTTCAAAGTGCATATAGCTCACTCCAAGAATTGCAAGCAAATCACAATACATGAATGAAAAATTCTGGAACTACTAAATCAAAGCTCTGCGACAGTATCACAATGGTCAGAATGCAACTACTTAATCACAACTGGAAGAACTAAAACCAGTGACACTACACAATGATCCCCTCTATTTCTTTTGGATGTGCAAGAATATTTTACATCCATGCCAAACTAAACCAACGGTTGAGTAAAAATTAACTCTTCCTACTAGATTTATTCCTTTAGTTACAAGTATCACAGATTATTACCCAGCCTTTCCTCCCCTTCACCCCAGTGTATGGTCTAGGCAAACTCTTTCTTCCCCACACCCAATTTTGAGCTTTACCTAATTACAAAGTACTCCAATAGAGCTCCAAATTGTCCTTCTAAGAAAAACAGTAACATTTTTCAGTCATATAGACTACAAAGTTAGAACAACTTCACCTCTGGCTTTGTTATCATAGCTCCATATTAAATTATGCTGACCCAGTTAGAAACACAGGCAGGGGGCATGGATTCCACAGTACAAGCAATAGATCTACCAAAACAGCCAAATACACTTACGATATGCCTATACCCTGACCTGAGACTCCAAAAGAGTTTTATTTCATTTGATTACCATTTGACCCAAGAGGTATTTGCTCCTCTTTTAGGGAAACATTCTATTATTTTGCAGAAAGTATTAGAACTTGGTTCAGATTCTCTGTGTACTGCAGAACCTTAATACTATAAGGTTTCATTTTGGCCTGTACCCTTTAACTCAGCCCTAGGTACATTAGGACCAGAGCGCAGTATTTACGCCATAATCTGTCTGGGACTCGCGTTCTTCAAGGTTAACAAGGGCCGCTGAAGGAAAACTAGTTCTTTTACAGTTGGAGCCGCCAAGCTATTTCATTTTTAATCCCCAGTTTGGGGCCCCTAAAATGAACACCAGCTGCTTTTTGTTAGCCAGTCTGTGGCAAGACAATTCAAGTATCTGAACCTGGCTAGTCTCAGCAAACTGGATGCATCAGATATCCACTGTGACTCTTTTACTCAGTGATGGGTAATGACTCACTGAAGTCAGACATGCATGCCAACATGGAAAGCCACAAGCCTCCAATTATTGTTGCTCATGGTGCTGACTCACCTGAAAGCCCTATGGAAGCAGACAAAGCTGACCATCCACATTATCTACTTCTACTGTTCCAAAAGACCTTGGCAGAAAAGCAATTGCTCAGTTTATTTCTTACCAGCCCTTTTGTAAGCATATTCTTCAAGGTCCCAATATCCTCCCTGCATTTGTTTAACCTGCGTACCGCGCTACTACCAGCAAAGAACTGAGATGTGAGCACTCATGTTTTGATTTCCATATACCAATTACCCAGTTTACAAGTACAGACATATTAAACAATCCTCAGGAGACTGGACCTGAAGCAATATAGCTGGCTGCATTCAACCCAACTTGCGTCACTACTGAAGGACACAAAGCAGTCCAGAATACAATCAACATGTTATCTCCTGTTTTAATATCAAATAAAAGAGCTGGAATTGGCTATTCAACATCAAAACTCAACTTGGGGAAGGAAGACAGAATGTAATAGATTCCAGTTATGGCTGTTGTGTGTATCAAGGACATACCTAGTCAAAAGTTTTACAGCATGTCCATTCAGATATAGATCTTAACACTGTTAATTACACCTTTACTGACATCAGACCAAAGGCCGCAACACAGCCATATGGGCTCCATCTGAAGTCAAACTGAAGTTTCCAGGTAATCCCACAGCAGCTCAAGCTAACTCATCACAGCGCAACGGTTGGTCTGCGCAGACCAACAGGCAGGCAGCAAGGATCACCAACTAATTCAAAGTATTCATTTTGTCCTGTGGTCCTAACAGCAAGGAACCTGACTACGTAGGGTTCCAAAAAGCTGTGGCAATGCAGTCACTGCTATCTCCACTTTGACAAGGGCCCACCTTGAAGAACTTAACTGTAGAGTTTTGTCATTTATGCTACAGCCCAAAAGAAACTACTGGTCTGAAGGATACAAGTCTTTTTTTTTTTTTTTTCCCTGTACTTTTTGGAAACAGAACGGCATAGTGAATTTTACAACAATGCCAGCTCTACCTTATCTGAATACTGTGATATGCCAAGTAGGCACCAAGAACAGTGGATAACCAAGATACCCTAATTGCAAGTGATTCCCATTCACACTTTTTTACAAAGTTGGAAGATTAAGGCTTCTTGAGACACTCTAAATACATAAAAGGATTTGAAATTTGGTAGTTTTATGTTACAGGAATCTGATTTTGTCAGTACACAAATTTCTATTCAGATATGTCAACACTAAAAAGATAGTTGTTATTTTCCTGTATTGTCCAAACGGTGTAGCAGGCGCTCTAGAATACCCTAGAAACAGAAGTTTATCCTGTCCTTGAGGGAGAACAAGTGAAGCACCCACATGCCTCCTTGGTCTCTCTCAAGACATGACACCACCTCTGTTCTCTCCTAGAATTCCTAAGCAAGTATCCCTCCCATTCCCTTACCCAGGACAGACAGTAGAATGACCTGTCTATTCAAGCCTAACAGCTGATTGCCATTGCAAAAGAGCAGATGTCCCTTTCCTCTTCTATAATCTAGAATACCCCAATTCAGAGGTATAGGTTCCATTTTTTTCTAACAGATGTTACCAGAAACCAAACGCCAATGCCGTATTTCAAAGGCAAAATACAGTCTTCCCTTGTGTACAAGACATGAAAACAGAAAACAGCAAAGCAAAATTAAAATGACTGTTCACAGTAACCAGGTGCAAACATCAGACCAGGATTTTGATCTTTAGATCAGCATAAAGACTGAAATGAACTTTTTTAAATGTAAAAGCTTTTATAAAATTGTAGATAACCCCTTTCAAGAATCTAATTACAAAATGAAGTGCTTGGTAGGAAAGCCCTCACAGACTTCTGGGGCAAATGCCACAGAAGACCAGACATTCTTAAGCTTGCCAAATATTTATACTAGTTTCCCCTAGGAAAAAAAAAAAAAAAAAAGAAAAAGAAAAAAGGAAACCTACTAGGCTAAATACTAGCCAGATACCTTCTTGTGCAATCTATGTTTGAACAAAGACACTCCCTTTCCAGATACCCAGTCTTCAACTATAACACACCAAAGTACCTCAGACTCATTCTATGATTCTGTGATATATTTATAACCACCTCCCTGTTAAGTGAGGAAATAAAAACTGTTATTACATCTATAAATTGGGAAACAATAATTGCAATTTGCATACATTCACAGGGTACCATGAAAAAACAACAAATTAAGTCCCTGGAGAGCTAGTCTGTATATTCAACCACAGTAAGCTTTTTGGTATAATATGACATGGCTCAAATGAAATCAGATATTTTTTTTTTTTCTATTTTTTGAAAGATATAATCAAAAGGCAAAAAAAGATTAAACATGTGCTAGCTGCCTAATTAAATCTATGAAGAGATCATTCTGCTCAAGATGCAAGAGAAAACAACAAACCCAGCTGATAACCCAGGAAGAAGATGAAGCATTAGGAATTAGAAAATACACTCCACCAACATCCCACGATCTTTTATGAACCCTGTCAGCAACCCTTCTGATTTAATCATTTCAGTATCATGAATTCTAGATGCTTCTACCTCACTTTTTAACATGACATACACCCAGATTCCATGTTTCTGCCATTTGAACATTTTGGGTATCATACTCCTCTCCTTGAGAATACGTTCAGTTTCTAAATATTCCAATTTAGACATCCTTCCATAAAAAGGGTATTGGCTAGCCCTAAGAAGTTGCTCAGATCACCAGAAGTGCTCTGGTTTTGACGGACAAGAACCAGTACAAAACTCCTTCCAACCTCACAGCTATAGGGCCCACCAAAACACAGGTTACACTGAGCAGAGATGTATAGTGGGACATACACCTATAGGCAACGGGCATGAGAAGAGGGTACTGCCAGATTCTGAACTGCCACTGACAGTTCATGATGCTCAAAGGTGCTGTCACATTGATTGCCTGTGTCAGAGCTCCTTAAACATCTCTTCTTGTTTGGAAGGTTGCTCTTCACGGCTGTTTGTTGTGTGTTTTGAACACTGCCCATTACCAGTCTATGTGCTTCTTGCACGCCTGATGAACAGTGGTTAACAGGATCCTGCTGACACCTAGCAGGGCACTCTCATTTCAGGATTCTCTCTTGATGTGGAAAGCCTTCTATATCTGGCTGCAAGTCACATTTCTGGTGCAGAGAAATCACTACCACTGACTTTGCATCGAACATTCGCATGCATGAAAGGAAGCAAGAGACCCTGATACCAAAAAGCTGCACGCAAAGACAGTATCTGCTGGTTAGGGTGACTTGAGTATACCTGGGAGAGAGCTACAATGTCTCTCTGCGTAATTTCATCAACTTTCTGACTTACACTGTAGTTGACTGAGAAAAGGCAAGGACTAGGACATTCCGAGAACTGCAAACCTAAAATCTCACACTGCACCTTGCCAGGAATCCCTTACTGCACCTCTGAAAACCTAGCCACGAGTCACCCTAGTACCCTGTCTGACCACCTTCTAACCACATTCTCTGCATGCAAACGAGCTTTGACTGTGTTCCACACCAGCAAGCTTACAGTGAGGCTTGGGCACTCATTAAAATACATCTCTATGAGGGCTAACAAGTCAAACTACAAGGAAGCCATTTCTCCAAGTTGAATTTGCAAATTACCACTGTGACCTCCAAAGTCCACCTGTTACCACATGTGACAATAACCAAGGCTAAAAACTCACAAGAAGAGATGCTCAGCTGGTCAGACATGACAGAATATGGGGGAAACAAGTAATTCAGTAGTAGGTGTTTGAATGGGGAAGATACTCATTTTGTGTCATGTTCTTCAGCCATTCCTCCAATATATATTCCCATTTTGTACTCGCTTCATTTATTAAACACACACACAAAATCAAGTTTAAAACTGACTGTAACATTTGCTTAACCTGAAAAAGGAGACAAGTGTCAGCTGACCCAGAAGAAACGATATGGAGCTTCCTCCAGCAGATTTAACGGTGTCAATCTGACTGTGAAAGGATAACAAACCAACAGCTAAATATCACTAGACAAGGTATACCTCCTCCCCTTCACGCTGACCTCTTTGAGCCAGCACTGTCCTCCCCAGACCTGAAGGGCTGTCTCACGAAGCTAAGGGAGCAGAAAATTAAAGACACATGAAGAGCTTTGCAACTAGTTCACTCGAAGGCAGAGCCAGTTCAGATGCAGGACTAACTTTCTGGAAGAAACTAGCTCTTTTTACAGCCCATGTCAAATTTTGTGAAATGGAATGTAAAGCCCACAGCTTCTGCTATTAGAGAAGTAATCAGGAATACCAATTCAGTACCAGAGTTTCACACTGCTGGGTATTCTGGAAACAACTGATAAACCCTATTCTTGGGAAATATATAGGTTTTACTTTTCTTTTTCATTTCGAGTCATCTCATTTGGCAGTTTGTCTTAACGACTTGATGACGTGGCCATCACCTTCAACCAGTTCGTTGCCTCTTCTGGCCTAATCTTATAAATTAAAATGCCTCATTCCACTTCCAGTCCCCCAATAAACATAAATTTGATCACTCACTTGTAGCTGGTACATCCCCCACTGTCTTTTCCGATAATGCAGTTTTAGAGGACAAAACGTCCTGCGTGGATCTGTGCTGGAACTGCCCAAATGTTATGAAAACCTCAAAGAACTTATGTAAAAATAGCTAAAGAACTCTTAAAACTACTATGACAGTTACACTGCTATCAACTTTGACCAGACTTTGTCAGTTTACAAGTTAAAAATCAATCCTTTAATTGAAGAAGCTTTAGAGATACCAGTGCAACTGCTGAAGTGTTACAAATACACAAGAATGAAGAAAAGCATATTCTGTAATTACAGGAACATTAGCTAAGTGTTGGTATATCACAACAACAAACAGCGATAATTGGGCCTCAACACAGCAAGCACAGATCCCAATCAGCTTATGAAGATTATGTTCATCATGAGATGCCATCTCCAAATTGTCTTCTCCACAGGTATTTCTGAAATAAACTATGACCTCCTAAGGTATCTGTGTCTTTAAACATTTTAAAACGCAGTGCATTCAATTGATTTTTGAACCTCACAAGGAAAATATACAACAGTATATCTAAGTGAACCTGCCAGTTGTTTGTTGTCTGCCAAGAGTCACAAACATTTCACAGCATTGTAAGTAGTACATGCAGACCAACTGAAGTTTGGAGAATTCTGTAGCAACGGTAACCGAGGCTTCCCATGTGTGCCTCTTAATTCCTACCCATGTAATTCTTTCCAAGGTACAAACATATACACCAGTATTCTGCCAAGAGTATACTGGCCTGAAAGGGCAACAAAGAAGTAGTAGGAGTCAGAGCTTAGAAACTCTGCATGAGACTACTGGATCTTATATTAAATCCAGTTCCCAACAGCAAGCTACCCGACACCTGTGTTTTTACTTAAACTACGGAGATTCACCAAGCCAGTGAGGCTATTAAGACAGTGGGTCTACAGTACCTTAAACCACCCTAAATCAGCTGTTACAGCCCTACTCCCTCCCAGCCCTTCTTTTGCCGGTATCCATTCCTGCGACAGCAAAGTGAAAGAACGAAAGCTGATCAATCTGTAAAGGTGAGCTCCTGAAAGAAACTGGATTGTTGCAAAGTAGCTGGGAGTAACAGGCTTTCTGGGATTGATACAAGCCTTACTTGTTTCATGCAGCATCTGAGGGGAATACAAGAAGACAGCAAAACCACTAGTGCACAGAACATCATCAAGAAATGAGCTGCTGGCAGCATATCTGCTCATTCGTTAACACTGTGCAGCTATGGTACCGCCACTGCAACAAGCCTTTGACATTTGACAGGAACACAGCTTTAAGTCAACCTATACCTTTTGGAAGATGCCCAGAGACTGTACAGATTTGGCCTCCACAGAACGGTATTCCTCTGCTTGCAAAAAAATTCATGGCAGCATGACAGAAAAATATGAACAAATTCAAGCATCCTCAAGAACTAGATCCATACTGTTAGCAAAGCAGCAGCAGTAAATACAATGAAGCTGCCAGAGCTGATGATGGAGATCTGGGCTAAGCCCAGTTTCTTCCTCTGCCTCATGTGGGGTTGGGATGTTCATAGAATGGTTGAGTTTGGAAGGGACCTTGAAGATCATCGAGTTCCAACCCACCTGCCATGGGCAGGGACACCTCCCACTAGATCTGGTTGCTCAAAGCCCCATCCAGGCTGGCCTTGAACACCTCCAGGGATGAGGCATCCACAACTTCCCTGGGCAATTTGTTCCAGTGCCTCATCACCCTCAGAGTGAAAACTTTCTTCCCAACATTTAATCTAAATCTCCCCTCTTCCAGTTTGAAGCCATTCCCCCTCATCCTATCACTACATGCCTATGTAAAAAGTTCCTCGCCAGCTTTCTTGTAGGCACCCTTCGGATACTGGAAAGCTCCTGTGAGGTCTCCCTGGTGCCTTCCCTTCTCCAGTCTGAACAACCCCAACTCTTTCAGCCTGTCTTCATAGGAGAGGTGCTCCAGCCCCTCTGATCATCCTTGTGGCCCTCCTCTGGACCCGCTCCAACAGGTCCATGTCCTTCTTGTGTCAAGGGCTGTTGAAGGTACAGAATAAAAAAGGATCCCTCAAAGTCCCTGGACCAAAAGGTGATACAGACACCAAAAGGTTATAAAATTGCCCCCAAAAAACTGTAACTGGGGAAAAAACATCAGCAACCAGGACCTCTGAATCTTAAAATCAAAGAGCAGGAGTACACGAAAGATGACAGAGTGGCTATATCTCCTTTTGCTAAACAATCTTTAGGAGGTTAATCCTATGGCCTAAGCAACAGAAGTTCAAGGACTTGTGTTCTTTTAACTTATGATTAGGGGTATGACAAGTATACAAAAAGGAAATCTTAATGCCAGCCATTAAAGTGTTTTTACAGAAAGTTATTTAGGTTATAACGCACTAACTCCTCACTAGTTGTTGGTTTGTTGTTTTGTTTGGGGTTTTTTTTGTTGGTTTGGGTTTGTTTTTTTTTTTTGATAAGTGCACATGGAGCTTTACTTTTGATGCAGTATGCGTTTTGCTAATTACATGACCACAAAGTCTCATCGCACCACACACAAAAATAACAGTAAGCCCTACAAATTATAACATCTCTGTTCATCAAGATTTTTCCTCAGTTTTAGTCATGGATGCTGACTAATCCTGACAAAGAGAAATGGGCTGAATTGTTTGATCTATCACCTTAAACATCAGAACAGTGAGCCAACATATGGGTGCCTGCTATTGTAATAAAGAATAAGTAATGCTTTAGTCCAAGAAGGCGGAGAAGTAAAAAAGCCTAAGAAGGATGTTACTCGGCAAAGAATGAAGCTGAAGAACTGCAAACGGAAAAATCAGAAGGTTCAAATTAGCTTTTCTGAAAGCTAGTTTATCTCATATGTCAATATAAACAAATAAACCCCGCAGTTACAAGGGGCATTACAAATTAAGTGTTGCAACTGTTTAATCTTGTCCTGTAAAGCCTCGATTCTATTGGAATAATCAGTGCCATACATTTAGAAGAAACCCACTGAGACTTAAGACTACATGCCTATGATCAACACAGGAAAGCTTTCTCTTCCTATATGGGACAATTTTAAAAGCCCCTTTCACAGCTCTGAAGAAAATAGAATTGAGAAGGTTGTGAGGAGAAACTGTTCTGGCAGTTGTTGATCCGGAGGAAGCCACTAGTGTCTTGGCTCCTTATCGCTCAGCTCTGCAGGTTCAGGTTAGCTCTGTCTGCTGCTAATCACATGTCAGTACCTATAAAAATAGAAGAGTCCCACTAATAAAAGCAAGAACACAAACTCATATTAAGTAAGTAACGCTTCGTTTCTAGCATTTGATTTTGCTATTATCCCTTTTGGGGTCTAAATACTTTTTGGAAGTATTAATACCTCAAAATCAGAATTCCAGTTCTATATAGACAACTCTACCTCCTTAACAGAAGGAGCCAACAAAAAGGTAAGAAACTTCCACCCAAACCTGAAACTAGGAAAAACAGAGTGAACCTGTGCAGGTCAAGGATTCAGAAGCTTTGACTTCTGGCTCAACAGATCTGTTTCTTTGGTCTTAGAAAAGAAGCACAGTGAGAAGTTGCATGGGGTACTTAGGTCTGCCTTAACATAAAACAAAAGTACTTACTCATCTTTTGTTTCCCTTAAAGTTGCATTAACAAAAAGCAAAGACAATTACATGGCCTAGCAAACCCAGTAATAAAATATGAGTTAACTACAAATTAAAGGAGTAAGTATTTTGGTCTGCCAGAAGAGTCTGTACCCAGAGGGGATCAATAATAACTCATCAGTATTTATTAGAAGCCAAAGGAATATTACTGAAGAATGTATTCAAGCCTGATGAGTTCAAAGGCAGTGACTGTCTCCAGGCAGAAGGTGACTCAAACACCATTGTTTTCAAACTGAACTTGAGAGCATAAGGTTTGGAATATTTTAGATTTTCCAAAGGATATAATCTAGATATCAGACCATGATTTATTCCTCCATCATCCTAACCATTCATTTTCTCATTGGTGGAATTTGACAACATGGCTAGATGCAGGTCAATGCCAATGACAGCACTGATGCCTTCCTGGTTTCCAAAGTCATGCACAGAAACCTGGAGGCAGGATCTCTACATAAAACTCCTTATTGCAGCACAGGGACCGAACCAAGTGTATTTGATAGCTGACAGTTGGGAATTACATATAATATTTGATTTAGAAAAAAAAACACAAACAAACCATTTTGTGGAGAAATTATAGCTTTCACTAAATACAAACTGTCCAATCAGCAGGTCAGTCTGTGTAGCAGTAACTCAAGAGAAGCACAGTAAGTAACAGCAATTATATAGCACTGCTGCGCTCCTTCATTCTCCACCATAAACTTAACTTACATCGCTTTACTTCTAGAGACTTAAGTTAGATAAAGTTTACTTAGAAGGGTACTTCTAACACGAACTTTTAAATAAGCACCATGATCAGAAGAGAGTCAAAAAAGAGGCATAGTAGAAAATTTCAAACATTTAATACAATTTGTTTTGAAAGATGCTGACACATTTCTAATCTTTACAGTCCTTTAAATGAATCTAAATTTCATTTTAGCGTATCTCCACCTGTATACAACTTTTACGTACTTTTGTGTTTCATTTGTCTGTTGCCCCCAAAAGAAAGATGCTTCTTAAATTTTAACTCTTTGCAAAAGCACAGATGAAAGCTTTAACCACATTAACGTTGTTGGAGCTATCTGCCAAACAGTCTTAGGCTCAGCCACAAAAGGAAGTCCGTCAGCACACTGGAAGATAACCCTAGAGAATAGACTTCTCCATAACAGCAAATACCCTATTCCAAAATAATTACTCCCCTTCAGGAAGAAATGAGAGCTAAGCTACCTTAGCTGGTCTGGCATAA
This sequence comes from Charadrius vociferus, assembly GCF_000708025.1. Classification (NCBI taxonomy): domain Eukaryota; kingdom Metazoa; phylum Chordata; class Aves; order Charadriiformes; family Charadriidae; genus Charadrius; species Charadrius vociferus. Next base: position 2,106,211 of record NW_009647769.1, on the reverse strand, counting down.
CTAATTCCAGCAAAGCTTAGGCTGTCAGTTCCCTTCTTCCCCTCCATAGAGGTAGATATTTAATTCCCCTAGTCTCGGGCATGCTATAATATAAGCAAGTATGGATGACAGATCAGTTCACACTAGGCATGAACATACCTAACCTTTCCCTGTTTAGAGCTCTGATGGATTCAGGCCAGTGACTGAGAAAGCAGCAACAAAGCCAGTAACCAATACGGGGAGATGAGACAAGGACAAAATGAATGAGGAGCAGCAGGAAGAGTCTCACTGGATGAGAAAGGGAAAAAGAAACCCACCACACCTCCTCCTTACCCTGAAAAGCAACTGCTAAACAGAAGGATGGGCAATTTTTAGTTACTTTCTAACATTTACTAATGTTAGCCAGAAGTGCTGAAGTTATCATACTCTTTACATAGAATATTTTCTGTGAGAAAGATTCACTGTCACCAAGTTCAACAAAAATTAAGATCAAGATTAGTTTAAACCGTGAATGTCATCTTAAAGACACTGCTGCTGCTAAGCCTGACCTGCATAAAATTGTCTCCACCCAAACAATAGCAGCAGAGGTGTGAATTCTGCTAAGACACAAAATGTGTTTTCAGAGGACTAAGATTCCAACCCTATTGATTACAGACATGAATTTAAGTGATAAAATCAACAAAAGCATGAAAAAGACCCTCAAGTGAAGTCAAAGTAACGTGGCATGTATTTAGGTTTTCACTCTAGCGAATCCTAATCCGATTTCAATCCTAGTCTGATTTCAGAACAGCTCCCTCCCCCTTCCTTTTTCTATTACAGAACCTTAGACACAAGACTTGGGATTTCCTCCCTTTTCAATCGCGACTAGAACTGAAGATGTCCCCGGTAATGACACACAGATTCAGAAGATGTTCCGTACACCTCCAGGGAATAAGCTTCTAACAGCCCAGCGTCCCTCAAATTCGGGGGAGTAAAGTACTACCCCATTAGCCTTAGTAAGCACCACACTCCTTCCCGATTTAGATGCAGACGCCCAGCAGACGATTACCGATGTGCCTACCAGCATTTAAAAAAAAGGTTGATTTAAGGCAGTACAGGGAGCAAAACCGGCCAGCACAGTACACTGTGAAAAGGCAGATCGGAGTGTGGGAGCGGCCCCTACCACCAGCACAGGCCTCTGCGTGCGGCAGCGGCACCGCGGAGCAGGGGGGGACGGGCAGGGCAGCCCCCGGCTCCGGCGGAAGGGCTATCACCGCCCGCAGGGGCCGGCACAAAAGGCAGCCGGCACCATTGTCCGCCCCATCCCAGCCCCCGATCCCGCCGAGCGCGGGGGCGGGGA
>NW_009647769.1:2084859-2103931 GCF_000708025.1 Charadrius vociferus | reverse complement strand
CGACGGGGGGGGCCTGGCGGACGCGCCTCCATGGCCTGGTGCTTCTGAGGGGGCCCGGGGCCCTGCCTGGCTCGTGGGGACCGACCCTGACAGGGGAGTTGCGGTGGGCCCGGGGCCTCCGGGAAGGTCCCAGAGCCCACATGCCCTTGTTAGCTGCGGGTTTGTCCCCCAAAATGCAGCGTGGGGTGACGTCCCTGACACGGGTCGCCCACAAAGCCAGCCGTGGCGTGTCGGGGTCTGCTCCGCACGTCTGCTCCCTGCGGCTGCCAGAGTGTCGCCGTGTGTCGCTGGGGAAATGCTGCACAAGAACTGTGCAAATCCAGATGTTTTTGCGAGGCCCTGAGTCTCCTTCAGCTCACCTGCCGTGCAAGCAAGCCCTACCTGGAAAGCAAATTCAGTGCTCTGTGAACACATCCTGACTTTGAGTCAGAATGGTTTAGGTTGGAAGGGACCTTGAAGATCATCGAGTTCCAACCCACCTGCCATGGGCAGGGACACCTCCCACTAGACCAGGTTGCTCAAAGCCCCATCCAACCTGGCCTTGAACACTTCCAGGGATGGGGCATCCACAACTTCCCTGGGCAATTTGTTCCAGTGCCTCATCACCCTCAGAGTGAAAAACTTCTTCGTAATATCTAGTTTAAATCTACCCGCTTTCCAGTCTGAAGCCATTATCCCTCATCCAATCACTACGTACTCTTGTAAAAAAATCCCTCTCCAGCCTTCTTGTAGGCACCCTTTGGATACTGGATACTGCTATAAGGTCTCCCTGGTGCCTTCTCTTCTCCAGGCAGAACAACCCCAACTCTTCCAGCCTCTCCTCATAGGAGAGGTGCTCCAGCCCTTCTGATCATTTTCATGGCCCTCCTCTGGACCTGCTCCAACAGGTCCGTGTCCTTCTTGTGCTGAGGACTCCAAAGCTGGAGTACTTTGTACCACATGTACACACAGCAGCTGTGTGTGTCCCAAGGGCTGTTATATCTACTGTAAATGCAGAACCACCAGTGGTCTCTGCCAGTCCAACAAATTAGCTTCAAACAGTCAAAATTACTGCACACCTACCCCCTCCCTCCACCCCCAAGTCATTAGTGCAGCTGTGGTGGTAGGTGTACACTCTACAAACAGAGGCAGAACCTCCAGATCGACAGTAGCCTGGGCACAGCAGGTTGGGTCAAACACAGCACCTCGAAGCTGCACCTAGTATTTCCAGGTTAGATAAGATGATGTGCGGGGCTGATGTAATTGTAAGCAGTGATCGAACACCTTCCATAAAGCACAGTATTATTTCTTTGGAAGAAAAATATCCAGGAAAACCAAAACCCCAGAATACCAAAAACATGTAATGTTCATATCTAGCTCCTCTCATACCACATGAGGTTCTGCAGCAGACCCTTATAGCTATATATAAGCTTTTCACAGACCTCTTTCAGAGTCTCTCCCTCTAATTGACAGCTCGGCTTTTTAATTGCCTTCCCCCAGCCCCTCTTTATATCATGCAAATCACTGTAACTTGTAACTTACAGTTCTGGCAAAACAAGGCTTGCAGCCTGATGGAGATGAATAAAAATCTGGAAGACTAATGCTCTTCTTCACTGTTGTTCAGCTGCGTGCCAAATGTTCTTATCTGAGGGATCAATGTAGCATTTCCATCCCTCTCGTATCCAAGTAGTTTCGGCTCCCAATGCACATTCCTCCGTGCCTTTTCCCAACGGCTTTGTCTGGGTGTGCTGCACCATTACTGTTAGCAATGGAGGAGAAGAAGGAGCCAGAAGCAGGCAAAGCCCAAATGGCACGACCGATGTGACCGGTGTTTGTCAAGAGATGTCAGAGATGGCTTCTAGGCTCTGGCACTCGCTCTTTTGAAGGAGAATTGGATCCAGCTGTCCAGCCGTCTTCAAGAGAGCTGCTAAAGCAGATTCAGTAGCTGAGAACTTTGTTTTACCTCCCAAGGAAGGTGGCCCTAGCTGCCAGCTGTGGCTTACTCAGGCCTGCTAGGACATCAGAGCAATGCTGATCCGATCCCTGCCAGGCAGGGATGTTGCAGTTATGCTCTGGAGGAGCTGCCCACTCATGCCACGAACAAAAGAGCTTTCTTCAGCTCCATTCAGCGTAATCTGTGAGGTAAAAGGAAAGCTTGCAAATAAAAAATGGAGTGTCTCCAGACTGGGACAACTCAATTTACCAATCCATAAATCTATACCCATTCTACTAGATAGGATTTATAGGTATAATGGTGGCGGTGTCTTTTCTTTCCCATTTTTTCCCATCCATGATGTAAGCCTTTCTCAGTTTCTATATTGCATTTCATTAGTCTTAGTAGACACTCAGGAATTGAACGCCTCTTAGACAGAGCTACTTGGAAGTTTGATTAGTTTTACTGCCTGAATAAAGCTTCTTGCTGGAGATCTTGACTACATAATTAAACTTGCATGTACTCAGAGAGAAAACATTTTGATGTAGTTAAGCAAATACTACTTTTGGCACTGTAATTAACAGACGCAACAAAAATACAAGGAACGAGTACTTTGCTACTTTGAGAACTGAATGAACCATGTGGTTCAGGGTGGCCATTTTTCCTCACCGTATGAGCTTCATATCAACATGTTCTTGTCGCCAAGACCTGCAAGATATATGTCAGGGCCGTGAGCACACTAATAGGATTTACTGTCCCTGAGCAGCCTCTCTGCACTCCATTTCATCTCCCTGCCCCAGCGACGCTGCAGTGGTGCCCAGATGCACAGGCTGATGTCCTGGCTGGGCTAAAATGGGGATCCTGGGTGATGGGAAAAGGGTGAAAGGGAAGAAAAGAGGCTGGGTAGGGTTAGCGAGGTCTGTGGGTGCCTTCAGTGCCCTGATAACATAAACTTCATAGTTTAAAGAGCTAGGGGGAGTAAAGACCTCTCATAAGATCTTAATGGCTGGAGAGCAGCCCTGAGGAGAAGGACCTGCGTGTGCTGATTGACCAGAAGCTCAACATGAGCTGGTAATGTGCAGTCGCAGCACAGAAGGCCAACCGTATCCTGGGCTGCATCAAAAGAACTGTGGCCAGCAGGTCAAGGGAGGTGATTTTGCCCCTCTACTCCACTCTCGTGAGACCCCACCTGGAGTACTGCGTCCAGCTCTGGAGTCCTCAACATAAGAAAGACATGGACCTGCTGGAACGTGTCCAGAGGAGAGCCACAAGGATGATCTGAGGGCTGGAGCACCTCTCCTATGAGGAGAGGCTGAGAGAGTTGGGGCTGTTCAGCCTGGAGAAGAGAAGGCTCCAGGGAGATCTTATTGCGGCCTTCCAGTACCTAAAGGGTGCCTACAAGAGAGCTGGGGAAGGACTTTTTACTAGGGCATGTAGTGATAGGAGGAGGGGGAATGGCTATAAACTGGAAGAGGGCAGGTTTAGATTAAACATTAGGAAGAAATTTTTCACTTTAAGGGTGGTGAGGCACTGGAACAGGTTGCCCAGAGAGGTTGTTGAGGCCCCATCCCTGGAGGTGTTCAAGGCCAGGCTGGACATGGCCTTGGGCAACCTGGTCTAGTTGGAGGTGTCCCTGCCCATGGCAGGGAGGTTGGAACTCTATGATCTTCAAGGTCCTTTCCAACCTAAACCATTCTATGATTCTATGATTCTATAATTCAAAGATGTGGGACAATAACAACTCTTTGGTTGTCCCATTACTGAACAGAGTTGAACTGTGCTTGTTTCTGGGATGACCTCTTGGCTTCAGCAAAACAAAATGAAACCCACAGGCGATATTGCTGTATTTTGGGAAGTCCATGTGGTCAGTTCAGGACCCGACCTACAGCTCCAGAGTCAGAGGCCACTCACCCCGCGGTAGCTGGTCACTTGCTCTTTTGCAGTCAGTGATTTTGTCTATGTCCGCCAGTTGATACAGCCACAATAAAACCAGCATGTAAAAGGAATCTAATGAACCTGAGTTATGCCCTTGCTGGCAGTCCCTCTAAGAAGGGTTGGGGAGATTTAGGTGCAGAGCTTTAAGACGTTACCTGTTGTCAGTCCCACCCTGCTAGTGGATGTTAGAAGGCAAGGCGGGAGAGGCAAATAAAACGTTTGTCAGCTCCTCAGTCTCTCCATTCACAGCCACAAACAGCTGAAGCCAAGACCTGTGGGGTGGAGGAGGTGTGGATGCCTCCTGCTGCTCCCAGCGGAGGAGTGGGGCAGCTGACAAGGTGGTATCATCTTAAACCGCTGCTGCTGACTTGGCAATAGACCGTCTGTCAAGAGCAGTCTGTAAAATCATGCAACTTGTAATCACAGAAAGGTACAAGGACAGTTATTTAAGCCTTTAAGTTGATCTAAACCGCTCATGAGTCTCGCATCTTGCTCGCCCATCTCAAAATGGGATGCCTAAGCACCTCTGACAGCTGTAACTGCAGTGCCATTGGCACAGCAGAGTGAGAGGAAGGTTTGCCCTACAAAATTTGCCACTATTTGTGCGCACTCTAACTCCCAGCAGACGTTAACTTTCATGCCTTGCTTTCTCGTGTCTGCGAGAAGCGGCATGGCTGGCACGGGCTCAGACACGCGTACGGCCGGGGTCCCTGCCTGCTTTGTCTGGAGCTGTCCCCACTGTACGTACAGCTCTCCAGCAACCAGCTGAGCAGCATCTCGTCGGGTGTTGCTCTCTGACAAAAAGGGATGAGTAACGCATAAAGAAAACTAAGTCAAAGTCCCCTACAAACAATGCCTTTGACACTCATTTTCCTTTAAGGTGCATGCATCATTTTGGTGAGACTATTAATGCACGTTTGCAGTTCTCTCCATCACTGGAGTAAAAATTTCTCTTTGCAGGAAAAGAGTTATGTTCTTACCTCATGGTAACTAAGGCTTAGTAATGAATGTGAGATAAACCCTGGTAAAGACTCCAGCTTTGTCAAAGGCTGCCGTCAAATACTGTGAATGTGAAGAGGTGGCATGCACTCAAGGACAGACGAGATAGGTCCACTGAAGAGAAACCCACGGAAAGTTGCTGTGTACAAAGATCCACACCCAGGTCAGGAAGCTGCTGATCTGAAAACAATTGAAAGCTGGAAAATTGTTGGGAGAAGCATCCCATTTTTTGCTGTTCTTATGCTTTTCTTAAGACATCTGTTTACTGGTGACTGTTGGAGATGTAATACTGAAAAAGATGGCTTTTGGTCTGACCCAGAATAGTCCTAATATTTACACCAGCAAGTTAGTGCTTGGTGAACCATGTCACTATGAATTTGGCACCTGAATACTCTCGGGGTAAAAAGCTCATTTTCCTCATTTTTGAAGTAGTAGGTTAGGGGTGTCACCATGCTGTCCTGTTGCTGCCTTACCCCTTTCAAGCCAAGGTCCAAGTTCTCCAGTCACCCACACTGGAGGCAGATTACCTTGTGCCAGACTCCAGTCTGGGGGGAAACCTCCATGGGTGGGGATTTTTGGCAGAAAACTCCAGCCACAGGCTAAGATGGTGCAAACAAGGAATCCCTACCCTGGCTACAGTGGCTCTCTGATGGCCTTTCCCAGTCCGTCAAGAGCATCTCAATGGACCTGGCAGTCTTTAGATAGATAGCACAGATAGCGGCACACCATATCCCACTATCCATAGGCAGCACAGTCAATAGCACTTTGCCAAAACAGGGCTATCAGGAGGTGTGTGAACTTGTACAGGGCTCAGGGAAAAGAGCACCCTCCCAAGTACATCTTTGCCAGGACCAGTCCCAGAGACCTGCCCTTGTTGCTGGGAGAAGACGCTTCTGGGGGCAACACAAAGAGCTGGGGAAGGAGCTGGCTTTGGAAGAACCAATGAACAGCCCAGGGCTGGGATTTATAAATGCCTTATTATTTGCAGACCAGGAGCAGAAGCATTGAGGGAGCAGCTGGCTGGTCTGCTAGAATTTCCAGATTCTGGGGGACATTGTTAATGAAGGAGGAACCCTAAAACCTCTGGTTATTCATAGGCCCTATGTGTTTAGTCTGAGCCAAGTTGCTGTCTCAGCACCTTTGTCCACACTTTGACTGGGAAGAGAATTAGGGGAAGCTCCTTGTGGGACAGAGCATCACTTTCCTCCTCCGCTATTCTCACAGGAAACCTCAGAATGAGTACACACCGTTTCCTCATCTTCTGCTGTTTCTCACTGTCAGGCAGCTCCATATGAGACGGTGAGCTGGGGTTGAGGGTGACAGCAAGGTGGGCAAGTGGTAGGGTCTTCATGCACAAGGGTCTGCTGCCATGGTACCCAAGCAAGAAGAGCTTGGTTGGGAGATGGTAGCTGAGGTCAGTCAAAAGCCCAGTCATCAGACAAGACCATAGTGATGATGAGGCAGGTCCCAGGTGACATTGGGGTCCAGGCTGGTGAGTTATATGGCCTGGTACAGACATAGCTGCAGTGTAGCTCAGGCGGACACTAAGGGCAAGAGCCCTGCTTAAAAGCAGTTCCCAAGATAAGGGGAGTGAGTTCTCACCGGGGCTCCTCACAGCTTGTTCTCAAACAGCTCTTTGATTCAAGGCCAGCCAGCTGCACTGTCAAAGCTGGCCCTGGGCCCAGGCAGCCCAAGCCTCAGGAGGAGGGGGTGTGCGCAGGTCCCGAGCACCCACCTGGAGCTGAATACATCCCTTTCTCCTGATGTCTGAGCTCCAGGAAGGGTCAGAAGGGTCACAGAGACTTACACCAGGGACCGGACAGCTTTCTCAAATTTAAGGCAGATGGTGATCAGGAGCCAGAATGCCATCCTGCACAGACCTTCAATCCAAGCAAAGCTCCTGAGATACTGTTTGCACAGCCATGGTCCACCAGCCTCCTAGGCTTTCGCCTTGGGATGAAGATGCTGAGGAGGCTGGGCTGGGCTGTGCCACAAACAGCAAAACCTGATGGGCTTGCTCGTTTTCCTGGTAGGAACAGCTCCAGGCGGTCTGCTTCTTGTCCCAGAGCCTTTGGCACAGGCAGCCCAGTGATGCATTGGTTGAAGCCCAGCCCCAGAGCCAAAAAGGGCCAGGAAATCCCTGATGCAAACTATGCTGCACCTGAAGGAGACAGAAGAGGGATGCAGTTTACAGGAAAGGTCCCTGGGGACCTGGGAGTGACTGTCCGCAGGATGGCTCTCTTAATTTATATTTCAAAGTGGATAATTTAATTGATATAGTTGGGAGTTTTCTTTCTTCTCTTCATTATGGTTGCACGGAATACTTCTGGGTGATATCCTTGGTGGTGCAAGTTCACATGTTATGACCCTGGAGGCGTGGTGCAGGTAGCCCCGTGTCAACTGTACGATCATGTGTGGCTTCCCAGGTGTCCCTCCTGGCTAGTGAACCAGGCCCATCAGCCATGGCAGTCTCAGGCTGTACAGACACCAGCGGGGGTACCCTGTCTTGGTGCATCTTCTAGGCAAAATGAGTCCTTGAAGCCCTCGTGCAAGCTGTGGAGACTGCAGCGAGGCAGAGAATGTAACAGTAGACAAGGGAGAACCTTTCTTTGGAGCCCTGGGACTCAGAGTTAGCCACCCAAATCCCCCTGTACTCCATACTGCAAGAGTATGGGCCCAGCTGAAGGTTGTTGCTCTCCATCTATGAGGAGATAGCCGTTGGGCCCATGGGGACAACTGTCATTAGCCACAGTGCATATTTCAGCCTGTAAGCTGTAGCATGAGGAGGATCCACCTGCTACAAACCATCTGGCCTCACCTTGAAGACTGAGGTGAGCCTGGGGGAATCCTCTGTGGTCAGACCTCATCAGCATCACTTGCAGCAGGGTGATGGTACTGCACATTTCAGTGTGGTTGCAGTGTGTGCACGAGATGGACAACGTGGAGCTGGGTGTGCCAGCCAGGCCTGGTGGTGGTGAAGTTCAGCAGTGGATGGGCAGCTCTGCTGTCACAGCCTACTCTCCTTCCAGCTGGCAGGACCTGTGCCCATGGCCTGTCCTCCTCAGAGGTCTTGAGGCTCCTGCAAACCAGCCTGTATACCCAGCTCAGGGCTACAGTTGGACTATGAAAATGGGAGAGACCTGGTTGGCTCTGGTTGGTCTCCGAAGGCAATCCAGATAGGACAACCTCATTTTTGTGAACACTTAAAATGTCTCTGGAGCACTGGTAGTCTGCCAGGTCAGGCCTTAGCTTGCAAACTCCCTTTTGCTGACAGCCACAAGCCCCAAGCAATGAGAGTTTTGATGCACATTGGACAATTCTTTGTATTTCAGCAGCATAAGGGAGGAAGATGGCTCTTCTCTTGTAGCCTCTGGTTTTGTGGCACTGGAGGACCACTTCTGAAGTAACCAAACTGCAGTCTTGGATCTCTGTGGTTAGAGTGACTTTCATCACCTCCAAATCATACCATGAAGCCATGCTGAAAGCGCCATGTACTGCCAGATTCCTAAACACCATGGTGCTGTGATGCTGCTGTTTTGAACAGGTACTGAGTGATACACATTAACTGACACATCTTAATGTCCATGGATGGATGGGGAAACGGTGGTTTGAACCACCATAGCCAGATGTATTTAGGTAGCACAGATGTGAATAGCCAGCACGTTACTATCTATACTGGGTTTGCATAGCAAGGTTTTGTAGCGGAGGGGCTACAGGGGTGGCCTCTGTGAGAAGCTGCTGAAGCTTCCCCTGAGTCCGATAGAGCCAGTGGCTCCAGGAAGGACCCACTACTGGCCAAGGCCAAGCCCGTCAGCAACAGTAGTAGTGCCTCTGGGATGACATATTTAAAAAGGGGGAAAACCTGCTGGGCAACAGCAGCCAGAAGAGAGGAGTGAGAATATGTGAGAGAAATAACTGCAGACACCAAGGTCAGTGAAAGAGGAGGGAGAGGAGGTGCTCTAGGCGCTGGAGCAGATTCCCCTGCAGCCCGTGGTAAAGACCATGGTGAGGCAGGCTGTTCTCCTGAAGCCCATGGAGGTCCACAGTGGAGCAGATGTTTACCCGCAGCCCATGGAGGACCCCACACCAGAGCAGGTGGATGCACCTGAAGGAGGCTGTGACCCTGTGGGAAGCCCATGCTGGAGCACGCTCCTGGCAGGACTTGTGGACCTGTGGAGAGAGGAGCCCACGCTGGAGCAGGTTTGCTGGCAGGACTTGTGACCCTGTGGGGAACCCACGCTGGAGCAGTCTGTTCCTGATGGACTGCACTCTGTGGAAAGGACCCACACTGGAGCAGTTCGTGAAGAACTGCAGCCCGTGGGAAGGACTCACATTGGAGAAGTTCATGGAGGACTGTCTCTCATGGGAGGGACCCCATGCTGGAGCAGGGGAAGAGTGTAAGAAGTCCTCCCCCTGAGGAGGAAGGAGCAGCAGAGACAACGTGTGATGAACTGACTACAATCCCCATTCCCTGTCCCCCTGCGCCGTTCGGGGGGAGGAGGTAGAGAAAATCAGGAGTAAAACTGAACCCAGGAAGAAGGAGGGAGGAGTGGGGGGAGGTGTTTTAGGATTTGGTTTTATCTCTCATTATCCTACTCTGATTTGATTTGCAATAAATTAAATTAATTTCCCCAAGTTGAGTCTGTTTTGCCCGTGATGGTAACTGGTGAGTGATCTCCCTGTCCTTATCTCGACCCATGAGTCTTTCATTATATTTTCTCTCCCCTGTCCCTTTGAGAAGGGGGAGTGGTAGAGCGGCTTTGGTGGGCACCTATTGTCCAGCCAGGGTCAACCCACCACACCATCACAAAGCACAATGACCCTTTTCAGATTTTGGCACATTTTAGCAATACACTTTTTCTTGTAAACACAGTTGCTGAGAGCTGCAGGAGTTAGACCTGCACTGCAGAAAATAGGCATTTTTTTTAGCAGAAGTGTCTCAAAGTGGAATTGCAGTGATACCAAAGTATCTTTAGTTCTCGCATTGTTAATAGTTATCAGGAGCCTTCATTTGGATTTCGTCTGATTTCACTCACTCAGATTAAGAAATTTTTGTATATGCAAAGACAATTTAATGCAAATAATTAAGAGAGACAACACAAACATTTACTGAGGTGGATCTGGGGGGTTTCCTGGTTCCCCCCCTCGCCTTGGTCCCAGCAATGCAACATGCACATGTTGTGCAACCAGTGCCTCCCCGCGCCCACGCAGAGCAGGCTGTCTCCATCCCTGGTTAATGCAGCTCTGATTACAGCATCCTTAGAAAGGCGGATTTTCTTTCGTGTTCTCATATTCAAGTATTAACCTGCCCTGACATCGCTTCATTTGCCAGAGCTGATAGCGCAGCCTGAGATCACTTTGCTGCAGAGATTACACAGAAGTAGAGGCAGATTCCAATAACTTCTGTTCTGCAAAACAAGTTTTACTTTCTACCTGGCTATAGGGTTTTTTATATATATATATATATAAAAAAAAATATATATATATTTCTGAATAATAGCTTGTCTTGCTGCAGAGATAAGGTCACAGATGCGGTGCTATGTGAGTCTGGAACAAGAGACACTTCCCTTTGTGTGCCTCGATGGAAGAAAATTCAAGTGCAGTTATGCTTCTGGTACCAACACAGACCCACTACAGCTGGCTACCGCCACCATCTCCTGCTCATTTGAGGAGATTTTCTGCATATTTAGAGCCTGCCAATAATTATACATTTGGTACCAGGCTGTTATGAACAACATATGATCTTCTTCTTGTCTTTGTAACTTCAATTTGTAAGAAGTCACCAAAGCAGCGAGTCCCCACACTTACACATTGAAGTTGGTTTCACATGATTATTGGCATAAATGGCAATTTTATTTTAAAACCTCCTGTGATCTGATCTCAGGATCTATTTGGATCTTCAGTCCCCATGGCAATAGCTTCTCAAATCCTGAAAATAACAATGTGCGCAGCTATTTTGACTGAATAAACCAGACGCCACACATGCATAAGGCTAAGCATATGGGTGTGTGCTTGCAGGGAGAAGGTTTTGTTTCAGTCATGGAAGTAAATAGCTATTTTCTGAGTTCACGTAGAGATCTGCTCTACTTGGTCAGACGTGTAAAGTGAGGGAGTGCTATTTTTACGTTGTCACTTTTTAAAGCAGGCCTGCATTCATCCTTTTGAATGGCTTTCTAATGATACCTGATGTGGTTCACATGCACTGGAAACCCATTAGGCGTCAGTCTTCCCAGTGAAATACCGCTGAAATGGTGCCATGGAAGAGAGGCAGGAAAATGGATCCTAACCTCACTTTTTATATTCTTGTGTTCTTTCTTTGGACTGGAGCTGTGAATCAAAATGGGACGCCTTGTGAGTTGTTTTGGTTAAGAACAGGAATTTGTTTTCATCTCTGATGCTGCTTTCAGTGTTTGAAGATAATGTACGGTGAAGGAAGAATCAACTACACAGGCAGCTTCTTTGCTCACAGCTCTCTGCCTTTCTGATGGACCTTGATTTGTTCCTGTGAGGGTGCTCCAGCAGGGCTGTGCCTGGATGGACGTCTTCCTGCAGGTCACCAGGTATCACATGGACCTTGTCTCCTGGTCAGCTGGCTCTGCATCACTCCTGGAGCCTGTCCCCCATGTGATCCCAATGCAGGAGTGCCAGGAGCTGGCAGACACTGCATCCTGTGGGAAGATGGACAGTGTTTCCTGTCAGTGCCCACCTGCTGGCTGGTGCTCAGCTGCCCGCGGTCTCCCCCAGGTTGTTGTGTGTTGGATGTTGAGACAGCTGGACCTGCACAAAGATTTATTCACGGGGTCTGTAGCTGGTGGCATGCTGTCCTGGTTTGAGGTAAAACAGAACCAATTTTGTTCAGTAACTTCGCTTCTTAGCTGGGCCTCTCTAACTACTGAAATTAACAGCATATTGTGCAGACTCCAGAGGTAATGGCTGCTTTTTGGGAAAGGTAAAAAAATAAAAGGAGAGAAACAAAAGGGAAAGGAAACCTCTACCCCATGGCCAGCTGGGACGAGAAGGAACAGGAGGTTCCCAGAAGAGTGTCCTCCCCTTGGCATCCTCTCTGGTGGCATGGGTGCCCTCCCTGCAGACAGATTTCCTGTGGTAACTATATGGGGGTTTTGGGGTTTTTTTTTTTTGACCCTTTGGACCCTCTCAAACTCCCCATTAGTTGTTCCTGCTTACCAGGATGTTAGTGCTGATGGGAGCACATGCCGATGGGGCACACTTGTTGCTTGTGAAGCTTTGTGTGTGCATTTTGTCAGGTCCCCTAATGCAAACTGAGAGCGACAACCTGAGAATAGGAAGACAGGTGGGAAAGGAAGGTGATTCTCATGCTGGTGGCCATCACTTCTCATGGGAGCCTGTCATAACAGGGTTTGCAGGTGCAGGGCCATCAGAATAAGACAAGAACAACATGGGTTGACAAGGGAAAGCCACCACCGAGAGGCTGGAGAAAACCCAGCAGCATGGGGGGGAGACACGGAGCAGTGAGGAGGCTGCAGAGTTGCAGACAGGAGCCCTTAAATGTTGCACAGGTTGAGGCACTTCACGCTCTGCACAACACAGAGCAAAGCCAGGGCATGGCTGAGAAGCACATGCAGAGCCAGGAGCTGGGAAGTGCTCCCAGTCGGAGCTGTACAGCTCTAAATTGTCTCTTTTTATTATTGCAACCAGCAGAGCGGGTGACGACAACCTCTTGCTACAATGGCATCGCACCAGCTGCAAGCACGCTTGCTTAAATGCAAGTGTCTTCAGCTCCTTGTTTGGCTCTCGCAGGCCAGCTGGCACAAGGACACCCTGATGTGTTCCCATGGGACTCAGCTGAGGCAACCAAGGCCCCACGGCTCACCAGCAAGGATGGAGCAATGCCACACACCACACCAGACTTACTGGGGCCCTGCGGAGGAGATCAGGGTCTGTCACCTCCAAGTTCAGCATAGGGTGTCCAGCTGCATCCTGGAAGCACCGCTGCAGCTGACTGCCATTGCTGTCCCTGGCATCCACCAACAGATGCTGTCATCCCAGAGCAGAGACATCCAACCCACTGGTGAAATGGACTCACCAGCTGTTGGTTTCCAGCAGCAGATGTGGAGCTAAGCCAGTCCTGAGTTTGGCTTTGTCTTCAGGGTGAGCCTGGGAGCAATTTTTCAGCTTTTCTTCATCAGTGCAAAGAAAAGAGAAAGGTAAGGGAGAAGGCAAGGGAAGAAAAAGTCAAGGCAAGAAGTCAAGGCAAGGCAAGGAAAAGGCAAGAAAGGAAAGGGCAAGGAGCGGCAGAGGGAACTGGGGTTGTTTAGCCTGGAGAAGAGGAGGCTGAGGGGAGACCTTATCGCTCTCTACAGCCACCTGAAAGGAGGTTGTAGCAAGGTGGGGTTCGGTCTCTTGTCCCAAGTAACAAGCGACAGGACAAAAGGAAATGGTCTCAAGTTGCACTAGGGGAGGTTTAGACTGGATACTAGGAGAAATTTCTTCACTGGAAGGATTATCAAACATTGGACCAGACTGCCCAGGGAAGTGGTTGAATCATCATCTCTGGAGGTATTTAAAAGATGGGTAGATGCAGTGCTTAGGGACATGGTTTAGTGGTGGTTTTGGCAGTGTTAGGTTGATGGTTGGACTCAATGAACTTGAAGGTTCTTTCCAACCTAGACAATTCTATGATTCTATTCTATGATTCTAAGGAAAAGTCAAGGCGAGGCAAGGCAAGGAAAAAGAAAAAGCAGGCAGAGGCAAGAAAAAGCAGGAAAATAACAGGCAAGGAGAGAGGAGAGAGGAGAGGAGAGGAGAGGAGAGGAGAGGAGAGGAGAGGAGAGGAGAGGAGAGGACAAAGAAAGGAAGGAAAGAAAAGAAAGGAAAGGGGAAAAGGACAAAAGAAAACTAATAAAGAGCACTGTAGTTCCTACTTCGCTGCTTGTCTCAAGCTGCAGTGGATTTAAAGTGCAACCTCAAACAGCATGAGTGTTGGCAATGCTTTATCTAAGCTGAAGCATGATGATGACAACGTAACACGAATAAAAAATGTGAGTGTGGAGTAACTGAGAGGGGAGGGAGCTTTTTGTAAGCATTTGTTTGCAGATAGTTTTACGATGATTCAACACAGTTGATGTAAAATCTGGCTGAGCTGAACTGGGTGTCAGCCAGCCTGCTGTGGCTACTAAAATGTAGCTGAAATTGATATTTTATACCAATTTATTTAGGTGGGGAGAGGGGTGCTGCCTTTTGAGGTGGCATCCCCCCTTGCCAGCCCAGCCATGAGGGCTGGTTCTGCTCCGTACGGGCGGTTGGCAGGCTGATGGTGAGCCAGGTCAGAGAACTGATCCAGGGGGCAAAAGAGAAGAAGGGAGAGAGAGTGGGGTTTTTTAAAATTTCCCAGGCTGTTGTTCCTGCCCTCGGCCAGCTACTAAGCAAGAGACCACCGGGGCCTCTCAGAAGCCCTCCAGCAAACCTGCAGCAACGCAACTCGGTATTTCCCCTGCTGCCAAGGTAAATACAAGCAGGGAGGAGAAACAACAGTGGTAAACCCCAAAACCCTGCAAGACTTCTTCATCCACTTGGAAAAATGATAGCGACGGGGGGGGCCATTTGGAGGGGCTCCTGGCTAGGTCCCCTTCGGAGAGCCCCTCAGCAGACCCAGGCACTCCCTCTTGCCCCTCGGTGGGAGCGCTGCTCACTTGATGATATGCTGAGCTGCCGTCCCTCTCCGCTCTGCACATTGCCACGTCCCTTGTCAGCACTCAGCAAGCCGGTATTAAAACAAGAGGGAGGCCAAGTGGAAGAGAAACCGAAAGCCACCCTCCTGGCTGCAGGGAATTCCTTCCCTGGCAGAAAATCGGCACCGGCTTTGCCAAAATTCCTGACAGATTTCTGTCCTTCCAGGGAATAAGTGAGAGTTCAGATAATTATGTTAACGCCTCAGATTTTAATTATTTTTTACAGATGTTGTATAGAGGATACTTGGTGAATCCCTGGCATTGCTCCATCAGTGTAAAAGGAATAGGGCTTTGTCGTATTTGAAGAGATAACGGTGCTCCAGGCTACAAAAGATAACTGTGCTTTTTAATTTAAGCTTACAGCTGTGACAGCAGTGCAGGGGGTCTCTCTGCTCCAAATATGCTCAACCTGCATTGACTGATGGCTGCTGTATCTGAAACCTTGTAGGTTGCTATGGGGAAAGTGCCAGAATAAACATCTCCGCTTACTACAGAGGCTCAAAAGACTGAGATGCAGTTAGATGCAAATACCTGGTTTGATAGCTCGTATGTTTGGGGTTTTGTTCAGACTCTTGCTAGGTGCTGGTGGTGGTTTGCTAATAATTACAGTTACATTTTTGAGTGTCATCAAACACTGGAAATATACATTGGGGTCCTGAAGCTGAAGGGGAAATCATTGCGGATTTTGAGGAGGGAAGAAGGCCACTCACTCTTCACCTTCCCTTTACATTTAACTTTTACATTCAACAGTTAAGGCAGAAATGATAAGATTTCTGTGCAGATCATTAGAAACCCATATTGGTAGGGAAATTGAAAGAGTGAAATACAATTACATTTTGTAAATCTAGTAGAAATGCAATTCAGGAAGATGAATGCAGCTATTAAAACTTCACATCTTAGATATATTTGACCAATATACACATGTTATTTGGAGCTGTAGGTTTTGGAAGTTTCTTATAGCATTAAAATAGCAATAAATCCCTCATAGTAAGTATTATTTAGCATCTGCGTTACAGTTCATTCCCCAAAAGGATGCCAAGAATTGAAACAATGAATTAGAGGGCAGATGCCTTTCATCAGCTCTCCTTAAATGCTGCCCAGGTTGCATTTCTGGCAGATCGGCAGGAGACCTCTGCAAAGGCCAGTCACGGTGACGAAAGATGCCACGGTGATGGGCGTGTGAAAAACCAGCAGCAACCTGAATAACTGTAGGTGCAAACCAGTCTATTACAGCAGAGAATTCCCAAGGTGTCAGCACTGTCCACAGCTCAAGGAATTGGCTTTTTAACCCATCTGTGAGAAGCCAAAAACTGGGGAAGGGACCCAGAGCAGATGTCTGCTGCTAACAAAGCAGGGGCCACAAGTTGGATTGCTTCACACCTAGACTGGCTTCCACCTTTCCTTTCCTACATACCCTTCAAAATAATGGGTGACGCCATGTCAGTCCCTTTCCGAATGCTGCCCCATGAGTTTTAACTACAGTTTGGCTCTGAAGGCATGGCGTCTGCTCTGCTCCATGATCTGCCCTGCACTCGGTGGCACCAGGCCACCCGTCTTTGTCACCCTGGCAGTCCCCATGCACTCACCATTCTCATCTACAGTATTTTGCTTGCATCATTCAGCAAAGCTCTTGCCCTGGTCCTACAAATCTGTTCTTGATCATCAGGGAGACAACACAGGGGAGAGCAAAGAACCTTATTGAGGCTTGAGTAATTCGTTTTCCAAGCATCATCTTTCCTCTTTATATTTAGCAGGGACAAGTCCTGTAAAGACCACTGGTGGCCGGTTTTGCTGCACTTGGGTTTCTTCCTGGTAAGTTTGGCTGGCATACTTTTTTTTCAGACCACTCTGATAGGCCCTCATTGCAGGTTTCCCCAGGGAACACAGGAATGGCTTTGTCGCTGCAGAGCTGTTGCTTTTCCCTTGCCTTCCCTTCCTTTCTCCAACCTGTCCATGAAATGATGGGGTTATATGTAAGAAACCACATGCTATGGCATAAAAATGCCTGATCTTGACTCAGCTTCTAGATCAGAAGTGGATTTAAGCCAAATCATGAGAGCATCCCCTCTGCTTTTGGTATTGATTTAAACTGGGGAGAAAGTAGGAAGATGAAAGATTAGGTTGGCTCCTCTAGCCACCACGCATCAGCCTGTCTGAGCAACGAGCGTGGTTGGTACGGACTGTGCCCATCACCTTCAGCCTCTTAACACAGATGCACATACTCCAGAGCCAAAGACTTTTAAAATATCCTCAGCCCAGCAGAGAAGCACATATAAACAGTGAAATTATTGGCCGTGAATCATGTATTCATTATTTTAAAGAGAAGATATTGTCCTTGGAAATTGCTGAGGGATGCGAGTCACCCTCTTAAAATCATTCACAGCTCTTGGTGCAACGCAGGATGATAAAGGTTAAATGAGCAGGAGCACTTGTTGAATTATATGCCAAAGCGGTTTTGCAACGGCGTGACTGTTTCAGTGTACCGAGTGTCTCCTGGGGATGGACACAGCAAACTGCTGACAGCATCGGATTTTTGGTGAGCTTACAAGGAAGACACTGAAGCGCAAAGGTTGTTTCTGGTCCACAGCAAACATCAGTGTGTCTGGGAAAGAAAGTGGGGGAAAGCTACTGCATTTTTGTGCCTCTTCTGGGTGACAAAAAAAAATGAAGTTATACAAAAATCATGCAGTTTTACCATATTTTGAGTTTTACCCACCCCCCCGCCCCACCCCCCACAAAAAAATCCAAATCTGATAACTATATGCTATCTTTGATAAGCTGAGTACCCATGGTTTACCCGAGAGAAAAGAACCTTCTCCAGGTTTCTACGCTGTCGTGGATTAACATCTTTCCTCAGATGCTGCCCTAGAAAGCATCACCTCCTCCTCTGAAGTTTTCTCTCCATGAGGGCTGGGGCCTGTGCTCAGGCAGGCAGGACGTGGACCACGAAGCTCATCCCAGGTCTCCAGCAAAGTCACCTTGCCGTGGGAAGGGGGGGCCGTGGCCCGGGCTGTATCTCTGCATGCATATATCTGGCAGCCACCCAGATAAACCTATGAGCTCAGAGTTGTGTAACGTGTTTCCTTGATGGATCATCCTGTAAAATCACCAAGGGATCCTGAGGCAACCTGACACCTGTAATCGGCTGGAGGAGCAGATATTGCTTTGGAAAGCGACTTGGCAGGGGAGGACAGGGTATTTTTTTCCCCCACATTTTTCCTCTCTGCCTGGTCACGGCGGGTTATTTGACAATTGTTTAAACTGGCTAGAGAGTAATTGTTTTTCTTTTGGATAAACCCGAGTTGAAATGAAAAAAAAACTGTACGGTCTTAAGGCTGGGGGGTAGAGAGGAGGAGGAGAGGGCAGGGCTGTGTAAAATCACACTCTGAGAAAGTCACAGGGATTTAACTGCTTACATCCCTGTTAGGCTTGTGCTGAAGAAGGCAAGTCTGGTTTAAGATGGAGAAGGGTCTCCAAAGCCTCTACCATCGCAGGGAGCCTGGAGCAACTCCTGCCTGGCTGATGCTTACACGGGTCACCTGGCACTTGGTGGGGTGCCAGCTACTGCCCCGTGCTGCCTTGCTCATTCCCATTTTCTGGGTGCCCACATCCCTTCCCATTCAGTTATTTGGGTGCAATGAAGCATTGCACCCCAGAGCCCAGAGCTGGGCACTTCTACCCCAAGGATTTGCAGTGCTGTCTGTCCTCTCCAGCGAGCCAGGGATGAGGGCTGACCCGCTGGGGCGGCCAGTTTTGGGCCAACATGGTGGCCTGGGATGTGTTATGTTGGCTGTGAGGTGCCATGGGCCTGTCCCCAAAGGGCGCTGCTGTGGCCCGCTGCAAAGGGAGACGTCGTGGAGAGCTCAAGAATTATGGTAAAACGTGGACCCCCTGAGCTGATGTGCTGGATCGCCAGCTCACAAGACGCCGGGTTGGGTGAGCTCCGACAGGTACGACGAGCATCGCCACAGTGTGTAGGGCTGTGGATTTCATGCCAAGAGCCAGCTGGCCCAGAGCAAGATGTTGGGACATGGAGTGGCAGGTTATTCCCTTATAGGAGCTGGGATCGCACAAGTGATTCAGGAAGCTGAAAGCTGAACTCAGGTGAGACCAGTTGTGCCAAAGAAACCATAGTCAGCCCATGCTTTGGCAATGCCACATTGCAGTGCTCCTTTCATCCGAGGAAGAAAAATCTCTTCGAGCCTAGATAAGCTCACATCAATCAATCAGCACTGGAGTGTTTGATTTAATGCCTATTTGTGATTTTGCTTTAAATATTTTAAAATAACTAGCTAGGAAGTTATTTGTATCTTTTTTACATCCTAATTGCAGGAACACAATACTTTTGCACTGATGGATTCGTAATTTAATCTGTTTTTTAACTCTTTCTCAATATTGACGTTCCAAGAAGCAAAACGAGTATTAAGACAAAAAGGCTGAGTGAAGAACATTTACGCTATCATTTGCCATATGTTACTCTTCGCATAACCATCACCATTCTTTTTATTGTGCATAT
>NW_009647769.1:2082471-2084822 GCF_000708025.1 Charadrius vociferus | reverse complement strand
ATTGTTATGTCCTGGGGAATTAATTGCTATGAAATTCAGTTACAGATGATGCATAGAAATGTCAGAAAATATGGAAATGAACTTAAAAATTCGCAAGGGGTAAAGATGAGAAAATGAGGAGTGGGCAAATTAACACTCAGTGAAGATAAGACACTTTTGTTAGTATTTTTTTGTGGCTTTCCTCTTCTGGAGGGAGTACAGACTTAAGACCTCCTTGTTAGTATATCTGCATGCTTCAGAAAACAGAAATTGCAAAATGCTGCTATTTCGGTTCTTTCATTTTCCTCTCTCACCCTCTATTTAGAGGTTTCATCTGCCTGTATTAACTCTAGCAGCCTTGGGACGGGAAGGCTGGGTTAGCACAGCTGCCTGCGCTCTCACGGCTCAAACTGAAGGTAAAATCCCTTCTTAGATACCTGAGTTTATTTTTGGTTCTCACGACTCAGCATTTTTTCTGATTTAATGCAGGTGAGCACATCCGGCCAGCTGCCATGATGCACATGATCCCAGGTCCCTTCAGGGTCCCATAGCAGCCAATGGTTGTTTTGCAGTGGAAGGTACCTTTTGGGGTGCACCACAGCGAGGTCCTGCTCCAGGGGAGGATTTAGCAGCTGTGGTTGGCTCAACCCACAGCTCCCAAGCCTAAATCCAGAGTTGTGAACCTCAAAATGCTGCCCAAGCTGCTGCTGAAACTTGGAGAGGATTCGGACTTGGGGACACAGCATCAATGCACCTCACGCTTTGAAAGCAGAAGCAGCAAGAGCCAGTGACCTGTAGCCCAGCCAAGGCCATCCTGGGGGGTCTGGAGCACAGAGACCTACTTTGGATGACGGTTCATCGTGCTAAGCACAGTTCCTTGTCCCACTGGACATGGTCCTCCTCCTGTCTTGGTCAGATCTGGGCTACCACAAGGTTACTGTAATCTGCAGAGGGACAGCTTCAGGCACCAGCAAGTGGGGCAAGCTGAGGAAGCACCTTCTCCCTTCACATAAGAGACATGATCTAAAGCAAAGCCCTGGGCCTGTAAAAGCCTCCTCGCTCATCATGTCAAAGCTCCTCCGAGACCCCCTCTCCAACCCCGTCTGCGGTACGTGAACCACAAGCATCTGCTTCTGGGCACAGGCTTCTCTTCTTGGATGTGTGGGGAAGGCTAGTGTGAAATACATCTTGTCTGAGCTAAAAACAGCAACTCAAGTACCTTGCATAGCCCTAATATATCTTTATCAATGTAAATATATGAACATAGTATAGAAGTATATATTTGTGGTTTTATTATATAGTCTCAATATATGTTTCATAGATAAATGCTCTACACATGTATACATGGATTTATATAGTCTATTTATTTTTTGTTTATATAGACATTATATATTAAATATGTATTTGTTTGTGTTACATTTTGCATTTTATATACCTTTGCTTGCATCACAGGTGGAGATGCATCTTTGAAACACAGTATGCAGAAAGGCAAAACACAAGCGAGCTCCAGTCAGTTTAATCCACCTTGAGGGATGCTCCAAATTCCTCCTGAAAATGTCATTTTGAGGTTTCGATAGGAGAGATGCAGAGGTTTCGTGGAAGATGACAGGGCCAGCTTTCTGCAGGAGGAACGGGTGGTTTTGCAGTGTGTTCCTGGCAGAAGGAGAGAAGTGAGCAAGTCTGCAGGTCCATGTGGTGGGGTGGCCCAGGTGCTGGATGTGCTGGGGGGCACAGACATTCATGGAAGAGGAGAAAGGGTGTGGGAAGTCGCTGAGGGAGGTTTAAGCACCCTGTGGCTTGGGCAGAGATGGGGGTCCTGGTGCTGCGACCCACCTGCCACAGGATGCTGCCAGCATGGAGGGCATCACATAGGTCCATGGAGAAGGTGGCCACGCAAGGTTTTGGGGCTGCTTGGAGACAACCAGGCCGCTCTCACTGACGTTTGGGAAGGCAGATTCCCCCTCAGTCAGGTCAATGCTCCCAAAAGAGCAAAAAGACGTCGGCTTTGTTCCAAATCAGAACACAGGGAGAAAAAAATTAAAAACACGAATATTTGAGATAAGCCCCATCTTCTCGCAAGGGAGAGGGGGAATCACCCCAAAGTGATTCCTTCCCTGCGGGAATCATGTGCTGCCTGTGCAAGGGGTAAGCTCTGCCCTCGGCAGCGCATCCCTGTCCCACTCGACTGCAGACCCCACATGGGAGCTGCCTGGGCAGAGCATGGCCAGGAATGGCCAGATCTGGACCCGGAGAGCCCATCTGAGCTGGGCTGCTGTTAGCAGAGGGAAACCATCTGGCCGGGATGGAGGAAGAGAGCCCGTGGCTGCTGAGCCACGTGCAAGGTTCCCATCTGTCTAGCAGAAACTTGCCCG
>NW_009647769.1:2073774-2082449 GCF_000708025.1 Charadrius vociferus | reverse complement strand
TATCTCCCCTGTCAGTGAGTTCTCAGATTCATGTATATCCCCGCGCCTTCCCCTAAACAAGCTTTCAATACAGAAATTGCGAAGCTGAAGAGATCCTCTGCAATTAGGGGAGAAGACATCTCTCTTTCAGCTAGCACAAGAAAAAGAGTGGAATGAAACCGTGCATTGTTAACGCGCTTCGGCTTAGTCACTGGGGAGGGTAATAAACAAGGCAGACTTGGTTGGGATAAAAAAAGCGTCGAGTATGGCGAGATTATGAAACAATAGGTACTGATAGAGAGGCAGCCCGGAGCCAGCCGCAGAGCAGAAGCTTTACTGAATGCCTGGGTTTGAATGAATCCTAATGATAATAACGGGCTACATGGCAATTCGTTTAAATAACGTGCCTCTTGCTTCCTCCCAGCCTGGCGGAATGAGTCCGTACATGTTAATTGCTTCATTTTGAAGAGAAAGCTCCTCTCTGTGCGGCAATATTATATATTTAATTTTTGCTGTTTATTTACTCTGCCCTTCTTCGAGCCTTTCGCTGTCTATAAAGGCATCTGCTGCTGGCATTTTGCATTTTGAACAAAAGTGTTTGCATCCAAGCTCCGAAACCGTTATGGGGAATTTCGCAAGGAAAAATGGAAAAGGACTGATTGCTGCCCAAGATGAGCCAGATTTCAGGGGGGAAGAGGAGCTGGTGAGCCAATCTACACGTCAGAGGTAAGAACCCCAGCACCGCAACTCCTCTGAACTCCGTGAAGGGTTGGGGCAGGCTGCAGCTCGACCCTCTCAAGTGTCCCGCTCCTTTCCAAGCAAAAAAAACCTGGTGTGAAGACTCGAGGCACACCCAGGAATGTGTCACTTAAGATTAACATCAAGTGCGTTCACTGGGCATGCACGCTGGAGAGGTTGGCACACTTGAAACAGGTTTATCAGAGGGCAACCACAATAATAATAATAATAATAATCATCATAAACCAAGATTTTAGTGAGATTCCTTACTGATTATGTGCCGTTTTGTTGCTGAAGCAGAAGTGCACTCCACCACGCAGCTGCACTACCATGAAATTGGTGGGAGCAGAAGCACAAGCAGTAGCACCTTTCTGGGCATCTGCAGCCAGTGCTGCTGCTGGACTTAAAACCTGGGTCTCCTCTTCTCACTCTGCCCCTGTTCAGCAACCCCCGAGAGCCTTTCCCTAGGAGTGATTAAGCCAATATGGCCCCCTTTTTTTTTTTTAAGTCAAAAAGGAATGGGGAATTCAATCTCCCCTGCTTTTGCGTGCAGTAGTTTATAGTTGTGAATTAGCATCCACTAAGTTGTATTTCCTCTCATGCGGCCTTTGTTCCCATCTGACTGCGCATCTGTCCTTTCCTGCAGACAGCTACATTAGCTCATTTCATTTGCAGAGGTTTTTAAAAAGGTTTTTATTGGTCTCATCTCAAAAAGTGGTTGTGAAGGTCACCCTGTCCCAAAACAGCATATTCCTCAAAACACTTGATACTCATGCTTATCACTTCATTTGGATATTTCACTTTCCACCAAAGCCTGCTGATTAAAATGCTGCTACCACACTGTGGGATATTTACGAAGGGGTTACCATCATTAGAAAAATTCATTAGAATATACTGGAAAAAAATAGGAATGCTGCTTGCAAATGCAAATAGTGTTGCTAATAGTTATTTTCCCAGGTCTTATGGCCTATCAGAAAGCAGACAGGGTTGCTATTTGTTTCCTGCAATTAAAAAAAAAATAGTTTTTCTTCTTCATTAACATCATTAATGGCATTAGAAATCAGATTTCAACAGCTGCATATTCAAATGGCACCATGGATCTATACGCAATACTATTTATGTCTATTAAATATTATTTAGAATAATGCCTTTATGCATGGTAGAGTGTGTTGCTGTGGTCCCACGAGGAGATGCAGTGGAGGGAGGTGTGCGTGGGAGGAGCAGTGCTCGGGGAATGGATGGAGCCTCAAGCGATTTGGCTGCTGCGGTCGTACATAGTAGTAAAGTGCTGGAGAAGGAGCCAGTCCTCACTCCCTGCTGTCACTCCCCATCCACTGGTGAAGGTGGCAGGAAGAAGCAGGCAGCTGGCCACTGCCTGCACTGCAGGAGAAAGGCTCGGTGTCATCTGCGGGTGTACGGGCGCTTCCTGAGAAGGGGAGAAGGACCATTCTCTATGCTGGGTCCAGCAACTCATTATCAAGATCAGCTCCTTCCCAGCTACAGAGCTGAAGGTGCTCCGCAAAGCTGGATCCTCCCTTATCCTGCACAGCCCCGGTGTCCAAATCGTACTGAAAAAAATATAACCAGTTTTGGTTCCTAGTTTTACAAGCTTTTAAGCTACAACTAATGAACGTCTTTAAAAGGACGTAATTACACCTGCATCCAAGTTCCTCTTTTTTGCTTGGTTTTTGGTTTGTTCTCACTTAGGCATTGGAAAAAAACGGGTACTTGTCAGTGAAGGAGAGATGGTTTTACATGGCTTACAAGACAGATGGATGCATTACGTGTCCTACCACAGTCACTCTGCAAGTCTGCAAGGCGGGCAGCTTGCCCCTGCTCCTTTTGGAGATGAAAGATGCGGCCGTACAGCTAGGCTTCTTGGAACTGGCATTAGGAACATTTTACTTTCTCGATAGATTGAAAAGCAAAATGCCTTCAATTGTAGGACCTTGCTCCCTCAAAACGCATTAGAAGAGGAATTACCAAAAATAACAAAAGCTATCTCTGCCGCAGATTGACAGCCTAGAATTAGTCTGAAACATGTGGCTCTGCAAAACCGTTCCCAGATTGTACTGCTGCTTCTGACAGACGCTCAGGCCCCATCCAAACACAAAAGTTGTTTCACTTTCATTCTTCTAGTACTGTATAATCCCCACACCTCTTTCTCTCCTCGAGGAGCATGGAAGCAGATATTTCAGCCAAAAAGTATTAGCGGTGTAACTAATGTACACCAAAAAGAGAGATATATATTATTGTGCCAAAGTACCTGTGTATGCCACCCTGAATTATACCTCTGTAAGTGTTTTGGAGGAAAACTCCACCCTTTTCTCAAACCCTCCAGCCTTTTTCTTGAACAATAGAAAAGCAGTGTATAGACTGGGCTTTAGGCTTCTGTCAATAACAAAAAAAACCAACAAAAAACAAAACAAAACAACACTTTTTTTTTTCTTTCCTCATTTCCCCCAGAGCTAACATAACTGCTGGTCATACTTTTACCCCAGTGTTTCGCAGCTGGATCTGTTCCTTGTCCGGATGGCTCCTGAGACGTCATGAAGCCTAGTGCCAGCACAAGGAAGAGGATGAGCATGGACACCCTTGTTGGTGCCAGTGTGGACTTTTAAGTCAATTAGGCGAATATTTCTTGAGTCTTTCCGAAGACCCTGAAATTACTGCAGAAGTTCTATATGTCCTTGCCTGTTTTCCAGGAATGGGGGTTGAAACAATTATCCCCTCTGCCACTGCCGAATACATTTTTCCAAAGACTCCCTTGGGAGTGGGCTGTGGACAGTGATGCTTTCTGGAAAGCTGCATGGGTCACAGCTGACCGCTACAGCTTTGGGGGTGAAAATGCTGTGGTGATGCCTCTTCTACATTGCCTGCACTATTTATTTATTTATACTTCGGCTCTGCACTCAGAGGTTTTGGACAGGACATGGGTAACCAGGCTCTTCCTCAGCCTGCAGACTTCCAAACCACCCACCTCCAGGACAA
This sequence comes from Charadrius vociferus, assembly GCF_000708025.1. Classification (NCBI taxonomy): domain Eukaryota; kingdom Metazoa; phylum Chordata; class Aves; order Charadriiformes; family Charadriidae; genus Charadrius; species Charadrius vociferus. The sequence goes on along the minus strand of NW_009647769.1, from coordinate 2,078,741 downwards.
TCCATTAACCACAAGGCGCCTTCTCTGGGCGAGGGGGTCACTTTGCATCTCAGACCTTGTGCTGAGAATTGTTTCATGATTTGCACAACTCAAGTGTTGGATAATTACAGGGTGTTCAGGAAAGTATCATCACACCCCTGCCATCTGCTGTGGTCTTCCCAGCAAATCCACTTTTGGCCACTGTGTTTATGGCTCCCGTTGGACAGTGTGTTGGAGGCTGCAGACTTTTGGCTTCACCCAATATGGATATTTTATTTTTTAAAAATGTCTTCTTTGCGGCATTTAAAAGAACTTGGGGTAGCTACTGGTAGTTAAAAGGAGAGTTGGAGAAATTCAGGATGCCCTGGGCCACCTTCAGGCATCATGTCCTACGCGAGAACCGCCGATGTTCTGGGCAAAAGGTGTAATGAGTGGACAAGTGTGCGCTGAATCCTGCCCTGCTGGCAGCCTGGTAGGAGGGCTTTGCATGATATACGTGCTGCCATCGATGAAAATAAACCAATGAATGTTTTAACTTTTGCAGGCAATTTAACACTGCAGGCTAAGAGCGACTCAACAAATACATGTTACCCCTAGCCAGCGGAGCAGCACCCCCTCACACTCCAGGTGCCTTTCCCAAGTTTTCCAGCTTGGGAAGAGGGGAAAAGGCAGTCCTGCTGTGAGTTGTTTGCTACTGAGTCTAGCTGGTATCAACCAACCATTGCCTCATGGCACCATCCAGGTTTGTTCTGCAATTAATGCTGGTTTGCAATGCATTTTAGGCCATTTTCAGGTTAATTTTTAGTGCCTGAATGTTGTACTGTACAGGGAACTGCTTGCAGGAATTTGTATATTGCTGCAATATGGGTTTTGAGAACAGATTGGGAGAAAGCACAGATAAAGGTTGCTGGTAAAAGGCACCTTTTTCAAACTCATACAGATTGAAAATAAAAAGCCTTGCTAAAGTTCTCCTGATTAAAACAACAACAACAAAACGCCTTGATGAGACATACTGAGCAGAAACTGTGCCTAGAAGTTTTATCGATTGCTGATTTACGCTGTTGTCTAAATGCACTCTTCGCGGGATCTGAATACATCATGTGCCTCATAACGCAGCCACGGCATGTCTGGATTTGTGTAGCCATGTTTCTAGAGCAGGCTGTCCTCATTTCAACCTGATGTGCCTGGGAACACGTGTACGGCACAGGGAAAGGAAGCCCACGCTGGGCAAAAGGCTGACTGGCCGGGAGGCCCAGCTGCGCCTGGGTCGGGGTTTTGTTTTCAGCCTTCTTGCAGACCAGCTTTGACTCCTCCTGCTTGTTCTTCTCGAGGTGCCATCCTGCTTGTAGCTCTGCTCAATGGTAGCATCTTTGTATGTGGTCGAAGCAGTCTTGCTGTGAAATCAGGATTTGTGCTTATTCCTCTCCTCGGGGGATAAGGAAAACAGGACCAGGTGAAAGCGCTGTGAGTAGGTACAGCATCCAGCTGACTAAGAGAACGTGTTAGATTTTCTGGAGCACATGGACACAGAGAAGTGGAGCCTGTCTGCGGGCCAGCACAACTCCGCACGAAGGTGAGATCACACAGACCGAGAGAAGAACTGGGCAGTGACCGCTGCAGTGTAACTTACTCTTAAGCACAAAATGACTCCAGGCTCTAGGAGGAGTCCACGCCACCGAGCAATTCAGCAGTCGGGCTTAACACCAGCAGCTGCAGATCCTTCTGCGTCAATGCCACAGGGTTTGCACTGGTATAAATCATGCGCGTCGCTACATTCAGAGTCAGGAAAATAAGGAAGGAAAAGAAACAAAGGGCAGAAACAGAGATGGCCCTTAAAGGGAACTTACTTTCTTACACAGCAATCCTGAAAGCAACAATAAGGTCCTAAACAAAGCACAGCTAAGCAGTTCATCGCTACACAAGGCCACAGCCTACCTTCCCCCACAACTGCCCTCAGTGGGAGGCTCATTGTGGAGCAAGGGACGTAGAGCCGAATTGACAGCCGAACCCGAGGGATCCAGCCATTTCCCCAGGATGGATCTGACATCCCTGGCTCTCAGGATGAAGACAAAGGGTGACAGAACAGAAATATTATGATTCCCGTTCTACAGAGGAGAATGAATAGCAGCAGCGTTAAGGCTATCTGCGCAACAGGACGGCTTTATCGGTACTGGAATAGCAGCATGCCATCCTGCAAAGCACGTCTAGCGAGGACAGAGCTATTTCAGTAAAACTGGATTATTTTTTTTTTTAGCAGAGTAACACCTTCCCGAATGCAGTGAGCAGCGATCCAGCTACAAGCAACGTTTTTGACAGGTTAACACTCACTAGCCCAGAAGCTGCTTCCCACTTGCAGGGCTGTGTTTCAGCTGGGGATATCAGCCCTTCCCTCTCCTCACCGATAGAGCTGGCTTGGTTCACTTGATTCAGGCTTTCTGTGTGACCAGGAACAAAATAATTAGGATAGAGCTCTCCCAGAGCCCTGCTGGAGTGGGAGAAGTGTGCTTTCCCACCAGTTACAGGCACTGACTCTTCCCACCCCTCCCCACCAGGACAGCAGCAGCCCACGCAGCACTCGTAGAGGATTTCAGATTTGCCCTCACCGTTTGGTCCAGCTCTGGCTCCTCTCCCTGGAGCCTCAACTTCCAATACACCGATGCTGCTGAGAAGCCTCCAGGCAGCTCTGTTCGCCTCCTTATCCCAACCAGCATGGCTCTGCAAGGAAAAGCTTCGGCAATACGTGGAGTCACACTGGAAAAAAAGGCCATCTGTCACTACTGCTCACTCCATTTGAGGAAATGATTCAAACGGCATCAGCACAGCTCTTTTGCTGCATGACACGTGTCTCCCGCAGGGGTTTTAGCCACCAGGATTATGTTGACCATCGCTTTTTAAGTAGGGACAAAGTTTCCCAGAATTTGGGAATCGTCAGCCCGTGACAAATAAATGGCTGGTGTATCACTTGTTTTAATAGTAGTGGGAAAATTGGCCTTTAGAGCAGATGAAGAAAAGGTGGTGAATTAGATGAGAAGTGAGGAAACAGGCTATAAGCAGCCCAATCCTCTCCTAAAGAAATCTCTGGCAAAATAGAGATTCTTAAGATAATTAGATGGCCCTCCCTTTACTGTAATATCTGAAGGTGTGTTCAACACCCCCCATTCGGGGAGCTTAATTTAGGAGTTATAACTACTACATTCAGATTAGTCATGAGTGATTCAGACTGCTCAGACTTGATTCCTCAGACAATGGAGTTGTGACAGGCGTGAGGGTACAAGCAGTCTGAACATGGCCCCAGCTGCCTCGTACTCCCTAGATGCGTTCTCCTGACGTCCCCCTGGAGCGGGAAGCACTGTTTCCACCCTACGTACAGGAAAAGATGACTTTGTCTGGAGCATGCTACCAACTTACATGAAACAAGCCGCTTCCACCAGCTTATCTCGATTTTGCCAGAGTTTACTTTGGCCAAGAGCTGCCCTTTTTCCACACAAAATCCTCACCCAACTACTGAAATCATTATTCAATGTAATACTTTTTCGCTTATGAAAAGGTCATAAGCCATCTTATACTGAGTACAGATATTTTAAGGCAAAAGGGAATTTAGATTTCTCAACAATGGGGATTTTAACATGTACTGCTTGCCAATATAATGAGCGCATCCAAGAAATATTACTCAAGTCTTCATGTTTCTTGAAGCTAGGAACTGTCTTGTCTGCTAAACGTGCCAGAGTTTTCCATGGATGTGACTTGGCTTCTATTTTTTGTCTCCCCACTTTATCTTGAATTAGATTGTAAGCACAATGCAACCTAAATACATATACACAAAGATACCAATTTTTCTTCTTGACCTGTGGAATTAGGGAGAAGTGACACTAGTTTTATTTAGGCACTTCTCTTATTTTATTATTTATTTAGTTTTATTCATGCTGAATTTCTGGAATTTTAGCAGATGACTCCCCAAGAGAATGTTCTTTCAATCTCATTTAATTCGCAACCCACCTCTCTTGACTGCAGCAAAGGAAATTCCAGTGTCTAAGCAACTATTCCTCTTCCCTGGAAGTGTCAGACGTTCGGACCACGTGGGGAGATAAAGAGCTCTTCTGCTGACTCATCTTGGCAGCTAGATCAGGTGGGCTTGCGTAGGTCCAACACAGGGCGAGACAAGGGGCTAGGAAAAGCTAAAATCTAAAATGTCTAGATGGGGGAAAAAATTAAAGGAAAATAAAAGGCTCTTGAACAATCCAGGAAGGAATTGGCCATACCAACTGTTTGTCCTTGCAAATATTCAACCTGCAAAAATTCAACATTCAAGCCACCAATGTTTGGCCCAACAGAGAGCTTACATGAAGCACTCAAGAAAAGGTCTGCCACTGTATCTCTGAAAGCTCTCCCTAACCCCTTGGGCTTTGTCTAGACATCCACATCCATCATATCAATAACCTGAAAAGTTCTTTATTGTGTAGGTAGGTAAGGGAAGGAACAGTAAGGAGAATCGTTTGGCACTTAGCTTTCTTCCAAATCTTCTGTTTCAGGCTTCCTGCAAATACCTTAGCAGCATAACTTTGGACATATTTATGCAACCAGGTTCCCTCATTGCAGCAAGAGGTAATAGTTAACCCCATGTCCATAAGCAACATTGGCTCTTCACACATAAGGGATGCTGGGGGAGCTGGATCCTTGGGCCCTAAAGCCTGGATTCAGAGACACGTAAGAATCTATGTGTTGCTGATTCGCTTGTGGACCTTTGTGAAACCTTATCTCAGCCACGAGCTCGATAGGTTGTCAGTATACAAAGCAACACCAACACAGACCTATAACAAAGATGAGCAAATACTGCAAAATAATCTAAGAACTCACTCAGATAAGGTAGAGAAATTCACATCCATTACTAGGACCCTGCTCCTTCTATTTTATTTTAATTTTTTTGCACACAGCTGTGTACACAGCAGTGCATTCCCGAGAAAGCCAGCAGAAAGGAAAACCAGCAGGAA
>NW_009647769.1:2055395-2073692 GCF_000708025.1 Charadrius vociferus | reverse complement strand
GGAATACTCATGCAAGTCTGTATTCTCATGAACATTTGCACCTGAATAGTGTGTCCTGCCATCCCTTTGTAGGCCTGGGAGTAGAACTGCTCTCAATGGGATTTAAGGGACACAATGCAGATCACAACGTTTCTCTTTGCAGAGCATCTATATTACCGTATCCTGGCATGATTCTTTTGTGGAAGAGGACCTTTTCGGGCAACTCTTGACAGGTATTTCTAGCTTTCAAGTATCTAATTAGGATTTTAAGCTCCTTGGAATAGTACTACCAGACTTCATCTGTCCCTGAAGCGCCATAAACAGTTCCAGTAGTAGAAAATAACATCTCAGCTGATCTATATGCAACCTGTATTATGTGCCCTGTCAGTTCTGTTGATCTGTGGACGTGCAAATGAAGTATAGTTCAGACTTTGTATCTCGCTGCCACAGTAAAATGTCAAAAGGATTCAGAAAACATACAGGATTAGTCAATACAAAGTTTTGCACTCAAAGAGATAGGGTGTCCTAACTGTAACATTCAAAGAATAAGAAAACATTTGGGTACAAACAATTAGTAGAAATACCTCAACCATTTCACTGGGAAGCATGATTCATTCTTATAAAAACGAATTTGCTACTAGTAAATATATTACTAAATCTTAACTGAAAATTACTTTCTAGTGCAACTTTTAGAAACAGGTATTGAATCTCATTTCTCTGGGCAAAGTCTGGGCTGTGAACACATCTGAGAAAACATCTGGGTTTATTGCCAGATGCTGAAATGACATGCTGAGACACAGGTTAATTCACATTCTATTTCCGTGGCCCAGCTGTGCAATGGAGTCAACTGTACTCTTGCTTCTCTTACGAACTATGACCACAAAACTTATTTTCAGGTGAAAACTGTGCTCTCTTTCCTTTTTGATAAATAGATGGTAATAATCTTTTATGTCTTGTGTCAGTTTCCCTATGTCACCAGTTACAGAACAAGAAGTTTTATGATTTTTATCACAAGAGGTGCAGTTACATTGCGCGGTATTACAAATCTTACTCTGTTTCTAATCTAATCTCTGTCCTTTATTAGACATGGGCAGAAACATAGTGACCAAGGATGAGGAAAAGGCTGAGGTAACGCCTTCTCTGCCTCAGTTGTTAATGGTAAGACCAGTTGTTCTCGGGGCACCTAGCCCCCTGAGCTGGAAGACAGGGACGGGGAGCAGAATGAAGCCCCCATAATCCAAGGGGAAGTGGTTAGAGACCTGCTACAGCACTTAGACACATACAGGTCTATTGAGCCAGATGGGATCCACCCAAGAGTACTGAGGGAGCTGAGGGAAGTGCTCCCAAAGCCACTTTCCATCATTTATCAGCAGTCCTGGCTAACCAGGGAGAGGTCCCAGTTGACTGGATGTTAGCAAACATGATGCCCATCCACAAGAAGGGCCAGAAGGAGGATCCGGGAAACTACAGGCCTGTCAGTTTGACCTCGGTGCCGGGGAAGGTTATGGAACAGATCATCCTGGGTGCTGTTACACGGCACATGCAGGACAACCAGGTGATCAGGCCCAGTCAGCATGGGTTCATGAAAGGCAGGTCCTGCTTGACAAACCTGGTCTCCTTCTATGACAAGGTGACCCACTTGGTGGATGAGGGAAATGCTGTGGATGTTGTTTACCTGGACTTTAGTAAATTAACAACTTTGAGCTATACAAGCAGGCTCCTTTCATATTTTTGGTGAATTTAGCAGCTATTTTGAATATTTGATATTTGCCAAAATGTTTTCCCTTTCAAAAACCAGCTTTCGAGAAGACAGCCTTCTCCGTATTTCAAAGCAAGCCTACATCAAGCTCAAGGTAGCAGCTTTTACTGTTAAATATTCTTAAACATAGCAGACTTCAAAAAAAGTTGTTTGCTGGATGCAGTTAGATGAAGTGAGAAGAGTTTCTTTAAATACTTCCTCCTTTCCCCAGGAACAGGAGAAATACAATTCCACAAGAAGCACTTTCATCTCAGTAGTCTCTCATGGCAAAGGACTACTGTTGAAAGCATTGTTGAAAAATACCAAAAGGAAAAAGGACACATACCTTCCCTTTCCTTTTTTATATATATATATATATATATATATATATATATATAAAAATAATCATTTCACATTTGAAGAGCCGACAAACTTGATTGCAGAAACATTATAATATGTGTCAACTAGCATAGCAACATCACCGCAAGGAAGAATCACAGAATGATTGAGGTTGGAAGGGACCTCAGAAGGTCATCTGGTCCAACCACCCTGCTCAGGCAGGGCCACTAGACCAATTGCCCAGGACCACGTCCAGGTGGCTTTTGAATATCTCCAAGGATGGAGACTACAAAACCAGTCTAACCAACCTGTGCCAGTGCTCAGTCTCCCTCACAGTAAAGTGTTTCGTGATGTTCAGAGGGAACCTCCTGTGTTTTAGTTTGTGCTTGTTGCCTCTGGTCCTGTCACTGGGCACCACTGAAAAGAGCCTGGCTCCATATTCTTTGCACCCTCCCTTCAGGTATCTATATACATTGATCAGATCGCCCTGAGCCTTCTTTTCTCCAGGCTAAACAGTCCCAGCTCTCCCGGCCTTTCCTCATGGGAGACATGCTCCAGTCCCTTAACCATCTTTGTAGCCCTTCTTTAGACTCTCTCCAGTATGCCCATGTCTATATTGTATCAAGGAGCCCAGAACTGGACAGAGCACTCCAGGTGTGGCCTCACCAGTGCTAAGTAGAGGGGAAGGATCACCTCTCTTGACATGTTGGCAATACTTTATCTAATGCAGTCCATGATCCCATTCGCTTCCTTTGCTACAAGGGCACGTTGCTGATTCATGTTCAACTTGTTGTCCACCAGGACTCCCAGGTCCTTTTCTGCCAAGCTGCTTTCCAGCTGGACAGCCTCCAGCATGTATTGGTACTTGGGGTTATTTTTCCCCAGGTGCAGGACTTTGCACATCTCCTTGTTGAACTTCATGATGTTCCTGTCAGCCCATTTCTCCAGCCTGTTGAGGTCCCTCTGGATGGCAGCACGACCCTCTGGCCTAGCAGCCACTACTCTCAGTTTTGTGTCATCTGCAGACTTGCTGAGGGTGAACTCTGCCCCATCATCCAGATTGCTAATGAAGATGTTAAAGAGGACCAGACCCAGTATTTACCCCTATTGTGCATCACTAGTTACTAGCCTCCAACTAAACGTCATGCCACTGACCACCACGCTCTGGGCCCAGCCGTTGAGCTAGTTTTCAGTCTACCTCACTGTCTGCTTATCCAGCCCATATATCAACAGCTTGTCTATAAGGACCTTATGGGAGACAGTATCAGAGGTCTTAATGAAGTCCAGGTAGACAATATCCACTGCTCTCTCCTCATCTCCCAGGCCAGTCATTTCATCATAGAAGTTTATCAAGTTGGTCAAGCATGACTTCCCCTTGATGAAGCCATGCTGACTACGCCTGATGATTTTCTTGTCCTTAACATGCCTGGAAATGGTTTCCAGGATTAGCTGCTACATTACTTTCCCAGAGATCGAGGTGAAGCTGACTAGCCTGTAGGTCCCTGGGTCTCCCTTCTTGCCCTTCTTGAATACAGGAGTGACATTTGCTTTCCTCCAGTCTTCAGGCACTTCTCCCAGACGCAATGATTGATTAATCAAAGATTATCGAGGGTGGCCTCACAATGACATCAGCCAGCTCCCTCAGCACTCATGGGTGCATCCCATCAGGGCTCTTGGACTTATGGATGTTCAGTTTGCTTAAGTATTCCTTGACCTGATTCTCTTCCTCCCAGGGAACAGCTTCCTTGCTCTAACCTCTCCCGCTGGTCTCTGGGATTCCTGAAGGCCGGTCTTGCTTGTAAAGACTGAGGCAAAGAAAGTATTCAGTACCTCAGCCTTTTCCATGGCCTGTGTCACTTGGTCTCCCACCTCATTGATCAATATGTCACGTTTTCCCTAGTCTTCTTGTTGTCTTCTATGTATTTATAGAAGTCCTTCTTGTAGTCTTTGAGATCCCTAGCCAGATTCAATTCCATTTGGGCTCTAACTTTCCTACCTTTGTCCCTGGATGTTCAGACAATGTTTCTGCATTCCTCCCAGGTTACCTGTCTTTGCTTCACCACTCTGTATGCTTCCTTTTTGTGTTTCAGTTTGGCTAGGAGCTCTTTTGTTCATCCACACAGGCCTCCTGGCACTTTTGCCCAACTTATTAATTGGGATGGAACTCTCTTCAGCTTGGAAAAGGTGATCTTCAAATATTAACCAGCTTTCTTGGGCCACCCTTCCTTCCAGGGCCTTATCCCATGGGACTCCTCTAAGCAGATCTTTGAAAAAGCCAAAGTCTGCTCTCCTGAAGTCCACAGTTGTGAGCTCAGTTTTCATCCTCTTCCCTGCTCTCAGGATCCTTAACTCCACCATCTCATGGTCACTGCAGCCATGGCTGCCTTTGACCTTCACACCCCCAACAAGCCCCTCCTTGTTGGTGAGTATGAGGTCCAGCAGCATACCTCTCCTTGGCTCCTCTGTCACTTGGAGGAGGAAGTTATCATCAATACACTCCAAGAACCTCCCCGATTGCTGCTGTCCTGCTGTATTATCCCTCCATCAGATACCAGGGAGGTTGAAGTCCACCACGAGGACTATGGCCTGCAAACTTGAGGCTGCTCCTATCTGTCTACAGAGGGTCTGATCCACATGTTCTTCCTGGTGAGGTGACCTACAGCAGCTACCCATTATACTGTCACCTTTACCCGTCCTCTCTTTAATCCTAACCCATAAACTGATCTCAGTTGGCTCCTCATCCATGCCCAGGCAGAACTCCATGTACTCCAGCTGCTCTCTCATATAAAGGGCAACTCCCCCTCTTCATCTTCCCACCCTGTCCTTCCTAAAGATCCTATATCCCTCCTTTGCAGCACTCCAGTCATGGAAACCATCCCACCACATCTCCATCATCCCAGTAAGACTGTAGCCCTGCAACTGCACCCAGATTTCTAACTCATCTTGTTCATTCCCCATTCCGAGTGTATTAGTGTACAGACACTTCAGAGGGGCACCCCAGTATGTTGACTTCCTAGAAAGGGTTTGGGGATTTCTCCATGATGGTGCCTTGTAGGCACTTCCTTGATTACATGCAAGTGCTGCAGGTGACCCTAAGCCCCATTTTGTTGATTTTGTGTTTCCTTCCTGTCACACCACCCCATGCCCTTTGCTCAGTGAACCTGTCCATCACTCCCTCACTCTCTCCCTCCTCTGTCATTCTTGGTTTAAAGCCCTCCTAATATGGTCATTCTATTGGCAAAAATAGCTTTGCCCCACTTTGTGAGGTAGATCCCACCTCTCCCAAGCAGACGCTGATCTGCAAACAGGGTCCCACGGTCATAGAATCCCAGACCCTGTTACCAACACTAGTTCTGCAGCTGATTACTGACTTGCCCTATTAGTGCCCTCCTCCTCACTCCCTTTCCCCTCGCGAGCAGGATTGACACCACCACCTGGGCCCCCATGCTCGTGACTACCACCCCCAGAGCTCTGTAATCACTTTTGATACTGTCCAGGTTTCCCCTGGCAGTATCATTTGCTCCCACATGGAATAACAGCAGGAGGTAGTAGTCAGAGGACTGGACGAACTTTGGTAGTTTCTCCACATCGTCCCAGATCTTGGCCCTCAGAAGGCAGCAAACCTCTCTAGATGATTGGTTGGGTTGGCAGATAGGTGCTTCTGTCCCCTGCAGCAGGGAGTCACCCATTACAATGACTCACCATTCATCTGGCGAGTCTTGCATGGTTTAGGGTTAAGTGAACCAGGTTCTTTGCTTGAAAGCACATCTAGCTCCTCTTCAGCTTTGAGGGCAGTGAACCTGTTTTGCAGTTGTGAGCCCTTAAGCGGGGCAGGAACCTTCTTCTTGGTGCCAGAAGTCACCAGCTTCCATCCTTCCCTTTCTCCAGAGGTTTTGCTTACCTTGATAGTGCAAGGTAGACACTGCCTGCTTCCCTGTTGCAGATGGGGTCTGAGGCTCTTCGAGCTGTTAAGTCTCAGAGAAGATCCTGTCCATCTCCCTTTCCTCTTCTCTGACATGGGGCAGCCTGCTCACTTCCTCCTGTAACTCCTCCGTTTGGCAGCACAGCTTCTCCAAGACAGCACACCTCCTGAAGGACAGAGGGCCATCTCTCCTGGCCTCAGAGAAAGATCCTAGGTCCCTCTGGAACCTGGGACTTGGAGGGCTGCACTGGCCACCTGAAGCTCAGTCTGTGTGGAAGTTGTATTTGGTTTATGTGCCAAGGTTTTGGTAGCAGGGGTCTACAGGGGTGGCTTCTGTAAGAAGCTGCTAGAAGCTTCCCCCATGTCCGACAGAGCCAATGCTCCCAAGATGGACCCACCACTGGCAAAGGCAGAGCCTATCAATGAAGGTGGTAGCACCTCTGGGATAACATATTTAAAAAGGGGAAAAAACTGCTGGGCAACAGCAGCCAGAAGAGAGGAGTGAGAATATGTGAGAGCAACAAATCTGCAGACACCAAGGTCAGTGAAGAGAGAAGAAGAGGAGGAGGAGGAGGAGGAGGAGGGGAGGAGGAGGAGGTGCTCCAGGCGCTCGAGCAGATTCCCCTGCAGCCCGGGGTAAATGCCATGGTGAGGCAGGCTGTTCCCCTGAAGCCCATGGAGATCCACAGTGGGGCAGATGTTCACCCACAGCCCATGGAGGACCCCGCACCAGAGCAGGTGGATGCACCTGAAGGAGGCTGTGACCCTGTGGGAAGCCCATGCTGGAGCACTCTCCTGGCAGGACTTGTGACCCTGTGGGGATCCCACGCTGGAGCAGTCTGTTCCTGACGGACTGCACTCTGTGGAAAGGACCCACACTGGAGCAGTTCGTGAAGAACTGCAGCCCCTGGGAAGGACTCACATTGGAGAAGTTCATGAAGGACTGTCTCCCATAGGAGGGATGCCACACTGGAGCAGGGGAAGAGTGTAAGGAGTCCTCCCCCTGAGGAGGAAGGAGCGGCAGAGACGAGAGATGAACTGACCACAACCCCCATTCCCCGTCCCCCTGCAGTGCTTGGGGGGAGGAGGTAGAGAAAATCGGGAGTGAAGTTAAGCCTGGGAAGAAGGAAGGAGGGGTGTGGGGGAGGTGTTTTTAAGATTTAGAGATTTTGTTTTTATTTTCTCATTACCTTACTCTGGTTTGATTTGCAATAAATTAAATTAATTTCCCCACGTTGAGTCTGTTCTGCCCATGATGGTAATTGCTGAGTGATCTCTCCCTGTCCTTAATCTCAACCCCTGAGCCTTTCATTATATTTTCTCTCCTCTGTCCCGCTGAGGAGGGGGAGTGGTAGAGCGGCTTTGGTGGGCACCTGGTGTCCAGCCAGGGTCCCCCCACCACACAAGCCTCTGCCCTAGCAGGGACAGCTGCTCCCACATCTACTGGGAAAACTGAAACGAAAAATATGAATGTTTTGTGTAGCTTAGATTCCATATCTGATCACAGCAAAGCAGAGCAGATTTCAAGGGGAGACGATAAAACTGCACTCTAATCTCCCAAGCTTTACAGCATACTGCTGACAAGGGCATCATTCCCTTCAGGTTGAAAAGTTCTACCCAATGCTGTCATGTGATCGCAAGGCTGAAAGGAAGGAAAACACAGACCACTCAGAATGAAAAGACAAATGCAGAAAATCCTAAGGTGAAAGGCTTTGAGAAGGCTGTTTGTATTTGAAAATTTCAGAATCAGATAATTTCTAAAAATATTTAAATAGAATCATTCATTTATGCAAGTGCATTAACCCAGGAAGAGCCAAAACCACAAAACAAACATCCAGTATGAAGATTTTCTTTACAATAAAAATTATTTTAGGAAGTATATTAAATATGACAAGAAGGGGGCGGGGGGAAGAAGCATCTCACAATTTATATTCAAGGGCATCACATTTTAGAACAATGTCTTAGCCATTAATCATTTATAAATGATTCACAAAGAAATTAAATACAACATTCCATAAAAGAATAATCTAATTTACAGTTTAGATGTAAGGCTTCAGCGTAACATCCCATACCCTTCAGCTGGCTCTTTGCATACCCAAGCTGAGTGATCTGTACGTACTCTTCTACCAGAGTAATACAGCGTGGTGGTCCTCAAACACACAGGTAAGTGTTCAGCTTTACTTTTTAAGGATCAACAAAAAAAGTATTACTAGAAAGTGTCCTGTTATTTGTCACAATAAAAGCAAATGAAAAGCTAGGAGAAATAGATAAGTTATATATTTGCCAGTGTAAGATTGAGGGAATGGATTAAATTACACCTTGCCAAAAAAAAAAAAAAGTATCTATCTGCTAGTTATGTCATCGTATTATTAGTCATTGTGCACAACTGGGACACCGCAACTCCAAATCACAGACTAGAAACACAGTGCTTCCTTTCAACAAAGTACGTAACTTCTGTGTGAAAAAAAGTTGGGAAAACATCTTGAGAACTATCCATCTCCATAGCTATCATATGCATAAGAACTATTGGTTTTACAGAGCTCCAGTTTATTCAAAATACTGAATGTAATACTGATGTCAATAATATCTGTCAGTCTCCTTATGCATCAAGTATAAATCAGAGAAAAAACCCTGCCCCAAAACACTGATTTTCAACCACAAAACATTGTCAGAAATCTTGTATTTGCAACACAGTTAACTGACGTTGCAGTTAACATATTAATTCTGCAGACAACGGTCACAAGTACTTACTAAAAATACAGATATGTTTCCTAAAAGTAATGTGAAGCTTTATTTAAGATGACAAAGCTTTTGTAACAGTGCAGGGTGCAAATTTTCGGTATGAAGACATTCAGAAGATTTGCTGCTCAAAGAGGATCTTTTCAAACCCTGGTGGAGGTGTATGATAAAATTCACTGAACTGACAATCCAGAATGGCACTGTCATCAACTGCAGAAAAGAATTAGAGAAGGAACACTTACAGTTTGATCCTCTATTACACCATCTGACTAGATTATATATTATGTTCAAATCACGACACATATTCTCCAATACATCCATTACATATATACAATTAAAAGAAATCTCTTCAACAAATTTGCTAAAGCCCTATACACACCCAAGGAGAGCAAATCTCTCTTCTGCTGTTTACTTTAGTTGGTACTGGTCCTTGGTGAAGTCAATGAGAATGCTACCTCTGATTTTGCTGGGAGCGTTAGCAAGAATTCAGGCAATTCCAACCAAATTTTCTACTCTATTTCTCTGGAAATCTACAGATTAAGGGCACTACCAGATATATGTTGCAGGGCTGTCACCTCCTCAGCTGCATATTTTTCTGTCCACTTCCTAATTCTGCTGGAGTGTCAGCTGTCTGTGATGACTTTTCTGGAGGTTTACAAGGTTTTAGATGTCTGCAATGGTTGGTGTTAGACCACCTGTTTTAGCACGTGATCCAAAGAGAGATTCTTTGGGTGCTTAAGTTAATGTTTTTTAATGTTTTTTTTTATAATACCTCTCCCAGTTTTGGACCCCCTGCATAACCTGAGACACAAGTGTGTCTATCCTTCAATGTAGAATATAGAAAAGAAACCTCTGAGGATTTTCAGAGCAGAGCTTTCATGTGTTGCATTAGCAAACTGAAATGCCCAACCAGTCAGAAAATCAAGATCTCTTTCAAAGTCAGCTTCTTCCAAGTCAAACCTGGTACACTAGCAACATTAGATCAAAATAGACAAGCTTCATGTTCATATTTTGGGTTGGAATTTAGATATCTTGGAGTCAAGGTAGGAATTTTTCCCTCCTAGGCTCAATTAAAACTCCTATTAATATACTTGTACAGTTCTGTAGTACTTACGCAGCATTTGCATCTCACTTCTGCAAAAGTGCCTGAGGTACAGCTGCTGTAGGGAACAACCACTTCTCTGTTTTACATTCAGGCTTGACACCGTGTTTGCCTGCTCTGTCATGTCTCTTTTAAAAAGATATCTATAGTTCTAGTCTGAATTATGGATAGGGTAAACGCTTAAGAAACTCTCTTCTCTATGGTCAAATGCTTTCACATGACTAGAAGTTCACATTAAATTCAGGACATTTATAGTTGAAGCTTATACCAAATAAGTACCACGCAAAAGCAATTTGTAGACTGCAATTGTTATATATGTAGGAGGCATGATAATTACAATGAAATTATGCTCGTTTGTGGGAAATGATAATAGGAGCCTGGCAATGAAAGGTCAGTGCACTCTCCAGGCATGGAACTTTAGTGAGAGAAAAAGATATTTACAGTAGGCTAACATGCCATCAAATGTCTTCTGAAAGAAGCCTGCATTCTCCATGCTATGTAACACCATTTCCAAAATATAGGGAAGATGCTACAAGCAATTATCACACAGCAACTCTCTTCCGGCTGCTCAAGGTTTTTGCAGGAGATCCCGCAGTGCCGCAGGGCAGCTACCGTCTGCCACAGCATTTTAGCAGCGCCATCATGTGGCTGAAGAACACATCACAAAATGACCATATAAAATTTTCACTCTAATAGCTTGGAAAGATAGAATTTGTCAGCTACATTTACAGACTTCAAAGGCTCTACAACACATCTAGATTATTTTCTTCCTGTTCATAAAATTCAATGTTACAAGTGTATCAAGATATAAGTGGGAACATGCCAAGAGTTCACTAGGAACCAACCAAGAAATGAAAAAAATTATCCCCATCACATAAGTTAATGATATCTCAAGAGCAAAATTATTTTGGAAGAGGCTACTACTTAGATGAAGCTCACACGGGAATAAAGATAAACTGGAGATGGCTGTAGGTGTAGCACAGGGAATCCGATGAGCAGTTATCGTTCACTGTAAGTTACAAGCCAACCCAGAGCGTAGCATCGATTATGCACTGAGCTAGGGGAAGCGCTGCCTTTCAGATGAGATGTTAAACAGAATTCTAACTACTTGGGAAGTACAAAACCGCCACCAAGTTCTGGAAGAGTAAATTGTTAGCACATGTCTTGGACAAATTCCAGCTTCTATAATTCATAAATTCTTTCTTAAGCTGCCTATGCAGGGATTAATTGGATACAGTATTGGTTTCTTGTTCAAAACTGCTGTGTTGTATTGATGGTTGCTGGCAAAACAGCTACCACAGTTCGCTCACCAATTGTTGGATTTCAAAACTGGGCATCAATTTGGTATCGCAGCAAAGAGCTGTACCACTACACAGCAAGCAGCTGTTAAAGTTATTACTTCCATAAAAAAATACAAATAACAATTCAGTATCTATTAATGTTTAACACTGAATGCATTTATGAAGTATGTGAAATTAACAGACATAAATACCAAGCTTCAGAGATAAACCAGATGAGTCCACAAATCTACATTAGTTTGAATTTGTTGTTTTTCTTTTTTTCATCTGCCTCACAGTTTTTTTACCTGGCAATTTTTAGACCGAGTGCAATAACTCCCCAGCTTATTGGATGTAGACACTGTAAGAAGTCAGTAAGTGGGGCTTTGTTTTCTAGCTATTAAGCAGCATTAAAAATGAAGCGAAAATATACTTTTGTATTCTCCTAGTTTTGTATTTTCATGCAATTTATCGCTGTAGTTGCCAAAAATAAATGATTGCTGTGTGTTCCATCTAAGTGAGAGAATAATACAGGGGTCAGAAGACAGACTTGGTACAAAAATATTATCCATACTGTGAAACAATTTGAAAATCTTTGACTTACCATAGACCACTGGATAGACAGTCCCGCGGATTCCTGAAGCTGGACAATGCATGTTCTTCCCATTTAAATATACATTTAATTCTACATGGTCATATGTAATGCCCTACAAAGTACAGAAAATTAACAAAAAAGCATCAACAAGTTTATACACTTAAGATTGCTTCTTAATGTAGCTTTCTTAGCTACAGGCAAACTTTAACACTATTATGCAAACCACAGCATCCTAGAAAACCTCACCTGAAATATTCCTGCAAAGGACTAGAAGTTAATAAATGACCAGTAACATTTGTATTTTCAAATACTCGGGATTCCTTAACGCCCATTCAATTTGGATGCAGCACAGTACTGCACACCACATCTTACTTAAGACCGTTTACAAATTTCCAGACTATTCTTCACCATGTTAAAGAAACATAAATTTTTCAATGATTTTGAATATTAAGCAGTTTGCAATCTCCTTGTTTATATCTCCTCACAGAAAGAACTTTAATAAATAGCGATGCTATGAATTGAGTTTATCCGTCCATACTTCCATATGGAAACCTCTCTCAGCTCATTTTCTCTGCCAGCATCAACAGACCACGGACTCATACACAACGGTATAAATATGCCGACTACAGAGCAGAAAGCAAACACTAACAAGGTAATAAATTACTTAATTGTTAGCTAAATGATTTTTCTGACTGTTTTGGTATGGCTGAGTGTGACAATTTGTGTTGTCATACATTGCTTCAGAAATTTATTTTCAGGACAGAACAAAATAAATTGAAATTTATGAAAAGTAGGGAATTAGCAGTAACACATCAGCTACTTTTTTGTGATTAGTTGAAGCTGTTTAGACTACATAGGTTGACCAAATCCTGAAAGAGTCTGCAACCCTCCAAAAAAACAGTTTCAGAAGGGGATTAAAATAATACAGCATCTGAAGGTAAAGTGTAGCTTAGCTGTTTGGGACTTCTAAAGATGAAACTTCTAATACAGCATCTGAAGGTAAAGTGTAGAGGAGTCAACCTTAGCTGTTTGGGGCTTCTAAAGATGAAACTTTTAACTGCTAAGGTTAGGTTACCCAGCAAGGAAAAGTAGTGGTGATAAATGGTGTAAATTTCATTGTATTGCTCCCATGTATTTTTGAAAGTACATCTCTAACAGGACATTGAGAAAATTACAGCAGTAGCACAAAACCCTTTCAATAAAGTCCCTTTAAGATGTTTTGAGAACCTGTAATAATAAGGTACAAAAAAAATCGTAAGCTTCTCTGTTTGCTCTCATTCTTAATCATTTTCCCAGTGAGCACTGGCCCCTCCCCACTCAATATCGCTCCTTCCCTACAAAAGTTTGGATAAAAATACAATTCATCTGTCACCCAGGACCTATCTCTGCTCAGCTCTGTCCTTCTAACCATTCACCAGTCAGCTACGGGATCTTGAGTTCAGCTGGGTATGGTGCATAGCTATGTAATGCACTCCATCCAGCACGTTATTTGTTCAGGAAGGTTTCATCTCAAACAACGTAGGATCCTTGGGATGGGAGTTATCCACCAGGTAGATATTGCAACCAGAGTGCAACAGAGCATTCAAGGCTGCTTTTCAAACACTGGTAAAGTCTGTCCCTCATTCCGAAACCAGGACAATATCAATGCTGAGAATGAAGTCCACTGGTATCCAGGCTGCCGATCCATTCAAATACAACAGGACTTTGTATCAGCTCTTTCCAAACTGGGAGATGCAAGCCGAACAATTTGACCGAAATAGTCAGTCTGACCACCAAGCAGTAAATAAGAGTAATCTGGCAATAGATGAGGAAGATAAAGAAGCCTTAAGAAACTCACCACCACATCGCCCTCCTGAGGAAGGCTGTTTGCTGGTAGTCTATTTTTCTCTTCATTGTTATAGTAGAGAGCTCCATCATTCCTCATCACCAGGCTATGGACATCTCGACCAAGTGGAATTTGATTCAAGTTTGCTTTCTGGGTTGCAACTCCAATACCCCAAATACCTAAAACGTGACATTAAGACAGTAAGAAAAAAAGCCATTATTTTGAAGACTACTTGACTGAAGCAGGACAGCATAAAGAATGTGTTTTTAACTAGTGCCATGGCAGTACTACCAGTAAATATCTCTTGGAAATACCAGGACTATTGTGGGTCAACCCTGCTAGGCAGCTAAGTACCACCCAGCCACTCATGCACTTCCCCCCACAGCCCCCAGTGGCACAGACGAAGAAAGGAAGAGTAAAACCAAGAAAACTCGTGGGTATAGATATTTTTTTTTAATAAGCAAAGAAGTGGAAGAAAGAAAGAAAGAAAACAAAATGAAACTATGCAAAGGCAATGACTACCTCCCACATGTAGACCAATGCCCAGCCAATTCCCAAGCAAAAAGGATGGCTAACCTCCCTAAAACGCCCCCTCTCCCTTTTATTGCTGAGCATGACATTATGTGGCATGGAATATCTCTTTGGTTAGTTAGTCATCCACCTGGTTGTGTCCCCTCCCCACCTCTCGTGCGCCCCCAATCTTATTCACTGAGGGCGCAGAGTGAGAAACAACACAGCATAAAGGCCTTTTCTAACGCTGCTCAGCAACAGCTGAAACATTAGTGCACTATCAGTATTGTTTTGGTCACAAATCTAAAACACAGCACCATAGGAGCTGATCTGAAGTAAATTAACTCCCTCCCGGCCAGGCCCAGTACAAGCAGTCTCTAGAGACTGAAGATAAACTGCATCCATCCTGAAAAAGATGGGTCCAGAGAAATGTAACCACCTAGCTTAACTTTTATTCCCAGAAAAATACTGAAAACAAACCCTGAGACTGTAGGAGGATGTAAAAAATAAATCCACCTAGCATGGATTTGTGAACAATACAATTTTCCTTTCCAGCTGGTTAGACTAGTCTTAGGGAAAAAGAAGAAATGGTAAATATGATAGATCTTGATTTGGTGATGGTTTTGAACCTCATACAACATTGAAATAGTCAAATTACAAAAACATGGTCTAGACAGTTAGAGCAATAGGAATGCACAACTGGTTAGAAAACTGTATTACAGGACTACTCATCAGTAGCACCCCATCAAATCAAGAAAGATCACTCAAGTAAGGTTTGAGGTTTTGTATTGAATGCCCAAGGTCAGATACTGTTCCGTATTCACATCAATGACTTGGTTAACGTGACAATGTGCTTATTAAAGGTGCTGCCAATACCAACCTGACAGGACTGCAAGCTCTTCAGAGGCCCCTCAAGTTTTAAATGATCCTGACAAACTGGTTAAGAGGTCTGAAATAGGGAAAATGCATTTGCTTTTCCTGAATTAACGAAGAACAGCAAGTAAGTAAGAATAGTAAGCCGCACAAATACAGTAGTGGCTTGGCAACCAGTTCACAGAATATAATTTTGGGGTTATCACTGACCACATGCTAAGCATAGTCTATGTCATACTGTTGTGAAAAACTTCTGGATGTAATGGCACATATAAAGCAGACATATTGTATGTACAGCAGACGAAGGATGTCTACTGCTGCATCCATTTTAAGCGTCATACCTATCATTCTAGGATCCTATGACAAATTTGGTCAATTACAGCTATTCTAGAAGAAACAAAGGCAAACAGAAGTGTAAAAACATCATCTCTAAAAAGACAATGAAAAAAACTGGGACTGTTTAATCTACAGAAGGCTAAAAGGAAGCAAAAATATAAGGAAATGAGTTTCAAGACAAAATTGCACAACAACTTATTCTAATACTTGCGCGCTCAGAATGAAAAGGACAAGAGCGTGAACAAGATTCAGATTAGACTTCAGAAAACTTTCCAATAGTCAGAGTAACCCTATAGGTGACTCCTAATAGATTGCACAGGGACACTTCTGGGAATCAAAGTTTTAAGCTAAGTGATCTACAATTCTGCTGCCTTGGAGCACAGGAATACATGAGACACAGCTCATAAGGAACAGTTTATTTCCTGTGTTTCTCAAATTAAGTATAAGAACATGAACATTGCATCTGTCTGAGTAATGGCCATATGTGAACAACAGCTGTAGTGGATTCTTCCCCCAACAGAAAAGATTCTAAAATTGCCAAGTTAAGACCGAGCTGAGGTTTACACGTAGTTTAAAACTAAACAACTGACTTGACTGCAAGGTGTTTTGGACAGATGGATGTTCACGCTGCCTGCACTCCAATCAAACTGAATGTAATCAACCCTTACCCAAAAAGCCCCAGGTTCAAGCTCCAGCTGGTATCGTAAGGCCTGTCTCCGGGCTAACACTTCCCTTCTTCTTCCCTCCCCCTACACACTTAGGGAAAGAACAGCTTCATTTTCACAGTATTTGTTGTTTTTAAAAATACAGGCTGATTTTTAATGTTAGAATACAGGCAAGCCTGAAGTGCACTCTGTACTTGTGAAGCTGACCGTATTAGTAAAAGCATAATGCTTCCAAATTTCATTCACTTTCAGCTGCCTTGCATTAGATCTGTGCAAAACAAATAAAGAGGGTGCCAAAAGGCTCCTCTTGATAAGGCAGTGTCGGAATAAGTGCTGCATATTTGACTTGAAGAGCAAAACGTAGCACAAGGAGTGTTACCCTTGCTTGGGCAAACACAGTGCATGTTAAAAGCAAATGGAGGTAGGCAAATTTCTGCAAATGTTGCTGGATAAACTACACTATTTTAAAAAATACTTCATAGCTACAGTGTTTTATGTGGTCATAAGCATTTATTTACCAAAAAACATTTCTAAAATATGCTGAAAAACATGCATATAACAGCATACAAAACAATACGGTGTTTTAGTACTTGCACTCCTTTAGTAATATACTTACCATTCTTTTTAATATTTCAGAGCCACAATTTAAAAAAAAAGAAAAAAGAGGAATTTCCTTTTACACAATGACAACTTATAAAACTCTCCAATGTTCACAAGCTCAAGGATGCAATTAGAAAGACGCATGTGCTTGGTATATGAGATATGACCACCAGCAGGCAATCTGACATACGTTCCAAGTCTAAAGTTGTACATTTTTGCTAACTAACCTGTAGACTGGATTTTAAACTCAAAATAGCTCTTGTTCTGATGCAAAGGTGCATTGGCTAAGCAGCCTCCCGTGCCACATATTCTTCTGCCATTTTTAACAATGACGACATCTGTTCCTGTAAGAAGAAAAAAACCCACAAA
Organism: Charadrius vociferus; assembly: GCF_000708025.1. Lineage (NCBI taxonomy): Eukaryota > Metazoa > Chordata > Aves > Charadriiformes > Charadriidae > Charadrius > Charadrius vociferus. Next base: position 2,056,823 of record NW_009647769.1, on the reverse strand, counting down.
ACTTGAAAACATTTTTATAAGTCTGGAAGCAGCCCTTAAAAGTCCTAAACATTGAGAACAGTTTTTGTTCTTTCTGCCCCAAGTAAGAGCTTCATTAGTCTATGAGAATTATGACGATGGGCCACACTTTGAAGTAAGAAAAGCAAGGCTGTTTACAGGCTAGTTCATCTTTCAACCAGGGTTTATTTATTTAAAATCTATACGCTGCTCTAATTTCGCCTCTTGGGTTTTACGGCACCATGCTGATTACAACCTTTGCTCAGCCACATCAGAAGGATAACTTACAATTTAGTCAGAAAGGGTTCACTGTGAAACCAAAGCCCTGTACCATGCCTCTATACACTAGAAAAAAAAAATCTGCAAAGAGAAGGAAAGGCACATCGGGTAGAAATGTTTGATGGAATTGCAAAGTGTTTAATTATTCTCTGAAAAAATCATTTTATTAGAAACATGCCTGCTAACACAGAGTGGAAAAAAAAAATCCTCTGCTAAGTTTTCCTTCTCCAGTGGAAGACTTCATCTTTAAGCACTGTTGTCATAGTCAAGAACATGGGAGGCAGTCAAGATCCACTGATACAACTGAATAAAAACAGGTTAATAATTGCACTGGACCCCAGATCGGCCACTGCTTTTCTCCCAGCTCTTTCCCCAGCTCTGCTGCAGCTGGTCCAGGTAACTTCTCTCCTCAACAAAGCCCGGGCATGGTTTTGTGGATAGTTCACCCAAAGGATGATGCTCAGAGAGCGGTATGGACAAGTCTCCATATGCCTCTGCTCCTTCTGCATCTGAAGGAAAATGGAGCCAGACTCTTTTCAGTGGTTCCCAGTGACAGGACGAGGGGCAACGAGCACAAGTTGGAACATAGGAAGTTCCATTCAAATACACGGAAAAACTTCTTTACGGTTCAGGTGACAGAGCACTGGCACAGGCTGCCCAGGGAGGTTGTGGAGTCTCCTTCTCTGGAGATTTTCAAGACCCGCCTGGATGCAGTCCTGAGTAATGTGCTCTGGGCAATCCTGCTTTAGCAGGGGAGTTGGACTAGATGATCTCTAGAGCTCCCTTCCAACTCTGAAAATTCTGTGATTCTGTGATTCATTGCCATAACTCACCCGCTCTGCTCGGAACCACCATCCCTTGCCTAACCCGACCAAGCTCTTCAGCCCCGTCAGGCAGCGTTCCCGCCTCAGACATCCCACACGCTCATTCCCCTGATGCGCTTCCACTGAATTTAAACCAAAGTGAGATTTTTTTATTTTTTTCCTGAAAACTACCAAATCCTTTTAACAAAGCAGCCCATAAACCGACAGTCCCAGAGCGCTTCACTGGGAGGAGAGAGGATAAACTCGAAGGGCCGGACCGTATTAAAACGACCCGACCGCCCACTCGTTCAAGCTTCCCGCCGACAGCGTCCCGGGGACACGCAGCCCC
>NW_009647769.1:2049157-2054924 GCF_000708025.1 Charadrius vociferus | reverse complement strand
CGCAACCCTGCCCCGCCTCCTCCGCAGCTGAGGAGTGGCACCAGTGTGGCGGCGGCCTGAGGCGGCACTGCGCGCGGCCGGCTGCAGCCTCAGCACACGGCCACCTAAAGGATAATTTATAGATATATATATATATAAATAAAGGACGGTTTATATATATATATGTATATAAAAGAGGACACTGATCACCATGGGCATATAGCAGGTGTCAGATCAATGAAGCTCACAGTGCTGGGCCATGAGGGAAGAGCCTCCATGGAAATGTACTGGTCAGTTATTCCTGGCTCCAAGTCACACGAACCACATGTATCTTCTTTTTTTAAAAAAAATTCTTTCTTGGAAAAGTGGAAAGAGATGGGATTTTGTGAAGCGAAAGGTTCATGCAGCTGGGCCCAGCCACCCCTCCTGCCCCAGGGTCTCCGCTGGCCTCCATCCTCCATGGGGTTGGCTCCCTGCGGGCTGCCCTTTCTCCTCATCTTCCAGAGCTGTCCGGCTATCAAGTCTTAACTCTGAACTTTTTTGTGTCCTCTTAGCTCCTGCAGTATTCTCTCATCTGTTCAAAAGCTTTGGTAGAGTGTTTTGCTTGATTTACTCGGGATGAGTGTCGCAGTTTGGGCCGGACAAGCCACTGGAACGAATGACAGATGCTCTGTGACCTCTCTCCCTCCAAAGAAGGGAGACCGTCTCCCTTCAGGGAGAGGAGGAAGAGAGAGAAAGACAATTACGACTTTAAAAGAAACTAAACTACCTTAATGAAAGTATTAATAAAATAATAAAAAATAAATACACAACATATATAAAACTGTATCAAGCTCCCAGGATGACCATCACATCACTGCAAAGTACTGGGAAAGTCCCAGACTGGACTCAGTGACGGATGGGAACTGGATTTTGGGTCTGAATTCAGGAATGCACGGATCGGGATCAAAGGCAGACAAACAGACAGAGTCCTCCTTGGACACTGGCCATTGAAGAAAGAAAGGGCTGACCCTTGGATCCCTCAGCTTTTATACTGAGCATGATGCAGATGGGATGGAATACCCTGTTGGTCAGTTTTGGGTCACCAGTCCTGTTCGCTCCTCCCCGCAGGTGTGACCCCTCTATGCTCTTCTGCTTCCAACCTTCCAACAGGGCATATAACAAAGTGAGCTGGCCTTGGTTGTTATAGCAATAAGTATAAGCAAGAGCCTCTCTGCATACCATTCCTTGGCATAACGTACAGCTAATCAGGTCTTATCATTCTGGAAGCAGACAGTGTCTGTTAATTTCAGAGACTTCAGTTAGTCAGAAGAGGCTTAACTGAAAAGTAAAATTACTGGACAGAAAATTAGTTCTGTTTTACCTCAAACCAGGACAACCAGTCAAACTCAACCGTAAAGACTGCTACAGTGGAAAGCCAGCATGCTATCATTCCGTTTATCATTTTTTTGCAAGGCACAGTTTGGGACCAGCTTTGTGTCCCTTTCATAGAGGCAGAATGCCACGTAATTTAAAAAGCTGTAGCTTGACTTGTGGCCTTCGGGTTACACAAGTGTTTCTTTAGCAAAAGCCCCAGATCTGTCTCTACAGCACAGAGCATCCAGAACAGGGGCCACAAACTGGGCTCCAACAAATACAGTAAATAGCGATAACATGGCTATAGAAGCCCACCTGTACCTACTTCACATTTTTATTTATCTACAGGAAATAAATGTTGTGCCATAAACTGCTGATCTAGAATGTTTTGCAGACAGCAGATCATTTAAATACATACATTAAAAGGCTTATTTATCTCCAAACCAATTTGGCATGAAATTGTTATTTCTCATTATTTTCAGATGGTGTCTTATTTTGATGCATTTCACCTAGAAAGTTCCCTTAGCACTTTATTGCAGTATATGATATGATGCAACTAATGTAACCCATGTGGTACTATGTTATCTGTCTGTGGGGGTGGGGGTTAAGCGGATATTCAAAAACCCTTGTTAAAAGAAATCTTCCTAGCAAGAAATATCTTATTGGTCTGAATGGGCTGTATCAGTCACACTTACCCCTTTACTTGAAACATGAGGTGAAACACGGTCTTTCTCAAAATTGTGCCTAAAACCAATCTGATTTTAAGAGCAGCTTTAAAATATGCTTCCTTTCTTTTATTGGACTTACTGTTACCGCCCATAAACATTTGGGGTCAAGAGCTCACTTCCTTAAAATATGCCAAATGGGATTAGTCTTGAACTTCTAAGAAGTAAATATTAGGTGGAAACTGATGTTTATTTATTTTGTATGGAGGGCATCATGATTCTCGTTGGTAGCTTGTTGTTCACATAATTAGTCCCATTTAAGTCACTGCAGGATTTTTATTGTCTGTCACACACTGCGGGTTTGTTGCAGTAAATGCTAAATGACAAATGTTAATATATTTAAACATAGAAAAAAACTTGAGAGACACTTAGCCTCCAAGTGATCCCCATCCTATTTTTTTCTCTGTGCCCCAGTAAGTCCTTTCTTCCCTAAAATGAGCACTGGGGAAGCAAATGCATCTTGCCACACGAAGTCAGCATTGCCAAATCAGTTGGTCTTAAGGGGCTGGGGCTTCGGGGAGCAGTGGCTGGCTGTGCCTTGCTGATAGTTTCCTGCTTTGCTTCTTTCTTAACTTGAGAGGCTGGTTTTACAGGCCATCAGACCGCAGCACTTGCAGGGTAAAGTGCATGCCACAGCTTGGAAAAGTTGCCGGTGCTGCTTTGGAGCACGTCACTGACTCCCGTCCCTATGTGCTCGGTGGGCAGGAAGCCTCGGGGGACCAAGGTCAGTGCATCTCTCATCCCTGCACCCATCCTGTCTCCCTCCAGGTATGGAGCCCAGCTGCTGAGCACCTTGACAGCGGCTGGTGACAGCTCGGTGTCTCAATGGGTCATGCAGGAACAGCGGCAAAGGTGTACTTGTGCCCTGCGTGAAGGCTCCGGCACTGGAAAAAGTCAATCAGATAACAACGTTGGTCTGGTGGAAGTAAGGCAAAAGTCAGCTGGTCATCTGGTAAGAAACATGGCTTATTCGTATGCCTTTCTTGGAGGACGAGGTGAGCAATTCCAGCAGGATAGTACTATATTTGTAAATGTGCTTATCAGCCTGTTTAGAGCATATTTGAACGGCAACATTTTTACAGTGCACAAAGAACTGCCCCAAGGAAATGAAGATCTGGGGTCCAATATTTAGAAGTATAATTGTGCTTGGTAATGAAGGGTTAATTCAGCTTCTGCCTTTCTTGAATGTGCATTTCTTTCACTGGGGAGGCCAAGTATTTAAGACCCTCCCACACTGGAAGCAAAATTATGCTCAGCATGCCTAAACATGTTTGTTGCTCACAGGGTTTTAACTTTATTTCCTTGAACAGTAGCAGCAGAGACATTTTGTCTGGGAACCATGTTAGAAGAACGGGAAAAAGACCAGTCCCATCCATTTCATAAATGCAGGCATATTTGGAGGTCCCGCTGAAAGAAAACGACTGTCATTGACTTGTTTTGTTCTCTAGCTCAGAGCTTCATTCACAAAATACAACTGTCTCTCCTTAGCTCTGCAAAGTAGATCTACTGGCTGTGGACAAGTATGTTTCAGAAAGGTTGCCTGATATCGCCAAATTCGTGGGAGAGAGGGGAACTGTCTCCCGTTGTTACAGCATGTAATACAACACGACTAATATGTTCTCAGAAAAATAATTCCTCTTTGACTTCCTAGTAAAAACCGCTGGGACTTGCTTCTCCACTGCCACGAGCTTTGTGGAGGCATTTACACCTGTGAAAACCAATGAAAAAAGTAGTTATTAAATATGCTGGAATGGATTTAGTAACGTCTCCATGCAACTTGCACAGAAGTAAATGACAGTGCAGGACTGGAAAATCAAGGTTTGTTTATTGAAAGCAGTCCTTCCACTCCCAGGGTCAGGCCTGTGGTTTGGAAGATGATACAGACAAGGTCTCAGATGAAAAACAGGTTGTGCTTGTACTTTTGAAATCTTCATTATAATGTGTTCTTGTGAGGATTAACATTCTGTAGGAAGTCCTCTGTTTTATACAGTTAATCTGATGCTTGCCAAGTCATAAAAGAAATTGTATGTGAAAATTAATTTTGTTCCTCATTGTTCTATTTACTTTGGAGGGCACTTCTCCTTTCCTCTTTATGCAATATAAGCAAAACCCACCGGAGCAGAGCTTTGATCTATAGGCAATCACAAACCTCATTAAAACTGACAGGCACGCTGGCCATGCTTTGTTCAGGAAGGAGCAATTAAGTTCTTTTATGGCGTAAGATAGCTAAAAACTAGAAACTGCTGCCCACGGCACAGAGCTACATGGCCAAGCGCTAAGATGAGCTAACTCGTATGAGCAAGCACTAATTTGGGGAAAGTCAGAGAGAGTTCTCTAGGGACTGCTTGCGAACGCGGCAGCAAGAGCACAGATTGGTTGCAGCTGTGTTTGCCTGTGTGCATGTCCGGGACCGGAAACACCACGCGAGAGCCAGCAGACAGTGGGAGAAGCAGTGGTGCATGGCCCTGAGAAAAAGCCAAGGGACAGCTTCTTCTGGGCAGGCATCCTGGCTAGAGCAGCAAACTTGGACTGCCGCGCAGTGCTCCCTCCCATTTGCTTCCTCTGCGTGCAAGGAAATGGGACGTGGCTGTACATTCTTTGTAAATAAATAGGATTATGCTAAGGAGATAACTGAATTCTTCATTGATATCCACCCCACCCCCCCTGCCACCCCAAACCCGCAGGAAAATCTGGCAAAATGTTAAATATTAGTTAACTGCGTGGGTCAAAGTTCTGTATGTAAAACTACAGAGCTTTTCAGTACTGCTAAAATAGTCATTGGAGACCCTGCAGATATCAAGGCAGTCTCTGAAATTCAGACCTCAAAACAGCAGTTGATCATTTCAATCGCTGATGATGCTTCATGGATTTTTAATGCCTGGTATTTCTACAGTGCTTAAAAGTAGCTTTTATGGAACAATAACAAGAAACTGCTTTCTCTGATCCCTCATTTGGAGTGTTTAATATAGTCCAGATGTATCTGTCGAAAAGAAAAGTAGTCGGATATAGTATAGTTGTGAAACGTTTATACATGAGGAAGGTGTTTGATACACAGAGCTGTTTTGAATAGTTCTTTTATTTGTGTTATCTTACAGCGTCTTCTTACCAAGCTGCTATCAGCATCAAAACTCTTGCAGATTTATTTCTGTATGTAGGTCCCCACAGCAACTACATCATACACCTCAGATTGTGTCTCTCCATTTGAGGGTACTCTCATAACCGGCACAGCTGAATAAAGCAGTGTGCTTCAAGGAGTCACTGTCCCAATGCCAGAGTGTACTCTGTGTGTGCTCTGACACCTCTGCAATGGGACATGAAGCTTTAACCTCCTTCAGTGGGAAGTAAAAGGCAGGCTTGCAGCCAAGGATAAGACTGGAAAATGCCCTCAACTCACCTCTTTTCCTTGGTGTTTCACCCTAGGAAACAATTACATTTTCTGCTAGCGTGGCTTCAGAGAAGCCTTACTGATGGGGAATACAAACCTGGGGTGGGGGTTGGGGGAGAGCTGCTTTTAACTCCAGCTACATTTATCGGTCAGTTTTGTGTTAAACATCTTCTCCAGCACAGCACCGGGGGTGCCTGGGTCCTGGAATGAGCAGCTGGTGTGGCCGAAGGGCAAGGCTGTGTTACTTTTGGCGGCAGCGCCGGCAATAGCTGGCTGGAAGCATTTGTGAAATTATGGCCTGGGGAGGGGGGGGACGACACAC
>NW_009647769.1:2046076-2049134 GCF_000708025.1 Charadrius vociferus | reverse complement strand
GGGGGTCAAAAGTGTTTTCTTGAAAAATTTTTTTTTTTTTTTTAAAAAAAAAAAAAAAAAAAAAAAAGATTAGCTTTCAGCTCTGCTGGCAAGCAGATCTAGCCTAACATGTGGCCGCATGAATGTTGGAGCCAGCGGAGAGAAGGCATCAGGAAAGCATGACTAAGGGAAGGGAAAAGGATGGAATTATCTCTTTTGCCAGTAGCACAGTCTCGACTTGGCTTAACCCCCTGTGAATCTACCTCTCAGGGTAAAATTACCTGTTACAGCTTGAGTCACTGTAATAGCTTGCTTCCACAGAAAGGGAAAAATCTTGTTCCTTTTCCTTACTCCTCTGATATTAGACCTGATGATTGTCTAATCTTGCACTGAGCTGGTTTAGGTCATTGAATCAGCAGAAAACTAACCCAGGCAAAGAAAAGGGAATAGTGTTTTGCTGGCTTAGCAGGCGTCTGCCGAGGCTGGCAGAGCTGGTTCAGGCAAGGCGGGAAGTAGCAGTCGGCTCTGAGGTCAACGATGAACCGCAGTGTACAGTTTCAATCTCAGTAGTCTCCTGTCATAGTGCTTAGTAGAAGAGCCACGATCTGGGTTCTCTCTGCAGTTTAAAGAGGACAATAGGTGCTATCCCTTTGTCTTACAACAAGCACGGTGTTTGTCTCATAAGGCTGGAAGATGCCACTGTTTTATAGTTCCTTCCAAACTCCTACCCCTGTATTTTGAACCCTTCTATGGGTAAGTGACCTTTATCCTAACGCTTCCCTTCAAGCTGGGCCTCTCCTTTGAGCCTAGATTCCCTTGGGTTTGTTTCCTTATTAGACAGGGAAATATTGCCACAGATCTACTAATGCTCTTTTCCATCAGCCTGAACTTTTCTCTGAAGCTTCAACAAATGGCCTCTGATGCTGCTTCAGGAAGACACTCTGTGCTCTCAGATGTGGGAATGCAAGCTTATAAGCAAATTGCTACTGAAAAACTTCTATAAACAACAAAGCGTTTACAAAATGCATATAGAATCATAGAATCATTTAGGTTGGAAAAGACCCTTAAGATCATCGAGCCCAACCATTAACCTAGCACTGCCAAGTCCACCACTAAACCCTGTCTCTGAGCACCACATCTACACATCTTCTAAATACCTGCAGGCATGGTGATTCAACCACTTCCCTGGGCAGCCTGGTCAAATGCTTGATAACCCTTTCAGTGAAGAACTTTTTCATAATATCCAATCTAAACCTCCCTACGAGCAACTTGAGACTGTTTATATAGATAGACAGTATAGAAAGATGGACTTACATGTGTGCAAAATGGTTGTTTGCAACTATATCAATCAGATAGAACGCCCAAATTGTATTTGATTACGCTCAGGACAGCCACGGTACACTTAAGTACCATGGTACACTTAAGTGCTCATGGTACACTTAAGTACTGGGCACTCTCTCTATGCGCCAAGCACAAAAATCCTGTGCTTTGTTTGCTCAGAAGTTTAAGCTTTCATCTTTGGCAGAAGAAAGTGCAAGAACATTTTCAGATGGTCCTAATGAAGAAGAGATATCCCAGGTGGGCAGGTGTCCACTCTTATGCCCATATAGCTCCTTCTTCATTTATAAGGAGACAGCCCAAAGAATTAATAGAAAATAAAGTTTACTCTAAAAATATATCAGGAATGTGTCATATAAGAAATATATGAATATATGAATATGAGTGAGGAATCTGAAATGCCTTGTTGTTGTTAATATCTTCAACCATAAAATTAAAGAGAAGATTAGTAGAATCAGGAAATTCTTGATATCAAAATGGCTGTTGGGAAAGCATAGACAAGGAGTACTTGGAAAACATAAATGCACAAGCATTAGGATATCACTTGAACACAATTTGGGTAGCTGAGGAATGGATTAAGACATCGCTTTTCAGAAACTACCTGAAATTACTTGTTTTTAATAAATGGCAAAGAGGATGCTGGGCAATTAAAAGGAAACAAGCAGGATGCTGAAGTGCACCTAAAAGTCTTGGTTGTTTTTGTGCAGCAACTTTATTTTCTGGAACCATTCTCCCGTAGATAGTGGATGAAATGCCCAAGTGTGTGAGCACTCTGAAGGGGATTTTTGAAAATACTTGTCCTTGGTTAAATTGTTTCCGTTGAGTCCAGCCAAGAGGGCAGGCCAGCTCGGATGGAGGTAGGAGGAGAGCTCTTCTGCTTCTGACTGAAGTAAATTGGGGAACCACAGCCTCGGCGTGTTATTGCCTGGCTTTTAAAATCCATACTCCTGAACAATCAGAAGAAAGATGTCAGGTGCATGAGAGAGCTTCATTTGATAGAAATATGGTCTAGCCTGTGACGATACTTGTGTGGGTAGTCCTGAACGTGGATCATCTCCCCTGTGCTGATGAGTGACTTGACTGCAGTGGGTGAATGACAGGGATGCAGGAGGCAGAGTACGTGCATTTTGGAACTGCTTTTGGCGTAGTGTTTCACAAAGTCTAACCCAAAAGTAAGTTCAGCTTGGTTTCAACGTGAGAGCTGTTATGTTGACTGAGAACTAACAGAAGGACTGCAAAAAGAGGTAAGAATCACAAAGGTTCTCTGCAGTCTGAGCACTTCCAGCCCCAGCTTCACCATCCTGTAACTAGAGGGTCCTCCCAGGCGGATGCAGGATGCGTTCCGCTCCATCTCCCTGGGACTAGTCGGTGTTCCTGCGGGAAACCTGTGTAGGTTTGCCAGGCCACGTTACTCTCTGACACGTTCGCCAGTGGGAAATGGTGCAGCCAGCGCGTTAAGGCAAATAGGAATGCGTCTCCATCCTTTTATGAAGCACATAAGGATAGCTGGCTAAAATTATGGGGTTTTTTTAGTAAGTGCTTTCAGGAGGTGGAAGATGCTCAGTGGGATTGCCACCCAGCAGCCCTCCTTGTTAGGTTGTGCAACGCCGCCTGCGAGCTGCAGTCCGAAGTCTAATTTAGCAGAATTAATAAACAACAGAAACCCGTAAATATCTCGGCGGAGGAACAGGCAGCCCGCTTTGGGCTGCGCACCTCGGCCACCGGCACCCCCCGCCTGGCT
>NW_009647769.1:1993134-2045317 GCF_000708025.1 Charadrius vociferus | reverse complement strand
GATCCCCCCCCCCCGGCAGGAGAGGGGTTGTGGGTTGTGCCCAGAAGCAGTGAGGGAACTCCTGCCTGGGCAGAGGGACGAGGAGGCGATGGCAGGAGTGTATGTTGGCACTGCCCCTGCGTCCTGCGCTCGGTGGAGTGTCAAACCGTGTGGGTGAAGCGGTATTCGTGGGGCTGTGAACTGCACTGAACCGGAATTGCTTATTTCTCCAGGCCTTTCTTAGCTTTCTGAAGGCTGAACGTGTTTTGATCTACCTGGTACTCCCGGAAAAAAATTGGGCCGTGAATTAGGAGGTTTAAAGCATGGCCACTTTCCTCATCTCTTTTTGGCTGCCTGGATACCTACTGCACCTGGAGGTCAATCATGCAGTGTTAAAATGTCCACACTGGCCCTCCATGAGGTTGTGGTTCCTCCTGATGGGGTGAGCAGAGTAAAGATTGTTGCTGCTGGAAGGAGGAGCTCCCATTTCCCATCCTCCTGCCTTATCTGTGCGGGACCCTTTTTTGGGTTGATTCAACACACCAGTCTGACAGAAGGCTGGTGAAATTGCTCGTAGGAGGTCCTGACAAGGAAGGGAGACGAGACCTCTCCTGACTAGCTCAACTGCTTGTGGAAACGCAGCCTGACTCGGTTAGGTTTGATTTAGAATACTTCCACGCCATTGCAGGAAACTTGTAATTCAAGAGCTATCTTTTGTTTTGTTTGAAGCTTGGTGAAATTTTGGTTTTGCTTTCAGCCTGCTGCTGGCTGAAAGTTGGATTTATCAACCCAACTTCTGTGCTGAGAAGCATGTTTTGCTTTCAGCCTGCTGCTGGCTGATAAACCCAACTTCTGTGCTGAGAAGCACGCTAAATGCATTTCTCTCTGGAGTGTGGGAAAAAGCTACTGTGGTTGGTTTTGCATTTATGGTTTGATTTGTTTTGCCATTCTTCTTCCTAATGATAAAACTATGCAAGTGTCTCTTTCTGATGGGTGACATCTGCTGGGTTTGTACCCAGAGAGTTGATGTAGCCATTCCAGGGCCATCCAAACCAGGATCAGAAGCTACACAGAGAAATTTCCAGTGGAGAAGTTGAAATGTTGCGCTAGTTCCTCACACAAATACCAAGTTGCTAATACAAAGGGATGTTTCAATCCACAGGCAACTTACTCTCTGAAATTAATGTCCTAGAAAAGACAGAAGTTCAGCTGTCCAACCAGTCGTACAGGTTTTCAGTATTTTTGGTTTGGTGTTACTGCTGAAAAAAGAGCTCATAGACTTCCCCATTTCTTTTTTTTTAAATCCGAGGGTTTTAATGATGTCATATAATGGTTTCAAAATGCAGTTATATTTATAAAGCATAATTATTTAATTGGATAAGTGGGGTTGGAATGCAACAGGACAGTTTTATTTGGATCATGAAACCTTTTTGTGTATGTATTTTGTATTTTTAGGAGCATAAAATTCTTCAATGTTTGTCCTGCAATTTTGATGGAACGTGTTGTAGTAAGCATTTTCTGCAGTGGTTTGCAGTTCTCACTGTCAGGCATGCAAAGCTGCTTTTCCAGCTCTCTAACTAAGAAGGAAAATCCTCCCTGGTAAAGGAGACAGACCAGAGCAAATATTTTCTGCACTGTGAATTTCCATTTACTAAAACACAGAGAGCTGTCATTTTAGTTTTGTAGTTATCTTCCTCTTAAGAGCAAAACTGATCTTTGTGCTGCTACCGTGGCTAAAAGCTGTGAGGACAAGTTGGAAAGAGAGAACTATTCATAAAGAGGAAGACTCAAGAGTATAGGGGCAAAATCATCGTCTTCCTGTCATCCCATTCTTTTTAGTAGTAGGAAGCTGTCCTAGAAGAGAAATGTTCCTTGTTCTGGCATTGAGAGGTGCTTCAAAATGACTTTCTTCTCACAGAAAATTAAGTTTCTGAATGGGGTCTGTGGTCTTACAGGAAAGCTTAGGTGGTAAATGAAGTCATTAGACCTTTTCTCTGGGGCTTTGTCCCTAGCTGTAATAATGCCTTCTTGTGCCTGATGACCTTAGTCCTGAGACTGAGCAAAGAAACTGCCAACTTTTTCAAACTCTTATTCAAATAAGCACAGAAAATACCCCTCCTCCTCGTCACTGAAAAAGCACGGGAGGTTTGCTTACAACTCTCAAGAATGGCTTTTCCTGTGAAGTCTCACTGGGACTGTCTTGGTCCTCTTGTGAAAGAAACTCAGAATTGACCTCGCCTTTCTCCCCTGTAGTGATCTTTGCTTTCCTTGGATCCGTGGTATTGATTTTATTGCTCTTGTACTGTGCAGCATGGATCTTCCCATGCAACCCTCTTGGCTCCCACGTTTTCCACTTTGTATTTCTTTGACGGAACAGAAACCTTAGTAATAACATCAGAACTAATTAAAAGAGCTCATTCATATGCCTTGCTGTCACAGCAGTACTTTGATGCTCTTTTTTGTGGTACATCTTTTAATTTATGAAAGGAATTTTATTACATATATATGAATACATATTGTATAATATGGAAGGAATTTATACAAGGGAAGCATCTTTCTAATTATAGCTCAAAACTATGTGTTTGAGAGTTTTGGCTAATACAAACTGTCACCCATTTTGGTCTTTATTAGCTATTTGTTTTCTTAGAGCATGCTGTAAGTCATAAGGTGTGTCTGCATCTGAGAACTTGGCTTTGGCTAGAGGCACTGAGAGCGTAGTGCACTGGGTCCCTTCACTGAGACTTTCCAGTAGAAAGGATTACATGATAAATCCTCTTCCTGTAGGTCCTGCCCACAGAAGGAAATTGCCGAGGCAGAATTGCTGTGAGAATGGAATTGGAAATAGAGATTGCAGATGAGTAAAAATGGTTAACAGGTTTGTTTCATGATGAATTATCAAGGGTTATGGGCAGCTGTTCTTTGAAGTATTTTAACTTTGTACCAAATAGCTCAACAATAACACCTTCACTTGGTTATTTACAAATATTGCAGGAACAAGAGAAAAGCTAACTTTTTAAGTGAGGGCTTTGCAGGTAGAGCAAAGAGCCACATCACATATTCTGTAGATGAAGAAATTCTGAAACTGGGCTTTTTCAGTCACCTTTAATGTTGCCTTCTTACAGTAGCGGTGGATGGGGTTTGAAACTGTAAGCTTTAGATGAGTTGAGCAAGCAGAGAGTAGTCAAATCTTAGCAGGGTGTATCGGCTGGGTATCTTTTGTGAAAAAACAGTTTCTGGGTATTGCATCAGTGAGGAAAGATGCAAGTCTTCAACTGTTATTATGAGTACATGAGTTATTTTAATTCGAAGTCCTTGCTGGGTTTGGCAAGCCTTCTTTTCCTGCATTTCTAGCTGAGAATCCAAACATGGTTCTGCCTGGACACCGAGTCATTCTTGTGCCTGCCATCTGGTGGCCAGATACCACAGCTAACTGGACTGGCTGCAAAAACCCAGCAGAGGCTCTGTCTTAAGGATACTGGAGAAAAAAGTAGATCCTTTTGTCACTGAGCCGTGCCTCAGATAGACATAAGGTTTTGCATGGTTTTCCTTGAGGAGAAATAGATTTTATAAGTTCTGTTACCATCTTTCTTCTCTTTCCTAGGATATGATGGAGCTCCTAGAGGAAGATCTCACCTGTCCCATTTGCTGTAGCCTGTTTGATGATCCTCGTGTCCTACCCTGTTCACACAATTTCTGCAGAAAGTGTCTGGAAGGAATTCTTGAAGGAAACGTGCGGAATGTGCTTTGGAGGCCGTCCCCTTTCAAGTGCCCCACGTGCAGGAAGGAAACTCCCGTTACTGGAGTCAACAGCTTGCAAGTCAACTATTCCCTGAAAGGTATTGTGGAGAAGTATAACAAAATCAAAGTAACTCCAAAAATGCCTGTGTGCAAAGTGCACAGCGGGCAACCCCTTAACATTTTTTGCCGGACGGACATGCAGCTGATCTGTGGGGTTTGTGCCACCCGTGGTGACCATACAAAGCATGTTTTCTGTTCTATTGAAGAAGCTTATTCCCAGGAGAAGCGGGCTTTTGAAACCCTGTTTCAGGGCTTTGAAACTTGGCGTTGTGGAGATGCCCTCTCGCGGCTGGATACCTTAGAAACCAGTAAGAGGAAAGCTCTGCAGATGCTGACCAAAGATTCTGACAAAGTGAAGGAGTTCTTTGAGAAGCTGCAGCACACGCTGGAGCAGAAACGAAATGAGATTCTTTCTGACTTTGAGACCATGAAGCTTGCAGTGATGCAGGCTTACGATCCGGAAATCAATAAACTGAACACAATTCTGCAAGAGCAACGGATGGCTTTTAACATCGCAGAGGCCTTCAAAGATGTGTCTGAACCCATTATATTTCTGCAGCAGATGCAGGAGTTCAGGGAAAAAATCAAGGTGCTCAAAGAAACGCCTTTACCTTGTTCCAGCGTGGACATCAGCCCTACAATGAAGAGCTTTGATACCAGCCAGTGGAATGGAATAAAACTAGTTGATGTGGACAAACTTTCCTTGCCTCAGGAAAACAGCACTCGTAAATTCAAGATTCCCTCAGTCTTTTCGCGCAGATTTATAGTGACCTCTCTTATTTGTTTGCTTATTCTTGCTGTCACCAGAATGTCCTTTGTGGAGTCAGTTGTTGACAATCTCCAGTGCTGGAAATCTCAGTTCTTTACAATTAGCTTGTCCTATTTGGCAGATACAGTGGAGATAGCAGATCATGCAGTCTTTTACTGGGAACAGATGACAGATGGAGCTTCACTTCTAAGAGAAAAGTGTAAAAACTATACATTGGTTGTACTGGATAATGTTGCACAGTTTGTGTGCAAATATAAACTGTTGTGAAGTCCCTGCAGAAATATAAGAACTAAGAGAGATCTGGTGAAGAAAACGTAGAACCTCTTAAAATTAATTGGTTTTTTAAGACTTCAGTGAAAACATTCAAAGATTCAAAATGTTTCCAAAACATTCATACTGCTCAACTAGTTTGAGCACTGATAAACTGGAAGATGAAATGGAGCTTTGAAAAACACATTGTTTCTGGATTCTTCTTCCAGTGGCGATTATAGGAATATTATTCACTGTAAATCATTTTTATTACCAAAATATAGGGCCAAACTGTGTACTTAGTTTAATGTTAATGTAATTGTAGAATAAGATAACAAGTGTCACTTCCTAAAACCTCATAGTTAAAAATTATTTTTTTTCTAACTGGGAGGTGGTTTGGCAAGAGGAAGAACAGTTGTGATTGAGAAGAGCGCTGCACCGAGAGGCTTGTTGACGACTGTCCTTCCACTCCAAAATACGGAGTGCATCATTCACTGTCGGGAACCACTTTCTATCTGAGGATGTTACTTCTCACTGAAATAGATATATGTTGGGGGTTTTTTTGTATAACGAAATGTTGTAATTACTGCATTCAGATTACTGTAGATACTGGTTATTGTTTACATGTTCTATACAAAAATGTATCTTCAGGGCAAGCATAAATTCTAGGGGTGAGTGAAATCAGTTGAGGTTGGTAAAAGAAGAACAAGCTGCAAGATTGTCCATATTTTGCAGATAGTACATACTTTGCAGTTTACTTTTCCAACATCAAATAGTTGGGGTGACTGAGCTGTCTTGTTAGATCCATGTTTCTCTGAAGCCACACTTTCTTAAAAAGTGGCCTTAGTGTAAACAGTTCAGTGTGATGAAAGGCACACACAGGTCAGGCACGGGAAGGCAGCTTGTGCTTTGGCCCTGCAAAGGTGGCAGGTAGAGCAGTTTCTCTCCTGTCCCTCTGTCTCCCCAGATAGTAATTCCAAGAGCTGGGGGAAAAGGTGGGATGATTTCTTGGAACAGAGTGTGTAACGTGATGGGAGTATGGATGTTGTGGGTGTTTAGAAGTGCTTTAGCACTGGAACATGTATGGGCTCTTCTGCTGTTACTAGATTTTCATGTACTTTGTTTCAGGAATTAATTGAATTTTCTTAGTGTATTGATTTGGCCGTAGGATAACAGTGATTTAAAGTGAACCATAAGCTTGACTTCTCTGAAGTGCCCTTCTTTAAGAGCATACAATACTGAAATATATTGCTTGAAGCACATCTAACCTCTTTTTGCAGTGGTCCTATGAACAGCAATATATAGAATGAAAACATTTAGTTGGCATTTCCAGGAAACAAATGTAATGTGTATCATACTTTGGGGATATTCGTTGGCCTCTCTCAAGGTTTAGTAAGTTGTGATGGTCAATTCACTGTCTTCCAGTAGTCCTTGCAAGCTGTTCATGTCAAAAATAAAACATTAAATTCCAAGAATCAAAGTTTCCGAGCAACCAAACCCTGCAAACAAGGCGATTGTGCATTATATTTACATCTTTGTTGCCCGGGAGTCCTGTTGCTGCTCCACACCTCACTCCAAACACTTGCTGAAAGCACTGAATGGTTCTCGGAGCTGCAGATGCCTTGCAGTTTAGGAAAGATCAAGTCACAAACACGTAGATCAGAGAGTTACAATTCCTGAGTGGCTGAGAGTTATGAATAATCGAGAGATGGTCATTCTGAGTGTGGGAGGTGTGAGATTTGTAACCCGGGCTTCTACCTTGCAGCAGTTCCCCGAGTCCAGGCTAGCACGGATGTTGAATCATGATGACCAGGAATTTAAACTGGTGAATGGAGAGTTTTTTGTGGACAGAGATGGAACTTTGTTTAGTTACATCATGGACTTCTTGAGGACTCTTCAGGTCTCCTTACCTACTGATTTCTCAGACTATCAGAGGCTGCAGAGAGAAGCAGAATTCTATGGGCTCTACCCTCTGGCCGACATCCTGAGCCAGGAACACTTGCTGAAGCCAAGGTTGGAGATCTTGGAAGTGCGTTTTTCTCTCCAAGAGATGCAGGCCTTCTTCCGGATATTTGGTTCCTGCAGTACCACTGTTGAGACACTAGCTGAACAGATCACTGTGTTTACAGGGCAGCAGTCAGGACAGAGCTGGAACAGCCCTTTTCCTTCTCAGAAACCACTCGTTCCACTTCCTTTGGAAAGACCTTCTCATCATGACATGGTTTTTCAGTGTGGTACTGACTACTCTGCTGGTGACCAGTTTGTGGCCAGGTACTCTCCCTAGTGTGACTTCTCATTATGGAAATGTCTTTGTGACTTCTAGTTCATGAAGTACATGCTACGTGCTGGCAAAGCTCACTTTAAAGAAACTATTGGACAGCTGTCTGACAGAAAAGAAATAAGTTTCCTTCTTTCTGCTAGTTCAACGTTACCTTTTTCTAGTTCTGAAATACCCAGTTTATTTTCCATTACAGTGATTTGCCTGTTCTTCAGCTTTTTAAAATGCTGTTCTCAATGTTTGGTTTTGAGTTCTGTTGGGTCTTTCTCTGCCCTTTCTTCCTCATTTGCTCTCCCAGGCTTTAGAATTTCATGGCATCAGTGACCTTCTAGAGGACTTGGAAAACATAGAGTAAAATGAAGCAAAGGAAACAAAATAAGTAAGGAGTGAAGTACTGGGGAAGCCTAAAATCTCCACTAGCTTATAGTCCAAAAGACTTTCATATGGAAAAGCGGAAAAAGAGAATTGCTAAACAGGGTTAAAAACACCGGTGGAACTAAGATAGCAATTCAGGGACTGGAAAGCTTTTGTAGAGCCTTTTACTGGGGGGAGGGAGAAGGGGTAGATTATTAACTATATGCTACACAGTGGCTTTTCTTTGAATTCAGAATCAGGTTCTGTTTTTATTAAGATTACTGTATATCAGTGATTTCTGTGATAGCAGTATCGTATTCTAATGACAACCTACATTTTTTAAACAAGCTTTTGCTGAATGTCTCTATTTTATGGAGACACGTTCATACTGTATAAGAAAATGTAACCTAATTTTGTCCTCTGTGGCTGTTACAACATCTGGAATTTTATGGAAATTTCATTGAAATATTTCCAAAAGGGTTATTCTCTCTGAATATATGAATCAACACAGCAGTCATTTGATTATTTAAAAAAAAAAAAAAGAATAAATTTTATCTTTCTTCTAGCTTTCTTTGGCTAAGCAAGTAGAAGAAAAACTACTTTGCATTTGCCAAACTTTAACTTTGTAATGTATTACTAATTTTAATGGACTAACAGTGGGTTGAGTAGGTTATGGCAACTTAAATAGTGGAGAAAATATTCCTGATTGTTTCCTTTATTTCTTCAGACCTGGTAAAAATTTTCCTCTGCAGATCAATAGAAAGGCTTATCTTGAGTAATGAAACAAGTCGAGTTTGGTTATGTTGCCTGCTGAATTTCTATCGACTTGGTCTTTGTGGTGACATGGTCTCTTTTTTGTCCTTTCCATGAATGTTTGGTGTACTTCCCTGTGAACTGTGGAACGGTTTCACCCCTGTCAGCGGATGTATTTTGTAATAGTATTTTTACCTGACTTCTGTTCCTCAAAATGTCTGGAGAGATTCTTAAACTGTACTTTCTGTCAAGCAAAATCATTTGAGGCGATGTGAAAATGATTTTCATACTTGTAAACACAAGACCTGCTGTACAAGGTAACTTTGCAATAAATGTCACTGTTTGTAGAGAGAGATTCCGTGTAATGAAAAGTGATGCCGTAGGGGTGAATGTGACTTCACTGTCCTTTCCGTCATTTACTCTTACCTGGAAAACTGTTGCAGCATTATATAGAGCATGGCATTCACCTCTCCTCCATTAAATTAAATGAGATGGAGGATATCAGAGCTATTTCTTAAGAAATTAAGTTTTGGTGTAGGGGTGAAAGAGAGGTGCTTCTTCCCCAACATGTAACTGGATAAATTGAGAATTACTGTTCTTACAACACGAGAAGGAGTTAAATTGTCCTCAAAGGACAAAAAAAAATACCTGGAACCTTGTAAACCTGTGCAACTGTGCTGACCTGCACCATCTGAGGACCCGTTTTATTTAAAAAAAAAAAAAATTGATTCCATCCTCAAGAAGTAATTGAAGTGTGTTGTAACCGCTTTTTTCTTATTTTAGGTATGTTTCCATAAAGCCTGATAATAGAAAGCTGATTAATGGTACTAATGTGCTAGGCCTGCTGCTTGACACTTTATTGAAAGATGGATTTCGCCTCATAAGCACCAGGACGATATCCAGTGCAGAAAAAGTCGAATGCTACAGTTTGGAAAGGATGAGTAGACCAGCAGGCCTGACCATCACGGCGAGCCAAACCCAAGGGAGCTCCGGGGCAGCACAGGCAAAGAGAAGCCAAGTGCAGAAAGGGAAATGAAGCCTTTTCCTTTCATCTCTTGAAGGTGGAAGAGGGGTGTGTCGCCACCAGTGGCCTTTTACTCTTGGCTTGTTTGCAACTGCACCTATTGAGAGAAGTAACAAACAAACAATTTTCTTTTTTTTTTTTCAAGTATTCGGAAAAAAAAGATTGCTTTCCTGCCTGTTATCGCTCCACCCTCTTCAACTCTAAATAAAAGAGGCACAGATTCAATACTGGTTTTGTGGACCAGATTCCAGCATTTTCAAGGGGCGTTTTTGTTTTTCTCTGGGGCTATAATTTATATTGGGACTTGCAAAAAATCAGCCATTGCTTCTAGAAAATTGTTTTTATGTTCTGTGCTAATCTGTAAGTAGATTTTCAATACATGATGATACATGAAGAAGTAACAGCTTGACACAGCTGTCTTCCCAACAGTTTGGGGAAGCTGGAGGAGGAACGCAAACCTCAACGATTGAATATTGCTTCTACTTTGAAAAGATACATGTACACTGATTCTCTTGCAGTTAGCCGAAAGCAACGTAATAGAAACATCCCAAGTGGTATTGCTGTGTGGCTCCAGACATCAGAAAGTGGCTTTGTGAAGCTGCCACCAGTGTCTGTGAAATAAGGTGTGGTGTCTCTCGCAGAACACTCCTCTGTTATCTCCTCCCACTCCAAAGGTTGCTCCTAGAATGGATCAGGAGCAGCCCTGAGGAGAAGGACCTGGGGGAGCTGATTGATGAGAAGCTCAACATGAGCCAGCAATGCACAATTGCAGCCCAGAAGGCCAACCGTATCCTTGGCTGCATCAGAAGAAATGTGGCCAGCAGGTCAAGGGAGATGATTCTTCCCCTCTACTCTGGTGAGACCCCACCTGGAGTACTGCATCCAGCTCTGGAGCCTGTAAGATAAGAAGGACATGGACCTGTTGGAGCTCCTCCAGAGGAGGGCCACGAAGATGGTCAGAGGGCTGGAGCACCTCTCCTATGAAGGCAGGCTGAGAGAGTTGGGGTTGTTCAGCCTGGAGAAGAGAAGGCTCCGGGGAGACCTTATTGTGGCCTGCAGGAAAGCTGGGGAAGGACTTTTTACAAGGGCATGTAGTGATAGGATGAGGGGGAATGGCTTAAAACTGGAAGAAGGTAGATTTAGATATTAGGAAGAAATTTTTCCCTCTGAGGGTGGTGAGGCACTGGAACAGGTTGTCCAGAGAGGTTGTTGAGGCCCCATCCCTGGAGGTGTTCAAGGCCAGGCTGGACGTGGCCCTGGGCAACCTGGTCTAGTGGGAGGTGTCCCTGCCCATGGCAGGGGAGTTGGAATCAATGATCTTCAAGGTCCTTTCCAACCTAAACCATTCTATGATTCTATGATTCTTAGTGTTGAGAATTAAATGATAAAGGTCTTTGTCACCAAAGGGTCAGTTAATTTTTAGAGCTTTAATTTTTAAAAAGAATGAAAATGTGATAAACAGTCCTTCAGATGGAAGAGTTAGTACAGTTTTAAACAAAATAGTACAAAGGATTTCTTAATGCTTGTTAAGTGCAAAACATATTTAGGAGGAAGGCTTGGCAGAAGTGGCTTTAAAAGCCTTGGGAATGTTAGCCCTGTACAACGTTTTGTAAAGACGCCAAAATTAGCTCAGGTACCAGGAGAGGTAAGTTAGTGAGGCCTTATAAATTAAGAATCTTTTGTCCTCCCTTCAAGGCAGGGAAAGAAGATAGCAATAACTTCAAGGTTTCATTATTTGAATCAGACTTTTGTTGTTGATAAAACACCATCTTTTCAAAGTTACAAACAGCCAAGTAGAGCTCGTTTGGGCTTTCTTGTCTGACTAATTAGATCTGGCTTTTCGTTAGCTTTAAAGTTTATTACTTTATTTGCAGCACTTAATAATGGGGGTGAGGGGTGGGAATCACCCATCTGTTTCTTGCCCTTAGGAATTTCAGTGAAATGGATCTTCACAGACTGGTGGTGCCACTATCGGGCATCTCTTTTCTTTTCCTGCCACTGTAGTGCATTTTAGCTTGACACAAGTTCAGCGGCAACAAAGAGGTCCTCTTTGCTTGTTCTAGAGCTTTCTGGGTTGAGAATAATGTGATTATGGGACTACATCTCCTACAGGTTATATATAATGTAGTAAATGTTGAAGAACATAAGAGTGGATGCTTTCCATTCAAACAGGATTTTTTTCTTTTTTCTCAATAGCATCAATATGTTCCTATACATCTTGATATAATTTTTACAGTGAGAACCATCATTCATTGTAGTAACCTCCCCAGGGAGGTGGTGGAGTTCCCATCGTGGAGGTTTTCAAGATGTGACTGGACAGGATGCTAAATCATCTCACCTGGGCTCCCTTTCCCACGACAAGCTGGACCAGCTGATCTTTCAGGGTCCCTTTCAGCCTGGCCTGTTCCAGGATTCTGCAAAGACCTTCTGTGAAGGTCTGTGTCAGAAGTCATATAATGGTGGACTTTGAGGTGAGACCGTTGATGGCAGCGTTCAGGTGACACAGCAGACAAGCTGTATGGGACGGCTGTCCCGACAGGTTGCTGTGCTGCAAAGACAACGCTACTTGTTTTCTAAGTTCATTTTGAGGTCTATGTGCTGACTTTCCAGAAAAGTTCCCATTGCTCAAATTGATGTAAAACTGAAACCACTAATGAGGAGTATTGAGTACGTCAGTGACTCTGAATATTGTTGGTGAAGAGCCTTACCAATAATAGCGAGAAACACAAGACAAAAGTGACAACTTTTTACAGGGAAAGGAAAAAAAAATGGACTTGAGGCTGTGTTTAAACATGATGCCTTAAATGCTCGCTGATAGCGGTGTGAACTAAGACTTGTTTCAGAACCCCTTGTAGTAACAAAATTAGGCTACTTCACCTACAGCAGAAGTAATGAGTTTATTTTCCTTGCTGTAGCAGCCACTTTGAAAATTGAAGTTTGGGTTTGGTTTTTTTTCTTTTTTTGTGGGTTTCTTTTTTTTTAAACTGATGGTAGCTTAAGTAAGTTTAAGAGTATGTGTGCATACCAGTAACCTGGCAGAAATCTGGTGAAAGTGTCTGACTGATGCCAGTAGGATACCCATGACTTTTAATTGAAGATAATTTGATATTTGGATGGTTCTTCAACAGAAAGCAGCATCCTGGATTTCTTTATACAGCAAGTGGAAGCAGCGATGGTAGAGCTACGGATAGTGTAGCTTCAAGCTACAACTAACTGGTGGTAACCACAGAAGAAGGGGTGAAAGTATGTTAAATTTCAGACAAATTAATATAAAAATAGGACCTTCAGCTGGCCTGGGTTGCTGCTGCCCTCCACCTTCCGAGATTGTTTACGGTACCGTAAAGTGTTGCTGAACCAGGATGGCCATTTTTCTGTGCCTTCTTTGGAGTGATGTGCAGCGCATCCCGCAGGCACTGAGGCAGTTATTTAGAAGAAGCAGCGGCCGATATTTTTACTGCTCTTTCCCATCTGAGGTCCCGAACAGGCAGCAATGCAGCGGAGAGCACACTGCGTCGTGTGCCATCAGCAGAGTGGTTCACACCGGTGCATTTCCCCTGAAGATAACGGCTGTACAAGTAGAAGTGAATTGGGCTGATGGGAGCCCGGATTAGCTGAGCCTGAGTGATTTTAAAAGCCTTTTGGTCAAAAGCAGATTATGTGTTAAACTAAGTACTTTCACCTAGATCTTGGCAGGCAAGTCAACTCTAGTATCTCACAATACGATCTCTGCTGGACTAGAACGTATTGTTGGTGGCTCAGTCTTGCTTTTGCGTAGGACAGAACCAGGAGCTCTGATTGCTCACATCTAGCTCTGGTTTTGATTAAATAGGAATGGGATTTTGAAACATTTAGACAATTTTTCCAGTGAAGTTGCAATTTATGATCACTGACACGATCCACTTCTTCCAGTCATTGCCAACTTTCTCAAGAGAATTCCTTTTTTTCCTGGGAAGGTGCAAAATTCACTGATTTTGGTAAACTTACTGCCATATTTGCCTTTTTATTCTTCCTTGGATTCAGCAAAAAAGTGCAAACTGTTCCAGTGCCCGAGATGCTACAGACTGACTGCCTCAGTGCTGGGAGGAGCCCTCGCTTACGGTGAGCAGTGAGCTCTCTTCTGCTTTTTAACACACAAGCGGACTCCCAGAACAGCAAAATCACTAGAGGGAAAGGAAACTAAAAGGTAAGATAACACCGTCATTCTGCCCGATGCAGTTTACGTGGCAGCAGATTATTCAAATAGGTTGATCGTCTGATAACTTGCTGCTAGATTTGCAAAAGGCAGATGATGTGGAAAGACACCGCCTTATTTATCTTGTATTTTCTTTATTTTAGTCACTGTTCCCTCTTTTATAGTTGGATTTCATCCTGTGTTTCTATATTCAAGACTATCCAAGGTTTTATCAAGACAGTTTTGTGTTGCCTGTTGGATATCCCAACAGGATAGAGACACCACACTTTTTCCATCATTCTTTTATGCCATTCTTATCTCTTTTGGGGATATGTCATTTATTTACCACCCAAATTGTTCAGGAATCTGCCGATACCAGGGAGGAGAGAGTCTGACATGAAACACCTTCCTGTTCTTTGGGTAGTGATTTCAAAATGACAATTCATGAGGGATATTGTTCTTTTAGGAAGCGCAGTCACTGCATTCTTATAGGTTCTACAGTCAGTGCTCATAAGATTGTGTAAATGATTAAGAATAGAAGTTTAAATAAAATTATTGCAATTCATAATATGCTCAGACTACAAAAGACTGATCTCAGCGCTGGCCTTAGTACTGCGAAGTTTTTCCCTTTACTAAATAATTCCAAACCATTTTTCACTTCCGTGCATAGTTGACTCTCATGAAAATAGTAGAAGATAGATCATCTTAAGAAAAATGGAGAAAAAGATAGTTTTGAAGTGATAAAAATGGATCTTAAATCATAAGAGTGAAAATCATATTATTTTCCATGCGGCAATAAGGACACTTTGTCCAAATGCATTGTTTCATGTTCTCCTTTGGTTAGTGCTGTGAGGTGACCATGCCACTTACCTTACATGCCTGGTTTAGGTGAAATGAGTTGCCCTCTGGACATGCCCCTCTCTCATCACTGACCATTGAGGAGACTGGATGGCTAAGGTAGAGTAGATGCTTAATCTCTAACTGACTGAAGTGAGTTAAGATGAGGATCAGAGGGCTGGAGCACCTCTCCTATGAAGACAGGCTGAGAGAGTTGGAGTCGTTCAGCCTGGAGAAGAGAAGGCTCTGGGGAGACCTTGTAGCAGCCTTCTAGTATCTGAAGGGTGCCTACAAGAAAGCTGGAGAGGGACTTTTTACACGGGCATGTAGTGATAGGACAAGGGGGAATGGCTTCAAAATGGAAAAGGGTAAATTTAGAATAAATATCAGGAAGAAGTTTTTCACTCTGAGGGTGATGAGGCACAGGAACAGGTTGCCTATAGAAGTTGTGGAGGCCCCATCCCTGGAAGTGTTCAAGGCCAGGCTGGATGGGGCTTTGAGCAACCTGGTCTAGTGGGAGGTGTCCTTGCCCATGGCAGGGGGGTTGGAACTAGATGATCTTCAAGGTCCCTTCCAACCTAAGCCATTCTATGATTCTATGATTCTAAGACTCCCCCTTAAGATGCAGTATATGAGCAATTAATAGCTCAAATATAGGCAAATAGGGCAAAAGATGACACTGGAGTAATTGCATCCTGCCCTGCTTCTACAGGCTTGCAAACAGGGGTAGTAACTTCTGTTCTGACTTCAAAGAAACTTTTCTCCATGTTGGGATGTTCCCACTTTTTACCTAGTTTGGTTGGTTTTCAGTTTTCCAGTGCTCAAAAGTAACTCCTTTAATCTGAGCTGTGTGAGGTTGATGTACTTTAGTCTGTTTCTGGAAGGGAAAATTCTAAGGTATATCCAACACACAATCTGGGTGATACTCCGTTTTGATCCACAGCTGAATTCAGTACCAGAAAGCTGCCGAAGTGGGCCAGAAGTCCTGTTTGAGATCACAATGAAGCGTTCATAACTTTCAATATTTGTTTTAAAAAAAGCTGCTTCCAGATTGCTGGAAAGTGTTATTGAATATTCATTGGGAAACAGGCTGGGAGCTCTCCAAGAGGGGGAGGGAGACTCATTGCCTCTTACTCCTTCCCTCTGATTTGTGCTGAACCATTGCCAGGCTTTAACTTTACAGGGTTTATTTTTATTGATTTTCAACAATAAACAGTGGGAGTATCTACAGTAAAAGATTTACAGCGCATCACGAGGAAATACAACTCCCTACCAAATATTATATTGATCTATTCCCAGATGCTACTGAAGCAGCGTATAAAAGCCCAAATCAAGTCCAGTGATGGAGAACTTCCTCTCTCTAGTGACAGATGCGTATGACTGTTATGTCTTCAGAAGACAATAAAAGGGAAGGGAGTGACTCCGCTTCTTTGACCGTATCTTCAACAGCCCAGTTAAATCTGTCAACTCAATGTAATCCACATAAATAAAGAATTTGGGAACCAAGGGAACTGCTAGTGCGTCTGAAGATTCCCATTCTTTGAAGCTGCCTCTCCTGCTGCAGTCAGGCCATAATTAGTCACAGAAGGCCTTGTTGTGACTAGTAAATGGATGGACCAACAATGATTTGAATAGTCTGGAACTGGCTGGAGATATGCCTGGAGCCTTGAATATTCTCAAATGGGTGGGTGGGATGTAAATCACTAGTCATCGCATAAAATACAAATAAATCTGACTTCTATTAAAAAAAAAAATAGGAGGTGAGTGTCAGTTTTCCAGACTATCGTGTAGTTTCTGCTGAAATAACCCCCTGAAGTGTGATCCGATGTGTAAATTTTTCCAAGAATCCTTCCTCCATTTCTACTCTGTTTCCATTCTAATGCAATGGTTCAATAATTGGTGGCTTCTTTCTGGTCAGAAAGATGATGAATGTAGCCCTAAAGGTTGGAAAGAGTAATGTGTACAAGTCTAGAGAATGAATTAAGGGCTTTGCTTTCTAAGCAAGTTTCTGCCCCACCAGTCAGCTGAGTGCTTGCTGAAACTGTGAAGAATTAAACGTTGCAACATTGTTCCATCCTGATTCTCCATTGGAAAAAAAGGCAATAGCTTGGAAACATCAAGTCTGGTGTTTTTCTAGTACTTTGGAGTCGGGAACTCAATTTTCTTTGAATTTCCAAGGCAGTTTGTAGCTTTCATTGAGGACCTTCAGAAAAGACTGGTCTATCGTTGGTTTTGTTCCCCAGTGATAACTAAACTGAGTAATAAAATAATTGCTGACATACCATTTTATTTACAATGTTGTATTCAACAATAAACAGAAGGCATGCTGATCCTTCTATCCTTTAACCTTTGCATCTTTTTACTACGTCTTCAGCTCACTCCTCAGCCTGGTCACTGGTGGAATAGCAGAAGAGGCTACGTGATGAGGACAAGCAGAGATCCACAGAAGAAAGCAAACTCACTTCTTGGAACAAGAAATTAAGGAATAAAATTCAGCTGGAAAGAGTCACTGCCTTTGTGGGACCAAAGAGACACAACTTATTGTATTGAAGGGAGGACAGTTAACAGAGCTGTCAGGAATTTCAACGCCACCAGACAAGGAAAAGCAGAAGATCTTATAGGGGTGAATGAATGGGTGGGTGATAGCTGCTAAAAGAATGTGCAAAAGGCACAGAACAACTTAGATGTGAGACTTAAACGTTCATGAGACTATGGGGATGATTTTTTTTTTTCCAATTTGTTAGGTAAGCAGATCTGCAGAATATCTTACATCAATAGTTTCGCATACCTGAAGGACAAAATTCTCTCTGAGGTCAGTTCTGGATCTATGCTATGAAGTGAAACATTGCAGGATCCAGACATAAGATGGGTTAATCATGTTCATACCTCACACCTGGAAACAGAAGTTAAGCTTTTGGTGGCCAAAAAGACAAACTCTGAAGACGAGAATACCAGCACTGCTTCGGCAGCACTGGGGTTATAAGCCTCTTGGCTTACTGGATCCATCCCATTGGTAGCCTTTGTTTGAACTCCAGTTGCAGTACGCTGAGCAATAACCTATTAGTAAGTTCCTAATTTTCCATAAGCTGGAAATGTATCTCCTGGGACAGACTGGTTTACATTGTTTTCCCCGTTGATCCTTAAGCCGTGTAGTTTTCCTTTGCTATCTATGTTCAAAACATTATTTTCTGAAGATGTCTCAGTAAACTGTGGATCCCTGGAATACGTTAATGGCTTAATGATTAATATGGCCATGTCAAGCATGTAAATGAAAAATTGTAACTGCATGGCCCCTGATGTAACTGAGATCCTCTTCCCATCTTTGATTAAGTTAACGATGTTTTGTGCTGTTATTCAAGAAGACTTTTCTTTGACAATTCAAGTGTGATAGTGCAATCCAGAGTTCACTGGTGTTCATATGCAGTCCTGAAGACTCTATGGATACATGCGTAAAAGGATGGGCAAAAGATCGTCTTTTTGCTAGACTCATCTTTCATTTCAGAGACCCTCTGCAGAGCCTTGGCTGGAAAATGCACTAACAGGCACAGGGACACTTGGGCAACTGTTCTCTTGGCTACAGTTTGCCCCATAAGCCGTGCTGTAGCAGTCTCGTGTGCTTAGCTATTGAAAGCCTGATCCATGCTTTCACTGAACTTCTGAGGTAGGCTTTGAGACTGAAATAGAAAAGCTGAATGTCATGTGAAATTGCACAAGGCTAATGGAACACCAGTCTGCTGTGGTTTTGATCATCTATATTCTGCGGAGGGATCTATACTGACTTCTTGTCTCTCCCCATGCCAAGATATAGCCATGAGTGGAGGATCTAATGAGAATTCTTAGGAGTTCACATCTGGAGCATTCAGGATATGAAGATGCAGATTTCTGTTCTTCTCAAACGAGTGGTGAGAATCACGCGAATCTTCTACCAGAGGCAATGACTCCTGCTACAAAGACCACACAGCTCCTTCAGGCTGGGTGGATAATTACATGGAAGTAACTGTTTTGAAAGCTCAGACCAGGTCATTTTAACCTGGTGATGAAAAACTGCTAGCTGAAAACATTACTCTGTATCTGATCTTTCAGATGTATGTATTCACATCTCCTGACATCTGGGACAGCCAAAGTGAACACTGTACTGGAATTGAGTCATTACCACCTTTCCCCTTCCCTTTTCAAAAGATAAAGTGGGATCTCTTCTTCCATAGGAAAAGAAGTGATGTTACTAATGATCTAACATGCTCTTATTAAAACACCCTGGGACAGAATGGAGTCAATGAGTGACTAAAATAGAAGACACAAGCCTGTCTGTGACGGCTGGTAGGCACTAATCTGTTACAAAACCACTTCAGTAGTTGAAAGGAAAAGGTGGAACATCCCAAATGTTCCAGATCAAACAGTCAGACACTCTGCCACATTGATGAAAAGAAGCAGGTGAACTGCTACACACAAGGAAGGTGTGGTTTTTTTTTCTCTTTACCTCTTGTGCTGTTTTGCTGGAGGGCACGTAGGTCTGTATGGGTGGAAAGCCTGTGCTGTGTGATGCCTGTGCTTGGGAACTGGTGGTTACTCTCTTAGGGACCTAAGAACAGCATGCACAACCTTGTCTATACACACAGATTGCAAAGCATTGAATAGCTGCTCGTACTTCAGAAAACCCATAAAGAAGTTGTCTTTGCAAAGATGTCAGTCTCTGGAAAAGTCATTATTGCTATAAATGGTCTCTACTGCACCATATCTAAAGTTCGCCTTAGATGCCTGAGGCAATTCTTACCATTTTAAATTAGTATTTGCAAATATTAATTAACAATACCCTATTTAGCTTGTACAGCTTCATAGCTGGGACCCTCATTTTGGGAAGGTAGCTCTTTCTGCAGCGGAGGTAAAACTTTGTCTTCTTTTTGCTCCAAGTGTCAATTTTTGCTGTTATTGGAGACAGTTCTCCTTTCAGAGAAGACTGTCCTGAGAAAATGTTCTAATCTGATGGCATTTAGTAATGGGTTTGGTATTTGGCAAAACTGTCCTGCCAATTGTCTCTTTGAAGGCTTTGTACTCATTGGATGCAGGTAACGAGTCAGGAGCTGCCTTGTAGTGGGAAACAGAGAATGAAACGTGGACGTGGGCACTACTCTGATAGCTGGTGACAGAGCAACAACAGGCTTTCTCTGAAGGCTGAAGTTGAAGGTCTGGATGGCACCTCGAGGACCCTCGGTGTTTAGGAAATATTAATGAGAATGTAGAGATGCTGAAAAATGCAGGAAATTCCCATTTCTGTAAGATACCCTACTGTGAACCACACCTGACCTCTCTGTCTAGAGGAGAATATCCAGCTAAAGAGAACCTTACAGGAGAACCTTTCAGTCCTCTTCTGGTTCTGACCAAGCACGGAAATATTTTCTATGGAACTAGTCCTACAGGATGCTGGAAATGTATAGAAAATGATCTCTCAGTACCAGCAGAGTAGAGAATGACTGAATCAATACTGAAGGCTGGACATCCGTGAAGGCTTGTAAAGGGTGATTCTGAGCCTGAATTGACAGTGGAGTGCTGGATTGCTGTCTGCTTTCAGCTGAAGGATCCAAAGGTGATTTGACCTTGTCAGAATTAATTTTGGTGTTACTGTTACTGATAATTTCTGCTCTAGCGTAGTGCTGAGGGATCCAAGAACTGCAGACCACATACCATGAAATATCCAAGGTAATTCCAACTCTGTATCATCGGACAGCCTGGTGTTCCCAGGTTTGAGCTACGCTCAACTTCAGAAGAATTTATGTAGGAGAAAATCAGGATCTGCTTTGCAAATGTTCTGTTCCTTGTCACCCTCTAATCAAGGTCTAGCCATGTTAGGAAACTCGCTGACAGCCTCGGGCAAGAAGTGGGAACAGCAAAAGAGTTCTGGTCTTTCTCAGTGTTTCTGCTCAGGCAAACTAGAACCAGGGACCAGGTGCCTGTATCTCTTGTGACATCTTGAGGCAAGATGTTTTGCTTGTTCAGCCTTCTCAGAAGATTCATGGGACACTCATCAAGCCAAGTAAAATGTATCTTATGTGGATAGTCTTTAACGACACCACTACATGACACAGTAAGTGAATGCTAGGGAGGTCGTGCTCATTCCTGGGGTATGCCTTGATACGGAATTCCTTCTAAGCAAAAGCAGCTCCTAAGCAAAAGAGTAACACAAACGCTAGAGAGCCTGGAGAAGAGAAGGCTGCACGGAGACCTTATTGTGGCCTTTCAGTACCTAAAGGGGGCCTGCAGGAGAGCCGGGGAGGGACTTTCTACACGGGCATGTAGTGATCAGATGAGGGGGAATGGCTCCAAAGTGGAAGAAGGTAGATTTAGATTAGATATTAGGAAGAAATTTTTCACTTTGAGGGTGGTGAGGCACTGGAACAGGTTGCCCAGAGAAGATATGGAAGCCCCATCCCTGGAGGTGTTCAAGGCCAGGCTGGATGGGGCTTTGAGCAACCTGGTCTAGTGGGAGGTGTCCCTGCTCATGGCAGGGGGGTTGGACTAGATGATTTTCAAGGCCCCTTCCAACCTTAACCATTCTGTGAGTCTACGCTACAATTTCTAAAACTAAACCCAATCTTAACAGCTATTTAAGTGTTAATATAAGTATAAATTACTGAATAATAAAAGACTGCCTGGTATATAATTGGCTAATGAAAAGCTCTATTGGTAGCCACCAGGCTAGAACAAGAGGATGGCAGGATTAACGCTGTTCTTGCACAAAGACACACAATTATTGCTTTCACAGGTGCTGCTGAACAACGTTCTCCCATACAAGAACATCAGATGCACAGATACCAATGGCTGCATGCAGTGCCCGCGTACAACCGCACAAACACACAAGTGGAGAATTCCAAGTATTCTTAAAGATATTTGAATCCAGGAGGTTTTTTGGCTTTGTCTATGTAGTACCAAAAGGAAGATGGAAGAAATTGGCAAAGGAGAAGCAGCTCAATATACATTATTTGGTTTTAATATAGAGGGTGACAGAGAAATTCCTATCCTAGGGACATGCTTTATGGGGAATCAGAGTAGTTTCACCAGGCCTAGACGCCTCAAAGGAAGAGCCTGTTGGCAGCCTGAGAAACTCAAACACTGTAAATCACTGGGACCAGATGCTATTTTTACAAGAACTCTGAAATAAATGTGAAAAAATAGAGATATATTTAAGAATTTGTCAATTACTGTTAAAAATATCTGCTGGTCTGGACAACTCCTCACAGCTAAAAAGAAAAAAGGTGCAGTTTTAGAGGTAACTGAGGATACTTTCATAGCGTAAGGTAGTGCCTTTCTCAGGCTACTTTATGCCTGAATAAGCATAAAATAATGGGATCGCAATATCACAGCTCAGCAAGTAATCTGTATGTTCTAAGCTACTAGAATTGTTTGAATAAAATAAAAATTACAGATACTGCAAAAGCCTTGAGGGAGTCCTAAAGTTTAGTCCTAATTGGGAAACGGAGTAAGTCACCACTCCTCAGAGGAGGAAAAATGTTTTGATTTTTTTGATCAGGGTAAGTTATTTGAATCTTCTTCCACCCAGAACAGGCTCTTATAAATTCCACTAACTTTGGAGGGAAATTGTAAAACTTCCCATCATAAAAAAAAAAACCAACCACCAAACAACAAAACAAAACAAGGCAAAAAGCCTCTTCAAACAGAATGGGGAAAAAAAAAGAAAATATTGACAATAGAGTGAAGGAGGGAAGAGGTGAACCCCCTTGCTGGTTGTTGAACAGCCATGAAATTCTTGAACACTGCTAGTAGCTCCCTGCTTTCCCTCTTCAGCAGCTTTGGAGAAAGTAGGAGCATAAAGCAGTTTAACACCACCTTTTCTGCTGCTCTCTTTAGCGATAAAAACCAGAACTTTGGCATAACAGAGGTCTGTGATGCAATTCACAAATACTCAGTTATCTCAGTGTTAATCTTTTGGAAACATAAGGTATCCCTTTAGTGAGCTTTAATGGGTACTTATATCTATTGTATGCTTATTTTACTGTTACTTCAGGAAATATCTTAGGAAAAGAATATGGAACTTGCGAGGAACTGCACAGTTAGTCCAATAAAAGCAAATTCCACTACCCTTTGAAATCCTACATGCAGCTTGCTTTCATCTGCTAACGGTGATAGTTATCACTGCCAACAACCTTTGAACAAAACCGTTTTGTGACTTCTGTTCTTTTTTGCACATATTCTTGATTTAACAAGAAAGATGGGGAACATCTGTGGGCAACTTCTTCAGAAGCAGGAGATGCGAACTTGCATGCCCTCAGGCTTCTGAAGAACCCAGAACCCACACCTTAAGATTGCTTCAGCCAGTTTCTTAAACTCTTCTGATGAATTTTAGTAGGTCATGACAATTTTTAAGCAGCTCTTTGGTCTGTCCCCGTCATTCCCATTGCCCCTCTTCAATCACAGCATGTATTCTTACCCTCTGTTCTTTTTGCCAACATGTTAGAAGATATCTCATTACAATCTATTTTTTAATGTGTACCAAAGGGGAAGGGGAAGGGAAGAAAAAGAGGTCTTAAGCACTTTGGCTTTCCTCAGCATCGTGCTAGTCTTCTGTTCTGGGTTGTAATAGAAGACTAATTCTCACATCAGCTTCTTTACCACTGTTACAGCTATGGATTTTTAGCCACAAATCTAATTCTTCAAACAAAGATGAGCTTTTGTAACCTAGGCCATACCTGATGCAGAAAGAGATCACCTCTGTATTGTCTATCTCAGAGCAGAAGATCCTGTGTCTTTGAGATAGAGTTGTTCCTGGAAAGTTCCCTTGGGTCGCCTATTTCCACCACGTGTAGTGCCTTTTAAGCATGGATACATCATCAGATTCTAGAAAATAAGTGCTTGCATACATTCATACAATATCTACAGCACTCCACCACCACATGGATATACAGTGACCATTACAAGGCAGATTTTAGGTTCCTTTTACAAACACTTAAAAAAAGAAGTGACAATACCTAACAAGTGTCCTTCAATTTTCCAATGTTTTAGACACCCGCTTCTTTTGAAGAACAAGGTTTTTGGTATCCTAACACATGGGAAAACACAGACTGGAAGTAAGCAGGTAGTTGCACTGGTAGCAACTTAAGCCACATGCAAAAGAAGATATTAAGGCAGAGCAAACATGAATTAAGAACCCCCCAAGCCTCCTGGTAAAAATGTACCTTGTTAAATAGCAGAAGCTCTCACAGGCATGCCTGCAAGAGACTCCCAGTCATTAAATAAGGCTGGAGCCTATGTCTGGCCAGTTCACTGCTAGCTTACAAATGTTTATGTTTTAAAATCTATTACCTGAGTTATTAACAGACCCTTATCTGAATACTTTGCATTAGCCAGGCTGTAAATGGGCTATTTAAGTATGCTAGTCCTAAGTTTTGATCACAAGGACAAACTAATGATCTAAGTTTTCACTGCAGCTCTTTAAAAATAAGCTTCTATAAAGACATTAAGAAACAGAGTGAACATACTCCATTTAACCAAGCTTTGACATTTATCTCATACAGAAGAGGGATAAAACTTGATTCAAAGGTAATTTTACAAATGCACATATTCTTTTTGCCCTTTTCTCTATTTGTGATACAGGAATGAAAAAAACAGCTTGTTGAGTGCAATGAATTGCTGAATTCAAGCACAGTTCATTTCTGGAACCTCCACAACAATACAACCAACAGGGGGCTGTCTGGCTACACGATGTTATCGAATCTGCAGTGAAATCCTTTTTCTGACTGTACAACCTACCATCCACACACACTTCCTAAAATTGATTGTTGTACAGGTCATTTAACAGATTTCATACCTCCGCAACAGTAGTGCTCTTTTTCATCTGCCTGGTACTACTGGAAATTTCTTATTTTTGCGTCTGAAGTTTCATTATACATAGATGGAAAATATATTTTATATATTTATTAGTATGTCTGAAGATCACAGATACTGCTAATTGGAAAAAAGGGAGATTTTTGCATTGTCTTGATGACAGGAAAGGTGTGTCAAAGCTGTTTCCATATGCTAAGAAGCTGTATCTATGTGAGCATTTTTGTGTCGGTTTCAGATGTAGATATCAATCTTCTGTAGAAGGAAAGAGGTAGACCAAGATGTTGTTAGCCCCTTTGATACTGCTTTAAAGAGCAGATAGGCAAAGTCTGTCTGTAGGAGTAGCAAGAAAGGAAGAATAAAGCCCTGAATATTCCTTACATTGGTTTTAGCAACGGAAATTAATACTGGACTGCCATTCTCGAGGGCGAAGGGAACTTTTCCTTGGTGCCAGCACTGTTGCTCACACAGCCAGCACATTCAGCTGGCTGAGCTTACCAAAAACTAACCCAGAGTCATTCAGTGAAACCACCGTGGAAATATCAGAGCCAGGCTAATACTGAAGGAAACACAAAGACTCTGTCAGTCCCAAACTCGTCTGGTTTGAGAATCACAGGACTGTAGAACCATAGTCATATATTATTGTTGACTATTCTGGCTGGTCCAATAATATAATCCCTGAAGCTTTTCCTTTGCCTTTATTTCAAGAAAATATTAAAAATGTATACATTTGAGACTTTATATTCTATAATTTATGCCTTGTATAGTTCAAATTTTATAATACTTAGGCTTTTTTGGAGTATTTTATGAGAGATTCCAAAATGTTTTACTTTTAAAGCCACTTAAAAGTGTAAAAGCTGCTGACAGAAGGTTCTTTTATAGGTAATAGAGCCACATGCTTGCCCTGCAAAAACCATAGGGAAATGCGAAACTTTCTATCCATGGCTGTCTCCTATGGCTATAAACAGCAGAAGAAAACATTATGGATATATTATTCACATCTCTCAACAGAAGCTAAGTCAGTCGGCCTCTATCTACTCAGCACTGTATACTTCAGACTGAAGATTCAAACTGGATAAATGCTGCTATAATTAATTGGTTAATTTCAGAACTTTTGAACATAGGGTTCAAATTTTACATCAAGAGATGGAAGAAATATTAGATAAATTTAATTTATTAACACAGAGCTATTATAAGTGAATCAAATTTGGAAAAAAAAAAAAAGGAGATGTTGCACCTTAGAGCCATGAAATAACTTCCAACAGAAATAAACTGTTTAGAGTGAAAAAAGTAATACCCCAGTGATATTAGCCCCCTCACAGAAAGATGAACAATGTCACTCGTGCCATTGCATTTTCTCCATGATTTTTTATTTCTGTTTATAGTCAAATATTTTCTTCTGATGCACACTTACAACTGCCACCTTAGAAAGGAGATTCACATATGGCTCAGACATAAGTTTTCCTTCAAATACATTTTAAACTTTTTGTTTGTTTGTTTGTTTTAAATGAAGAATTGCTGCTCTGCTTCAAGTTAAACTCTGGTAAAACAGTAACTCACCACTTTGGATGTATTTTTATCAATCATTTCTTGTGACTTCTGTGACAGGAGGTGGTGATGAAGAACATAAAGGGAGCCTAAACATTTCAAATTTAAATCATTACTACTAGTATTGCTACCCGATTAGGAGAAACTTCCCCCAATACTTAACAAGATACCATGATTAAGGGAAAAGCTGAAACATTTTCACATCTCTGTATCTGAATATCAAGTACAGAACCATTCTCACTCAGTGAAGTGTGCCATATGTAGTACCAAGAAAACTGCTTTTGAAATCTGAAGAACAATGGCCTGTAGAAATCCTGAATACAGAGGTCTAAGTCACTTCACATTTTTAAAGATGTACTGTTTACCACTGTACGTAAGAAATTAAGTGCTACAATTTAACTAGTCGATTCTTTCTACAACATAGATCTTTACAGGTAAATTTATTCTAAAATATGCTTCAGTTCAAACATGAACATTACCTTTAGTGTATAAAAGATTTTGCAGAATATTGAAGATGTTACTCATGAAGCCACATTCCAAAAATGGAACAAACCAGTGTTTAATAATAATAGTTATATAGGGAAAATGAATCAGTGACAACATAGGACACAAATCAGAGTATTTTGGAGTTCACACAACTGGACGAATAGACCATGAATCAACAACATGGAAACTTGGTTTCTCAGCTTGAGCTGGTAACAAGAAAAGTTGATTGCAGATCTGGTCTTTCAGAGATGCACAATACTCACCTCTTCCTCTGACATCAGAATTAGTAAATGCCATA
The DNA here is from genome assembly GCF_000708025.1 of Charadrius vociferus. Taxonomy (NCBI): domain Eukaryota; kingdom Metazoa; phylum Chordata; class Aves; order Charadriiformes; family Charadriidae; genus Charadrius; species Charadrius vociferus. Next base: position 2,018,942 of record NW_009647769.1, on the reverse strand, counting down.
GAATATTCCACGAGGAAATGCATTACTGTAGTACAGCTACCAAACAGAAGTGTTGGGTTTCTTTAAATAAAAAACCAACAGCCCTTCAAGGTGTTTATTACCCCTATTTTAAATGTGACATGGAGGTGTAGAAACTATAGTAGTATGCAACAGTTTGAGGTATGCTGTTTAAGAAGATAAGAGGCTGTCAACAGACATAACGCTACATAGTCTTTTAATTCAAATGACAACTCCTAAGAAGCGTAGCTGCAAATGTGAACAGCCAGTGTTTCTGTCAGACATGAGGGTCCTAAGTCAGACACTCCTGAAGTGAGGAATACAAGTACTATGAAAACAATGGCCTAGTAACTTGTTCAGCACCATAGAAGAATGAAGGCAGAAAAATAAGCATCACGTCCAATTCTTAGAAATTGTCATTTGACATAACCATGAAGACATGGTTTCCTCTACCTGCAGTCTTTTGTTCCATTGCCTACAAAATTTTCTACCAATTTCTGCAGCACCTATAGCAGCATCATAGTATACTAACACAAGGGGGCAAATGAAGATTGCAGAATCTTAAAGCAGGAGTTACCCAACTTCTTAGTGTTTCATTTTGTGATCTTCTTGTCCTTTTTACAGCTTTTACAGTTAAGTTATTAGGTTGTGTTTTGTTTTTTTCCCCAAAAAACATTTCCCTCTTTGAGTTCCAACTCCCATATTAGTTGAAACATTTTATTTACTTCCAGAAAGACAATCTTTCACATGAAGAAAAGCTGAGAGAGCTGGGACTCCAGCCTGGAAAAGAAAAAGCTTGTGTGTATATGATCTTATCAGTTTATAAATGCCTGCTGATGGGGGTAAGGGAAAGTAAAGACAACATAGCCAGGCTCCTCTCAGTTGTGTCCAGTGACAGGACAAGATGCAACAGGCACAAAATGAAACACGAGAAATTCTACCTGAACAGGACAGGTTGCAGTCTCCATCCTTGAAGACATTTAAAACCTGACTGGACGCAGCCCTATAAAACCTTCTCTGCCCGACCCTGCTTGGACTAGATGATCTCCAGAGGTCCCTTCCAACCTCAACTACTCTGTTATTCTGAGGTTCCTTTTCATAGAATCATAGAATTGTTTGGGTTGGAAGGGACCTTTAAAGGTCACCTAGTCCAGTCTCCCCTGCAATGAGCAGGGACATCTTTAACTAGATCAGGTTGCTCAGAGCCCCATCCAACCTGACCTTGAACATTTCCAGGGATGGGGCATCTACCACTTCTCTGGGCAACCTGTTCCAGTGCTTCACTACCCTCAGAGGGAAAAAAATTTTGTATCTAGTCTAAATCTTCCCTCTTTTACTCTAAAACCATTACCCCTTGTCCTATTGCAATAAGCCCTGCTAAAAAGTGTGTCCCCATCTTTCCTGTAGGCCCCCTTTAAGTACTGAAAGGCTGCAATAAGGTCTCCCCAGAGCCTTTTCTCCAGGCTGAACAACCCCAACTCTCTCAGCCTGTCCTCACAGGAGAGGTGCTCCAACCCTCTGATCATTTTTGTGGCCCTCCTCTGGACCTGCTCCAACATGTTTATGTCCTTCTTGTGTTGGGGGTCCCAGAGCTGGACGCAGTACTCCAGGTGGGGTCTCATGAGAGTGGAGTAAGAGGGGGAGAATCACCTCCCTCAACCTGCTGGCCACACTTCTTTTAATGCAGCCCAGGACACGGTTGGCTTTCTGGGATGTGAGTGCACATTGCCAGCTCATGTCAGCTTTTCATCCACCAGTACCCTTTTGAAGGCCAAAATTCATGAAGTAGCTGAGAGCACTGATAAGGTTGTCCTCTTCTGTGTGGAACATGATGAGGGGGGAAACAGACAGTAATTTCACAGGTGACAGAAAAAGCTACTATTTAACAGTCTTCATTCCCTTCTGGATCTGAAGTGCGGAGTGCTCTAGTCAATGTTAGGAATGCTCTGAGGTGTGCAAGCCCCTTTCTCCCAAGCCTTAGGCCAGATTCCTTCTGTCAGGCAGCTGCTGCTTCCAATTTCAAGAAACAACCCAAACACCCAAATCTTTGCCCAACCTGTCCCCAATCCTTGCAGTTTTCCAGTTCATCAGACCTGTCCTTCCCCTATCAGTTCTCAGGTCTAACACTTCAACATTAGATTTTTAGACATGCTCCTCTTGCTAGTTGCCTTCATTCCTATATAGCTACTAGTCTCAGTTTAATTTTCAAGCAGACCTATGTTTTCCTTCCCTTTTATATGAATTAAGCATCTTTTTCCTGTACAGTCCCTAAGCCTAGCAGAAAATAAGCACCTGAACTGAAAACAGCAAGCCTTCCTTTCTTACATCAGGCACAATCCTTAGGACCCCAGAGCTGCAATGCAGAGGGAGTTCCATTCAGCCATGGGCTATGGCACTGCCCATGCAGGTAAACCTCTGGAAAATACAATTGATAATATTATTTAAGGCAACTGTGAATCACGCAAGAAATATGACATTCTTTTCAAAGGTTTAGGAACGGAATAATTTGAGTAGGCTTCATGAGCACTTGAAGTCATTTTCTTAATCCAGACGGGAGCTTTGTTTCCACAGCAGAACCAAAAGCGGGTCCCACAAATGCTCAAATTCATCACATCACTAAACTGTTACAAGCTGCCAGGGCCACCAAACAAGGCAGTCCAATCTCTCCCCTTCTGCTTCTTCCCACTCCCTGCCATCCCCTGCCTTGTGCCAGTTACAGGGGTTTGTGTGGTGAACCAGAAGGAAGCAGTCTGGTCCACTATTCACACACAGGCCTGCAGTGGCACAACAAAGTAGTCAGGAACAAATGGTTTGGCCACTGGACTTTGACAAAGCCATGCAAGTAGTCTTATTTGTTGCATGCTCTCAAATCTTTCTGATCAGGTCTTTAGATTCACATTTACTCATAGAAGTCCCAGAGAAAAAGACTAGATATGTTAAAATACTGGATCTACCAGAGTAACAGGAGGGATGGCCCTCTGCAAGCACCACAATCTGCAGAGTGCCAACAAAGATTAGTGACCTTTAAAGGCAGGGGAATAGTGGAAGAATAATGTCTTTCTCTTTTATAACCCACCAAGTTCGGTCTTTCCAAGCATTTCTAAGCTTTCAAATGGCTGAAATATATGTGCAGGTCTTTAGTATCAAGCAGTTACAGATAAGCAAATATGACGTAGGGCTACTTCAAGAAGCCTCAGTGAGAAAGCTATCCAACTTTGAGCCAGATAGCACATTTTTTCTGAGTAGTCAGCCTCATTTTGGCCATGTATCTTAAGAGACCTGTAGTAGGTAAATATACACATGGAAGTATTTACTCTATGAAAAGCTGTAAGCTATCTAATACTGCATAGCTTTACTATTGAGAACTGCTCAGGTCTGAACTAAATTGGAAATTTTAGCCATCAGTAATTTCACCAGTTCAAATCCATAGCAGGGGCAGACAAGAAAAGTGTGATTTTTACCAGCACATATACCGGGCTGCAATTCTATATGGTAAAATGATGCAGACTTATGAATTATAACAACTTAGATTCATATTCATCTATGTCATGTGCACTGCAACTGCACCAGTAGCAGGCCTGTGAAGCCAAAAGTCGAAACAAATCCCCAGTGCAGATAAGCTTTTTTCTCCTTTTAAAACATCTATATGATAGATAAACTTGAAGCTGTGAGCACCTATTTGAAGGAGGCATGTGTATTTTAATGGTAAAATATAACAGTGCTAATAAAATGAGATTAGCAAGTGATACTGAGTCATGATAGTGAAGAAAATAAAATCTTAAAAGGAAACACACTTTCAGATCTTGACTGTATCTAAAATTAGTGACATTTACATAACCATTAGTCTACATTTGACTCACCACAGTTCTTGCATGCAGCTTTTAAAAGGAAAAGAGCCCAAATAATTTCCATTCTCACTGTAGCGATTTCAACCATCTCAATGAAAGATTCCCCTGCAAGAGAAACATCTTAGTGGAAAATGAGGAAAAAAAATTAGTAAATTCAATCAAGATACACAGTTTAAACTGCTAACCATAAAATTGTTACCTGTCTATAGACACAGTGATTTAAGTAATGAAGTGTTTAATAAGTTTTGTTAAAAATTTTGGAAGACACTTTTGCTTTATGTGCTCACTTTGCTAAAAACATGACAAAACACTTCCCAGTTCCACTCATTACAAAAATGTTGTAAAAATAAACACACAGTTTTAGAAGTTTTAATAAAGAAATACTGACATTTAAAGTAACACCATATTTATAATTTTTATATATATATATAAACACACTTACCAAAGCATTGTTAGACAGGTGTAGCTTGAGATGGCTCCTTTAATAAATTCAGGTTTCATGTAAACCAAAACATTCAAAGTTATATATGCGTCTATTCTATGCTTACCATCAGATACTATGAAGTCCTAAATATTGTTTCTGAATATATGAAAATACAAGTAAAAGCCAAGAAAATGTTCATAAGCAATCAACATATAAATTATGACAACACAAAGCGTCCTTTTTCGTGACTCACATGCAGAAGTGGCTAGCCTTACTTCAGCAGCACAGTTAATACTGGAGATATTTACAGTCTTAACACCAATATTTACGTGCTGCTAAAGTATGACAGACATCAGCATCACAAGATTCACTAATTCACGAGTGATATCTCTCTTCAGGATGATGAAATCCTTGTATTTTTGAGGCAGCACAATATGGCCTGCACCTTTTCAAAACCCACAAACCATTATGTGCTGCTACGTTATGCCAAGGTGTCTACCATACTTCAGGGAAATAGAAACATATGCCGAAAGCTGAATGCAGAATTTTCTTATTGAACATAAGTTTTCCCGTACCAACATCAGCTGTATTAATAGACTACCAAATGTTGATAAAACATTTGTCCATTGCCAGGCCGACTGTTTATTTACAGTGAAGCTCTAGAATTTATTGTCAACTGTGCATAATACCTTAATGGGACATGAACCAGGAACTGGACAATTGTGTGTCTGATCAGAGGAACTAAAGATTATGCAGATGTTTACTTCAAAACAAAACAAAAAAGTCTGGGTTATTTTCTAATCTAACTTTTGGTCATCCGGAAACCTCTGATGTGGAAAAAAAACAACTTTCATATGTAAGAGTAAGAGCTATTTTGAAAATAAGCTTCTGTCAAGTATTGTATCAGTCCTCAAGCTATTTGTTACCTCTGCAAGTCACCCTTGCCACAGTTTTTGGGCAGACAGATTTACAAGTTCTTCTTAATCCATTTCAGGGGAAAAAATATATTAAAAAAAAGCAACCTCAACAGATTGTTAGCAAAAACAGTAACTTATTTGTTATTAGGAACAGAAGTTCATTTGCCCCCAGTCTAGAATGACCATGCTGATTTACTTGAAGAGGTAGACGAGAGACTGGGAGTTCACATCCCTGCCAGGTATCCTTTTCTTATACTAAAGTATGCCAGTATTTTAAGTGTGTACAGGACTTTTACTGGCTCTCCAGATTAAAGAAAGCATAATTCATGTTATTTTTTATAGTAAATTATTAAGACAAAAGCTACTTACACAGCATGGACCCAAGCACTCCTTTTCATTGTAATAAGCATTCTAGTCAGTTCATGATAAAATAACTTCTGTAACTTAACAGGGCTGTCTGTAAGCACAAAAAAGTTTGGCAGGCTGCAAAGAGGGAAAGTTTGGTGCGTTTTCCCTTTCTCCCTATTTCTGCTCCTACAAAAATACAGCAGCACGATCTCTGCTAGAAGGGTCTGTTACTACAAATGTGCCAATTAAAGTAAGATTTGCCAGTGTAAGTTTACAGGTAGCTGCAGCAACACTGAGGTTTTTATATAGCTATCTAGGTACAAATGCCGCTTTAGGAACTGTATAGAAGAGCCATTTCCAGTATATTTTATACACACACAATTTTATTTACACTTTTTTGCCCCTCTTTACCACCTATGTTTGTTTGTTTTTTAAATCGGACAGCTAAAATAGGCAAGCTAGATTATATAGGCACAACTTACCCAGGACCTTGGCGAAGTAAAACCTGAATGCAAAGTCAAAATAAACCTAACTGTAAAGATATGCTGTGACAGCTGGTCTCCCGCCTGAAGAAACCGTGCTAGGCATAATCCAAGAGAGGAAGAGGTAAAAGAAAAATCTCCACCATATATATAACGTGGAAGGCAAAGATAGAGAAAAAAAAATAGATGCAAGCAAAGACGCTAGCCAAAAGTAAGAGATTTACTTGAATTTTTCTGGGAAAAGAACATGGAAGATGTTCTCCAGCAAGAGAAAATACTGCTTCTTACTTGGTAGATTTACCTTGAAAGATTGAAAGGAAATTATTTAAATAAGACAGCTGCAACATTTAATACATTTGGAAGTACATTTCTCATTTGTATGCTCAGGCCAAATTCTTCATTTATAAACTATGTGTGTTTAACTAGATACTGTTGTTTCAATTGCCTAGTTGTTTTTAGCTTCTAGCTTAAGCATGGAGGTTTTTTTCTGTTGCATAAGTAAATCCCTCTAAAATTAAACTACACACACCATGAAACGAAGACTTGGCAGAACCATTATGCTATTTTCTACAGTGAGTACATTACTAAGAGAACTTGCAGGTAATTCCCCCCACCCACCCAAAACACAAACACAAAACCTCACACGCATTACAGGATTGCAGGGGAAGGTGAGTATGTTTTCAGGTGATTTTTTGTTTTGTTTTTTAAACTTTACTACCAAAAATGCCTACAACAAAACAAAACATGACAGTGTATTTGATACATTGCTATTAAAAATGTATTTTACCTGTAAGGACAGTAAGCAAGTTTTCACATAAAACTGAAGATGTTGCATGTGAGGGAAGGGGTCAGGGAACAGGAAAAAGGTTGAAAAAAGGAAGACTAAGACAAAAAGCATACTGATAGCTAAGCCAGAAATCCACTAAAAACCAGGAGTGTCTGCACAAAGCTTCGTACCTCTATATTTTGGCCATAAAGCTAATACAGTCATGCTATCAAGAGTGCTTCTCCTACCTCTATCCTAGTGTCTTAAGGTGGGGGTCTGTGGGTGATGGACAGACAGGCAGACAAGACCCCAGTAAAAGCTGGGAATCACGTATGCAGGCAGCTCCATTAGATGCCCTAAAGCTGCTGAAGACCTCTGCTGAGGAAGATGGAAGGAGGAAGGATTCTGAAGATGCAGAACTGAAATTCCATAGAAGCAGGCTCTCTACACATACACAGAAGTCAGGAATGCTGGTAGAAAAACAATTAAACTGTTTAAGAAAAAAAAAAAAAAAAAGAAATAAAAAGGGTGTGTGTTTTTCTGATTGGGGTGTTCCTAATCAAGGAAGGAGCCTTTCCTTGATTTCAGTATTTCTTAGTCGATTTATCAAAGGCCAAGCCTAATATAAAATATCACGTTCAGTTTTTGTTGGTTTATGGATAGGAGCTTATGACAACACCAAGCCCAATTCAGCCTCTTTCTGACCCCATGAAAACCAGCTACAAGTGAATTTCTGACTACTATAACTACTAATAAGCTCCTTAAATTCTACGTAACATATTGTATCCAAAAAGGTACCACTATCCAGCAATCTGACAGTTCAGTGGAGTAAAACATATCAAGGCCTTTCTATTTAACACTGTACATTGTCTCAGATGCCCAAGAACACGACACAAGATTAAACATTTACCTTGTGCCTTTTGCTCACACAACAAAAGCACACTCTTGATATTTCTTGGCCAAAACACCTTCCTCATTGATACCGTTATACACCACTTGCACACAACCATATTCCATTGCTTGCGTTACTTATTAATGCAAAGCAACACAGATCCACTATAAAAGCAAGGCTATTGCTTCACTGTTGATTGTGACCCTTTCCCAACAATTTCAGTTTAAAATTAGAAATCTGAAGGTGAAAGACACTAAGAGACTTCTAGTGTTTCACAGTTTAAAGCATTACACTATTTGTCCACCGGTGCTACTCTCCCCCATAGCACAGACATCAGAAAGTACATCTCCATATCACAGGGGTTTTTTTGGTTGTGGTTTTTTTTTTTTTTTTTTTTTTTTTTTTTTTTTTTTTTTTTTAAAGTTCGGCTTCTTAGCTTAAACTAGAAATGAGACAGGGTTTGCACTCAGATGGCACAGTATGAAGTGGGGCAGTTGTGACAAGTGCATCCTGTTCTGTGCATTCCATGAAGAGAGCAACTTACTCATACGGGAGACGGGACATTTTGCAGAGATAGCTTTTTTGACAACTGCTGGTGAATTTGCCAAGCTCTCTTCTCAGAGCTCACAGTTCAGTGCCACTAATAGACCATTCAATATGAATAAACACACTGACCACACCAACAGTTCAACTCTTGCTGCAAATACATAACCTTTTTTTTTTACTAAATTGATCTGGCCAAAAAACCAGAATTAGAGATCATCTCACTTCACTGTTAAGAAATCTAAACACTTCTATTCTCAAACATCAAAACTGTGAGATCTGAAAGTGTATGTAGCTGTATCTTGATAATGTACTGTTTACTCCCCCCCGCCCCCACCAGTTTAAACAATAGTAGTTTCACTTTATTTTTGTCATATGCTTACTCAACACTGCAGTATTTATACTGCAAACACACTGGGATTTATAGCTCTTGCTCATTCTTAAAACTTACATTTAGAAGTATACTCTCTTACCCCTGCCTTCTGGTTGCTTTTGTTAAGGAATCCTCTTTCCCCCTAATTCTTAGTGTCAGCAGCTTTTAAAGTGACATGCATATATTTTTAAAAAAGGAGAAAAGATTCAACTGCAACACTTCAAATTATTACTTTAAAGATATCAGTGTACTGTTGGTTACTGTTGCATTATTATTTGGCTCAGGTATAACCTATGATATTCAGTTTATTCACTCAACTTAATTGTGGCTACTTTGTGGTCATAGAGGAAGAAGAATTAAGAGAATAAACTATACACCTAAATTGCTATTCTCCTGAAATAACAGTAAGATTTTGAACTCATGTTTAAGACTGCAGTTGTAAAAAATAATCTGTCTCTAGCATAGCTATTCTGTGCTAAAGTTGGTGGGTTGTGATTTTTTTATTAAATGACTGTAATCCAGCAATAAATTAGCCCCACTTCATCTCAAAAAGAAGCAGTCATTCGGGATCGAGTTTATACACTCTCCACATATAATACATCTTCCTATACCTTCTACCAAGCAGTTGAATATTTCTAAGACTATTATCAATTTGTGTTAAAAAGTCACAGTTAATGCTTTGGATAACTTTCTGAACACAAAGATGAACATTTGAACAGAGATAAATAGCACCAGTCTGGAGTTTTGGTTGCAAGTTATGGCTAAGGCGGAACATACAAACTTTGATAAAAAAAAGCATTGTCTGTTAACTATTTCCCAATCATATCAGCAATTTTCCCCACATAACTGGCAAAAGTCTAGGGGAAGTTATTTGCAATGTAAAAATGTTAATAATGAAAGTTAAGCAGGTAACTGCTAATTACTGAAATCTACTGTTAGTAAATTTGGAGAATCTATATCATGTGTCCAGCCATCTCTCCAAGGATCATGAACAAACATTATTTAAACTAGCTGGAGAACTACTGCATAAAATAAACATAAAATAACAAAGCCAGCTAAAAATAAAAACCAGGAAGTAAAACCATGAAGAAATTCAGAAGCATAAAAATACCTGGAAGTGTCAAAGTGCAGTTATGGTCTATCAGCATCAAGCTCACTTCTACATACTTTTTACTTCATCTCAGCACTCCAACCACTTCTTACACCAGCCTGACTCGCATATTCGTTTCTATGAGGTGCACTCCACCCCCCGTCATGAAAACAGCTATCTTGTACTGCAACATTGATGCTTCTATTGGAGTGATGAATAGCGACCAAAATGCAGTGAATTTATGTGGAAGGCAAGCAACTAAAGGTAGTCAGTTCTGACTCGAACAAGTACAGGATGTCAAATAGCTTTTATAGCTTGCTAGCTTAAAAAGCAGAACTAAGGGAAGCTGATATAGCCCACAAGTATTATCAATGTATATTTTAGTATATTATCAGTATATTTAAGTATGAACTCTAGCTTACAAATAAAACTGAATAAGACTAAATCATCCCAGCTCTTTTCCCAGCTTCTAAAGAGGGTTTTGTCAGATGTTGATGCATTAACTAGACTGCTATATGAAATACTTTACAGGGAACTTGTAAAGTGTACAAGCTCTGGGTTCTAACTGAGTTTGTAAAAGCTGTATTTCAGAAAAGCTTTCCAGATCCCTCTTGATTGAGCTGGTATAGCAGGCACACAACTTTTAAAAATCTGTCTTCCCTGCACCTTTGGCATGCACACAGGAAGAAAACTGTGTGAACACTTTCAATCTGTACCAGCATTCTTTCTGCTTGAAAGGACACATACAAAATTAAGAAAAATGAAGAAGGTATTTTCTAAGTTCTAAAAAGTTTTATATTTCATTATAGTGGTCATTAAAATGTCCGTGTCTCCCCTCTCCCCCCTCCCCCCCCCCAATTTTATCACAAAAATATTAATACTCAGTCTAGTGGATCTACCAAAAAGAAAGCCAGACCTGTCTTAAAATATAACTTCAATTTCTATATTAGTATTTTAAAAAAAAATTCATAACATCTTTAAAGAGTTAAAAAGAAAAAAAATCAAGATCCATCTTTTCCAAGTTCTCCAACAAACACATCCGTAGATTATCACACTATTACCTTCAGAAAAGATCATTCTATGATTATAGTTCCAAGCTTACAAAACCTGAAGTATATAGAATCATTGCTGGGAAAAGAGAAAAATGGAACAATCCTTCTCCAAATAACAATACCCATACAATACAAACAGCTAGATAATGGAAAGTTAGTAAGATACGGAAACAAGTTCTCCTCTTAAATATATTTAGATTCTTAAAAAAAAATTCAAAACATATCAGTTAACTGTTAGTTTTCTATCCTTTTCATTCATTTCTAGCTTTCTTAAAGAATTTGAGAAAAAATAATTTAGTTTTATTAAATTCTCAGAAAACTTGCTCATTTAGCCCAGGAAGCAGTCACAGGCCTAGTGTAAAATTTTCTGCTCTCCTAAGGTGGCACCCAGTCTTCTAGGAAAGCAAGCCATGCAGGTATTGCTGTTTAAATCTTCTATCTCTACAATGTAGAGCAAAGCATTTCTTGTCCTCTACAGAATACTTAATACTCAAGTAGCATTTTGCAGGAACCCTGGTGGTCTGTGCATGGGATCGGTTTCCAAAGTACTGCTGGGAAAGTGGAAAATACATTAGTCAGTGTTAACCAGACTGCCCTTCTAGCTGCTATCTTATCTGAAATTGGTAAATAATAATAAATCACAAGACAGTAATATAGCAATATATATATAAAAAAATGGCCTGATATGTAAATAATACTACTTGCACTACACAAACCCACAAATCTTAAATTTTGATTTTGTTACATCTCAGCATTGCATGGAACTACCATGCCTAAAGACAAAAACCAGGCCCATAGCTGAGAATGCAACCCCACTTTTAAAGGGCTAAATTTGCTGCATGTCTGCTTCCAAAGATTTAGGGTCAGAGTGACAATGCTATAAAATAAGGGTCAAAGCACAAAAAGACCAAGGCCACAGAACAAAGAGCTTTTCGTGTCCTGAAAGAAGTTGCTTTTTGTAAGCCTGCCTTCTGGCTCTGACAGTAAATTTGTCTTTTTCTTGACATCATCCCTACATGGCTTCTATAAAACGCCAGACAACTGTATGACTTACGAAAGGTGAGACTGAACTGTTAGAAGAAACCAACTCAACTGTTAAGGGAATCCACTAGGTAACAGCAGAGGAACACCCCCTAGTAATTGCTATAATTTTTCCAATCCTTAGCTGTATTTCCACAACTTCATTATTTAATTAATCACTTCAGCATAAGTTTCACGTGCCCTTAACACCTTTGGGGTGCAGGTTCCTAGTCATTTTATTTACTTAGATTACTGTTTATTCAATGGTAGCTAAGGAAATATGCAGGAGCAGCAATGCAGAAAGCTGTTTTAATCTCCCCTTCCCCTTCCCCCCCCGTGAAATATTCATAGAAGAGATGCCATCAACACACAGATATGTATACTCCCTTTCAAAAACATTTATGGGTTGGTTCCCCACTTACCCATCGGTAAGACCCACTACTCACAGAACTGAGCTAATGCAAAATAAAACGGTGCTTTCTAAGGCTGACACAGATTGCTAAGCAGTAAAGTTCAGTTTTCCAGCTAGAAAATGAACTTCACTTAAGATACGCCTTTTCAAAACAACAATAATAGTTTCGCCAAATGAAAGGAACTTTATCCACTGGGGAAAAAACAACCAACCAAACAAAAAAACAGAAAAGAAAAGACAAGGATGCTGGGTGCCTCTTATGGCTTTATATTAAGCTAGATTTTCAATATTTCACTAACAAGCTTAAAGTAAAACCATGCTGAATTAACTAGAAGTTAATATATTAAGAAAAAGATTTATATTCCAATACTTAAGAACACTAGTAGTAAAAAAAAAAAAATAATTCAGAATTATACTCTCAGCTATCTAGTAAATATCCACAAACCAAAAAGAAGACATTCTCTGAACAATTGGCATTTGATTTCTTTTTTTAAATAAAAGGCTAGTTGACAGTACGTTCTTTCAGCAAACATCAGTATTGCAAAAAGTCTTTCTCCATCATAACCCAAACCTATATGAAAGAATTGGAATAATCACTAAGCTGTGCATTGGTTTTTTTAGCAGGTACAAAGCATGACATTTTGAAAATCATATCTTCCTTATTTCAAGTAATTATTTTCCCCTTCAAAACAGATGGCTTCTGCCCTCAGAGTTACTATATTAATTTTTTTTTCAGTCCTACTAACTTAGTTAAAAGCAGAACCGGAGATTCAGATATGTGGAATTATGTTAAAAAAAATGTAAAAAACTTACCTTTTGACTGTGGAGATCTACAATGGTTTTTGAATTTCAGTGCCAGCAAAACAGAAGTTTTATGTTTTCAAAAGGAAGCAGATTCCTTTGCTTTTACTCTGTATTAAGCTATAATATGTCTGATTCCTATTTTAAGCATTAAATGTAGTATTTAAGAACATTATTTGTTTTTTTCTTCCTAAAAATGTATTGCAATCGAAAAATATCTAATTATAGAAAAGCCTAGTGTAACATATGAAAGGCCTACTCCAATCATCCTACACTTTCTGAAGGAAATGATTACTCCTCATCTCTTAAGAAGCACTGGTGCGAGTATACCGATTTTTCCTTGTGGTGAATAGCAGCCCACAAGTTAAGGAACTGATGCAAACTGGCAGATTTCCCCTTCTAATTCTGAGTCATATGCGTCATCTTTTTGTCAAAAGCTGGGAAGAAAAAGAGTCTCTCTTCCAGCCTGCCACATGAAACCACCTGCTTAAACATAGAACAGACCAATATTGCAGTATTGGTCTGCACATTGCTGGTACTTACACATTTGTTCCTGCTTTATTCAAATAAATAAAATTCTGAAGACAGCCTCAATGTTAACTTAATGACAGAACTTATCTCTTTGATTTAGGGCCAAAAATCAAGACGGTAAAGGAAAAAAAGGAGACAAGAGTCATGTTGGCATGAAAATGCTTATTCTTGAATTGGTAGCATCTTACCTGCAAAAGACTAAGGATTCAGTTCCTTAAAAGCTTACATGTATGCTTGGTTTAAGCACTTGAGTATTCAGCTAGATTTGATATAACAACTCACATTCTCAAAATCAAGATTTCATTTGTGTGATTAAAATCTTTTTATCCCTGTACATGATTATCAACCAATTCCTCAACTCCCCCCCCCGCCCAAAACCAAAAACTTCCCCTAAACCCCAGAGAATCTAACAACTTCAGTGGGTTAAATTCCATGTTGGTTTTTTTTTGTGTGTGTGTGTGTGTGTGCATTTTGCAAATTAAGAAATGAGAAAATTATTTAACTATTTTCTTCTTTCACAGATTCATAAAGGTCATTGTTGGAATATATACTGTGTGATGACACAATCTCTCTTCCAAAGACTCCAGCACCGATTAAGGTTGGGCACATCATTGCCAGCAGATTACATATTTTCAAATTGCACTGGAGTTGCTGATCAAACCTGCAGAAGACAGGTGTAAATGTTTACTGTAACAACGCATTGCAGTATTTTTATCAATTTGTGGCACCAAATTCACAGAGTGATTCTAAGTAAGTATACTTTACAAAAAAAAAAAAAAAGCAGTTGAAGCAAGAATAAGTTTTAGACATTTATAATAAGATGTGCAAAAGAATGAAAAGATACTTGAAAAACTGATAGTGTTGGAATGATCATGCCATTTTTATCTTAGATTAGCTTTTTTGTATATTACTATACATAAAATATATAACAATATATGATATACATGTATATAAAATCAGATAAAGAGATGGGTATAAACATGCACGCCTATAAAATGCCCTTGTGTTGAAATTTGTACTGTGGCAGAAGCATTTACATGGCTGGGTGTGTACATTTCAATATAATGAGAGAATTTGCATTGTTAAAATGAGAATTCTTGAGTGCTTTTCAAGAACCATGACATCACCATTTGCATTTCAGGTTATTATTTACAAGCATTCAGGATGTTCTGTAAATCTATAATGAACACTACAACCATGAAAACTGTCATTTATGTAATGCACTGTTATATAAATTGTTTAAATTGTGTACACTATACACAGATTATCCCTCCTCCTCAGTTAAACGTTAAATACAGCACCTGATTGCTCGTCTTACTTCAACTATATATTTTTTAATATTAGATATATTATATTTTCCTTGATAAAGTTATGGACACAAAGTACCTCTCTGATGCCCTACTGGTGTGGTTGTCTTTTTTTTATTAAGGAAATTACTTACTTATACTGTCTTATTAATTTGCATAATTTTCCAGTATTTTGTAAGAATATTTTTTATTCACCGTGTACTCCATTTTCCCTGATACTTAACAAAAGGCATTTAAGTTTCAGTGCCATGTTACCTTACCTCCCACACCCCAGTATCTTTCAGACAAAGGGTTCAATGTAGCACATGTGAGCAAATTAAAAAACAAACAAACAAAAACCCCACCACTGAATAAGCTATGCCTTTTTGACAGAGGCGAGAGTGAGTGAGGGGAGACACTGTGGAAGATGTTTCTTAACTTCTAATTCAGCAAAGCATACGAACTGGCTTAACTTCCTCCTCATTCAGCGGAGCACTCAAGGATATGAAAAGCACGTTAAATAAATGATTTAGGATGGTAATCACAAAGACCAGCTTTTGCCTGAGGGAGACCCTGGGAAAGTCTCCATAGTCTCCCTCTTTTTCAACACAGGGCCAGGGACACCCATAACTGTTCTGGGGTAAACTGCTGCTTTGAATTGCCCTCTAGTGTTAGCCTTCATGAATTCCTACCTCAATGACAAATTCTGTCCAGGTTTTTACATAATGGAAAGTGGGTCAGCAACATAAGTTATATTAATCTAAAAATAAAACAAACAAAAAAATTTGAACAGCATTTTGAATTATCATTTTTCAGGTCAGAAGACTGAGGTTGCTAAATAAAGTATTACACACCAAAAATGCCAGAAGAAATCTATGTATCTAAGTAGCAAAAAAAAAAAAGTTAAGGATAATAAATTTAAGAGCTCACTTATGAACATTCTTCTATTTCACATTTCCGTTACTTTCTTATGCAGTTCTACAAACATATCAATTTCTGAAGCTAACACTATTCACAGCCAAATTCACTGTAATTACAGTGACATAGCTGGGATCAAAACCTTAATGAAAATTGAAGAGTTGCTGGTGTAAAAACAGAACACAGTCTAGCAGTACTAATACCCTGGAAGGAATTATTCTCTCACTGCTAATTCAAGAGTCTCCTAGTTACACTCTAAACCTGGATGCAAAACAGGCACCATGCAAATGAAGATCCTGATTTTAAACCTGGTAATTCCAGAAAGGAAAGTGCAAGCATTTTCCTGTGAGTTTATTTCAAACCATATTTTATCTACACTTGAATTGATTAGAGAAGCCATGAATTTAGGACTTTAGCTCTTATGGAGAACATATTAGTAACACTTGCATATGATACAGGCTACGGATTTTCACATACATAGAATTAAAGATGAGCATATGACCCTTGTTTAAAAAAAAAATACTCTGGTGATACAGAACTACAATCCCTAACTAATAGTCACTCTGCCTGAGAACTGAAACATAATGTTACAGTTAGGTGATACAACACATGAAGAAAAATACGTATTTGACTGCTGCTTGTATAACTCCTGCGCTTGGCACTAAAAGCTTCATTTTCCCTTCTCCTGAGAACCTGGAAAAAAACTTTTGGTTTTGGGGACAGAGTAACCAGTACATAACCATTCTTTTTGATACAGAGGTTTTTTGGCCTGTGCAAGATACTGACATAAGTGTGATGGTATCAACAGAGAACTCTGTCCTGCAATAGACTTTTGAATATGTACTTTGATTTAGAGACAGACTTTCTATTAAGAGCGATTACAGTGTTCTACAACAGATGGAGCATCCTCCTTTTCTAATTCTTGATCTTGACTAAAATATGAACTAGCTTGCGACAGGAGGAAGCACAGTGTTTTCAGAATTACTGAAGTGATAACACACTTAAGACCACAGTATCTATCCATTCTACCAAGAGAAAATTTTGCTCTAAAACAACACAGAAATTCTAATTCTATGTTTTTATTTATCAGATCCACTGGAAGTCCTGTCTAAATCTAAACGTGACTTATATTATGCTGCATCTACTTTGAAGTAGGAAATTATCAGTTAAAGTTCAGAAGATCATAATCATGTTTATAATTACAATACTTTCAAAATGTTTATGTTAACATTCATACTAATACTTAAATCCATTTTCTTCTGTGAGCAGAGGAGGGATAAAAAAAAATACTTTTCATATCAACTAAATAGTGTATGGATAAAATAATGAAAATCTTTTGCCTGAAGGCTTAAAAAAACCCAACAAAACAGACAAAACAAAAAAACCCATAGGACACTCACAGGAAGTAAAAAGCAAGCTCTTAAAATTCAGGGGTTAATGAAAAGGTGTAAATATTTTAGAGATATTTGCACATTACTAAGTCTTCTAAGTACTGCACAAATTAAAAAAAATACATATTGCTGATTTCTTGCTTTGAATAGGTTACCTTGGTAGTGTATTTTGCTAAAAAGCATGAATTTTATCAAAATATTCCAGTAAAAATTTAGAATAATTTAACAGAAAAAAATTGCTCTCTGAAAAAAAAAATCCTGCCCCCAACAAATTTAGAAAAAAACTACTGTGAATATCCATGTATTTAAAATAAATTCAAAATTAGCAAAGTTAGAAACAGTTTATTCACACACACTACTCTGTTAGCAATTGCATCTTCATACATGCCCTTTTGCATGTTAGTGTGTGAACAGCAGTCTAAAACAAGGTGGATTAACAAGCCATCAATACAGTAGTTGAACATTTAAGAGCACTGATTACATTTCCCATTACCCCACCCACAGTTTAAACGTATGGGTTTACATAAATGTCTATGTAGCTTTTTGTTGAAATAAATAAATAAATACAAAATAATAGAAAGGGACAATACCTTACTTTCACATGTGTGTTTGAGTGAGAAGAACAAGCATCTAAATATCCCAATTAGCAAGTTTTAACTATTTTTCCTAAAGAATTTGTATGTAATTTGTTTTTCTTTTCCTATTGCCTTGCAAGACCATTTTATCAACAGACAAGGAAAAATAAGGTGTAAGTATACTAGTCTTAAATTCTTCCTATATACATGTTTTATTAAATGCCTAATCTATTAATAAAAGTTAATGTCTATTTAAATCTAATAGTATACAAAACTCCATTTTAAAATAATGTTAGGGCTGGATCTAGTTTAAACTAACAAAATCCAGAAAATTCTGTTTTTTCAGGTTTCAAAACTTAAACCATCCATACCTAAGATATGATAGGTTTTCAAACAATGGCTGATTTTACATGTGTTGTAATAACTAGGCACGGGTTGCATTTCTATACATATCTCTTTCAGGAAAATTATTTAAGTTGCCTTTGAAAAAGCAAGAGAAATCCTTAAAGAAAGAAAAGATGAGCTGACAAAGTAATCTGCAACAGTTCCTTTGGATGAGCAATAAATAAGCATGCATTGTCAGCTTTCAAATTATGATTCGGTCAACAAGGTCTGTAGAGCCTCAAGTGTGTACCCATAGTACGAATAGTAAAAGTGGCCACGAAAAGTTACACGAGAAGCACTTCAGCAAAGAAGTCTGTACATTTTTATCTTTTCAGCTTCATTACAATTAGATATTGCAAAACAGTTTACAAAGTCAAGCGTACAATTTGCAATAGCCACACCAACAATTTTTAAGGGGACAGCACTGCAGCCCTTACTTCAGGCTCAACTTCCAACAAAATAAATGGTAGTTTTGCTAAATAAGAACTGCAATAGCAGACATTAAGAGCAAGAAAATAAACCAAACACACCTCGCATCTCACTTGAAAGTTTTGCCTACTCTTTGGGTCATGAAACAGCCATGCTGACTACCAAATACAAAATAGTTCCAGGGAAAAAAAAATATTATGGGCCAAATTTCAGCATAAAAATGTTCTAGAGCAAATCAACACTTAGAAACCGGATTCTAATGATAACCAACAACTGCAGCACCCTTGAAAGATACTGGAGCTTGTAAATGAGTAAGACTCAATTACTGCATTACTGCAAAACTCTTCTCTTTGGACTTTATAAAAAAATATTTAGACTTGTTTCAAAGTTCAAAATACTTTAATATCTTTTATTCATTAAAGGAAATAAAGTTTGCATCTAATGAGAATATAATTCTGCAAATCCTTGTTCATGGTGGTAAGTCATTAGGAATACTTGTGTATTTAAAAGTTTTCAGGATTAGGCCCTAAATTTTAAATCCCTTTGATATACAGCTGTGAACCAGAAACCATATTTTTTGCTGAATAAGAATCTATGAAAAATACTCTGAACTTGTGTCAGACCAAGGAACACTCCATCAAACTTTCACCTTTTAAATATGTCACAAGGGAGCCTTAGATACCTTTGCCTTGCAATATAATCCTGATTTTCATTAACAGGAATGTAATTGCTTTTGTACAGGAAAAAAAAAAAAAAAAGAAGAAAAAGAATAAAGAAATTCAAAGAAGCATTCTGTGAAATCCTTATATTGTTGAGATAACCAGAAGAAAAGAAGAAAGGGGGGGCGGGGGGAACCCCAACAGAAATGCAGTACATTCAGGGCAGAGTTTCTGAACTGACTGTGACTTATTTATTTATTTGGGAACATATTAGGCACATTACCCAAACACTGTTACAGCATTAATAAAAATACTTTCACTGTGATTTTTAATCACAGAAAGAAAGAAAAGATTAAAAATTAAAGAATTACCTACCCACTAATCACAAACTGCAAAGCTTATATAAAGTTATGTTTCACTTCCTATACTTTATGTATTCAGAGTTTTGTGTCTCAACTGCTAATTTTCTGTAGAATGTCTTAACTACCCTAAAATCATAGTATTATATGAAAAATATATTCAGAACATGTATGCCTCAAATACACCTCCTGTTATAGAAGTATTACTGGCAAAAGCCAGTGATTTTTCAGTTACACTAGCCACTACTTACAACAATGAGGAAAGATGAAATTTACACCTCACTGGATTTGCTTGATATAAATTAGCAGTTACTGGGATAATCTTAAATTTTGTTTTTTAAAACTTCCCTGATTTTATGGTACAATTACTTCCTACAAAAAAAATCTGCTCTTGAAGACAGACAGATTTGATTAAGGATAAAAACTGGATTCCAGCTGAAAGCTGGAATTGCTAAAGTCACGACATGTTCATAAAATCTGTTGTACTGTAATATATTTTGCTGAAGATAAAGTCTTGCAGTTTTTACTACTCCATTTAGTATTTAAACAAATTTACTCAATCCAAGAGCAGTTACTATTTTAATTTCAATTGTTTATGTAAATGGTTAGTTAAGATTATTCATATACAAGTAGATAGGTTATGATTACTCTGAATGCATTTCTCAGTTTCAGCCAAATTAGTACTTTTAGTGCAAAGCAGGACTCACAATATGAGTGTAGCATAGTCAGTATTAATTATTCTCAAATGTTCACTGTTTTACTATCTAGTATCTATTTACTGACAAATAGATAAAATAAATAAAATTTCTGACTATTCTGGCACAGGTGAAGGACTCTGAAGACCATTTTTTCCTGTTTTCTGTTTCTTTGCTTGTCAGGTAACTATTTTTTTGTTAAAAACAAATTTTGTAGAGAACACTGAAATGCACTCAGCTAGCTCTCTGTTCTATTCTTTAACACCCTCCCAACAACAACAAAAAAGTTATTTAAAAATAAACACTATATCATCCATACTTTGGTTTTGGATTAGCAACATTTCAGTTGGAGTAATCCCCAAGACAAGAACATGAGAACAATACTATATAGAGAAATTATATAACTCCAATGATCAAGTCTGTTGCAAACTCAGCTTTTTGTACATATTTTTGGCCACTTCGTTTCCTTCTGTGAACAGCTTGTGTGAATACTTTTACTTAGTCTTTCATAATTTTACAAGAGTGTAAAGAAGAATTATCTTAACAAAAAAAAATCTTGAACAAACCCAGCAGAACTGACCTATTTTGAATAATCTGAATAAGTTATACTACTGTATACATTTTTAAAAATAAAGAACATATGTAATAAGAGAAATGTTAATATAATAGATACCATGCTTATGCTCCATCAACCTTCCAGAGAGAGTATTTCAATCACAGGAGTAAGCCGTTCTCCAAAATCAGCTCTCTATTGAAAGGTCGAAACCTGCAATAAAAATGTCATGTATTATAACATATTTCCAACACCCACAGTTTCATGGTTGATCCCCAAACATAGATGTAGGTCATCGGCTTGACCCTCGCATTGTCTATGTTACAGGAAATCCTAATTTTAAAAATACTTTTTTTTTTTTTAACCAAACTGACTTGATTGGGAACACCTGTGATATGCCTCTATTATCAGAAGCCTCCTGAAACAAATCAGATTAGCATGTGTCTGCTTTCATTCTTCCCACAGCATTTTAAGATGAAAGTAAGAGGAAGGGGAAAAAAAAAAAACAAACAAACGGGGGGGTGGTGGTGGTGTTCCCCCTGCCCCCAATTTCTCCCTCCTCTCTCAAACAAGCAAACAGGTAAGTATAAACTACTTAATAGATGTGTGATTACTACTGTTATATTTCCTAAAATATGCTATTGACTGTTAAGTATTTAACTTCTAGTGTTTTTCTTTAAGGAGCTTTAATTTCTTCGCTCTTCAAGGCAGTACCATTATTGCCTTTATTAATGTGTGGCCTCCAAATATTAGCTACTTTAAAGCATATAATGGAAATATTACAGTCATATAATACACTCTGAGAGATAAAATAAAATTTTTAAACTTAAAAAAAAAAAAGCTGTGACAGTAATTAGCCATGATCAGGTAAGAACAAAGGATAACTTGATAGAGGTAGTAACTATAGTCAAATATCTACTGGAGGAAACAATGCTTTCACACAGCCAAATTCTAAAATTTATTTTGACTTTATTTTGACTTTTTCACTGTAGATACCATGACGAGACACATCCTATGCCTAATAAATGAGTAGCAGATGCCTAGATCAGGTCACCTGTTTACAAATATTTCCATAAATTTGTTCTTTCTTCTTTGAGTATATTCTAGAAAATACTAAACCCCACCACACACAGCTATGGAACTATAATAAGCACCCTCCTCTAACAAGAAAAAGGAATTTGTCTTTATTTTCATGTATTCCACACACCTTCTATTTCACTTTTTTTGAAAAAAATTCTGTCCTTAAACCAGAAACACAAAAGTTCTTCTGAAAATCCTCCCCCCGGCTGCTTATATTGAGATTTAACATACTTCAAGATAATACTGAAACTGGACTTACATAAAACCATTTAAAATGAAAATACAAGCTTAAGCCCTATTTGATGTGTAATTATCTTTTTCTCAGACCAAATCTTCAAGTGAATTTTAGTTCATGCTAAATAAAAGAATTAGTTGCAACTAGATTCAATGTTGAAAAGTTTATTAATAATCTATTTACTGTGGATACACTCATTGCAGCGTCTGAAAACAAACTAAATAGTCACAGGGTGTGGGGGGGTCCTATTTCTAACAGTGGTTTCCTTTAGACATTAATAACGATCAGCGAAAGTCACTGCTATTTTTCTGTTTTGAGCAACATAACAATATAGTCTTCAGTTTTAGAAGACATCTCGGGAAACTTTTAACAAAATAAAAGCTAAATGTACATAATTTACATTTTTTACTTTTGTGTGTATGTGGTAATAAATGTGTGTGTGTGTGTGAGGTCATCCTTATACACTAGCAACTGTTCATTACCGAGATATGGAAAAGTGTTTAGAATTCTAAAAAGTTATAAAACTCAGTATTCTCTGTAAAGAGAACCTTTTTTTAATGATACACTAAAATATTACTAGATGCAAATATTCAAGTAAAAAATTGCCAAACCTTAGGTGTCAACTGTGCTAGAGCTCAAGTTCTGCTACCGTCCTCTAATATTCATGCAAGACTGCTGGAGTTCTCACACAACAACATACGAAGCTAAGATCAAAACTATTCCTTAGTTGTGGTACTATCAACTGTCAGTGAACAGATATAGCCCAAAGTTTCTTTATTAGAACTGGAGTGTTTTAAAAACTTACAATAAAGGGTTAAAAAAAATAATCAATGCAGATACTGCATCACACCCTATTAAACATGGGCAGAAATTCTTATACCTAGCTCATTCTAACCATTTCTGAAATTGTCCAGTATCCAAAATTAAGATATTATTCAGTAAAGAGATTCCTTCTGAAACCTAACTTATCTAGCTTGTTATGTATTAACACATCAGTTACCTAAAAATTCCTCGTAACTCCTGCCAATAATGTACAAAACAAAAATAAAATTGCAAAGCAACGTTTTCACCGAGTTAAAAAAAAAGTTATCAGAAATCTGTGGTTACACATCTCCACTCTGTCTGATGTCCCCTTCGTATGTGTGGGGCATATAATTATTTTTTTTCTATCTTTAAAATACATTACTAGTTTGATTAAGAAAAAAAATAGATGACTATGAGAAGTCACAGAGTACTACGTACAAGAGTAATTTGGGCAGCCTGTTCAAACAAAATTTTCCAAGTGTTACTGATAAAAGAAAAGATCTTTATTTCTGAGATGATGTCCCAGTGTTAGATGTTAAGTGCTTAGAACTTGTAATAATATATATATATATATAAAAAAAAATTCTTTGGAGAACACTTAGTGGTGTACATAAAGTTATTTTTAGTTTTCAAAACTATCACAGAAGTATTTTTCTGTTTGTACACAAAAGCCTACAATTTCATTCCCCATTTCTTTCACAGGCAGTCAAAACTAGTCCGAGATGCGCTCTACCTTTGACAGTTTATAATCAATGTAAACTACTGGAATGACTTGCAGTGGGCCTTCGGGTGTGGGTGGATGACTGTATCTACAAAACAGAGTACCTGCAGCATATTCATAGAGCATAGTGATAAGCTTCTCAGTTCTCCCTTATATATTCATCAGTTAATTGCTTCCCAATGCAAAAAAAAAAAAAAAAAACACCAAAAAAAACCACCACCAAAAAAACACAACAGTAAAGTCCTATAAAAGAAATGCTGTTATGTGGCTACTTTTTATGTAAAGAAAGGTTGTGTGCTTATACATATGTAAAAGTGTTACAGAAAAGCACTGATACACCTGTTAGGATGGCTTTTGACATTCAAGATGGATGAGGTGTGCACCGTCCCTACAGTGTTCACAGGCCGGGTGTACATAGACAGGTAGTGTGGATGCAGTCCCAGTTGTACTTCACCACATAAGGATAATTAAGCAAATAAAGACCATAATTTAGCAGCAAAATTCCTTCCAGGACATTACATTTTGGATGGAATAGTAAGAAGTTCAGAATTCCAGAAGCTAAGCAAAAAAACCCCCAAACAACCAACCAAACAGAAAGAGGCCCATGACACCTTGTTAGCTTATATTTGCTCTGCCTTTAAAATGTTACTACAACAAGCTTCCTATGTAATACTACCCTAACGCATGAAAAAGTCACATAGCTGTATTGTCACACTTTCAAATTACTGTTATTTCTAAAATTTAAAAATCTCAGTGTTACTCCAAGCTTTGGTAGATTTATATCTATAAAATAAAAAGGTAGCTCTTGGAAACTTTCAATACAACTTAGTGGGCTTAAAAAAAAAAGAAAAAATAGAAATAATTAAAAAAAAATACAACTGAATCTTATTTGGATGTTTTTCCTAAGAATCAAGATAAAAAAAAATCAGACTGAAAAGAAATAAATTAAAAAAAAAATAATAAAAAAATATACACACCATGCTACATGGTATACCTAAGCAATATTCTATTAAGCACAGAAGTTTAACTTTCACTTATCGTTATAATATAAATATATATGTTTAGATCTTTAAGTTCATTTGATATTTCCTCCGAATGTAACTTTTCCAGGGCCAAGTAATCCCAGTTAATGTTTGACATTTTAACTAAGGTGAAAAATGCAAGCAGTTCTACAAGGGTCTATTTAAGCTACATGATCTTTTTCCCCCCAAATATCTCAAAATAAGGAGTATAGCAAATATAAGAAAGGAAAACCTACTTAACATACACTATGTATTGATATTAGATTTAGATTGCTTACTGCTTTCATTTTAGCCACACCCACCTTTATGTAATTGTAAAATATGGGAATGGTGCAGCTGAGAAATGAAAAAGCTTAGAAGAACAGTTGTGATATGTAGTCAAATATGTGCTAAGCACAGATTTTAATTAAAATGAAAAATAGGTATAAATTGCATGCTATGGAACATGACTGTTGAAGAGTGGCGAAAAAATGCATACGCACCTGTACAATACTGAATTATAGATTTTTTTTTTTCCTAAATTAGCTATGAGTCAGGACAGTTATTTCCTTGAAAGTGAAAGTCAGTGTCTGTGGGTGCACTTCCACTGTTGAGTAGTGTAAATCTCTTAAAATCCTGATATTTCTAAGTATACACAGCTACAAGGAAACAGCTTTGTACACATTCCCATACTCACTGTTAAAAACGTTTCTAAAAGCACTCTGAAAGTAATGACACAAATCTAAAGAAATAAGTGCTAAATTTCAATAAGATCTTACTAGTTCTGCAATTTCAGAGATTAAACTGAATTTTCTAGCTATCAAGGCATAAAGGTATAAATTGCGGAAGCAGCTATTCCCAGGAAAAAAAGGAGTGAAAAAGTGTAATTTGTGTACTGGATTAAAAGAATCCAGGAAAACTAAGGATTCGAGGCAAGAAAAACCTCCTTGAACTATTGTATTCCTGCGCTGCACAGAAAATACCTTGAATCACAATCCAGTTGCCATGCTGGAAACGCTTAAGTTTTGCATTTCACTTTAAGGCTACACGCTCTCAGCCATGTACACAGAAATCTTTTGTACAGCACTTCTGCACCCCAACTCTTCTCTACGTCCCTCCTACGTTCTTCGGTTAACTCGTTATTTTCGGTGGCGACGGTGCCTGAGCGCAAGGCAGCCGGTTCTGGCTTTGAACGCCACGGAGGGATGTGCGAGGGGAGGGG
>NW_009647769.1:1992204-1992685 GCF_000708025.1 Charadrius vociferus | reverse complement strand
CACGCATTATGTTTTGGTGTGTGTGTGTGCGCGGCGGGGGGGGTGGGGGGGGTTGGTAGTGGTGGTGGTGGGGGGGTGGAATCGCTCAGCAGATAGACTGCGAGAGCGATTTCGGCGCCTATCACAATAAGCACGATCGCGCTTCTACAGCTACGAGAGACCGAGAGCTGCTGGCCACCGAGAAATGACATAGAAACAGCCACCAAAAAATAGCTAAGCCAATGACAAATAGCGACCCGGGTGACAGAGACAGAGAATTTTGTAGGCGGAGAAGAGGAGGTGAATGGCCAGCTCTGAGCCCAGCCTAATACTGTGATATCTACGGGGAGGGTATTTACTCGGTTTTGGGGTGTGTGGGAGGAGAGGAAAAACACCTACAAATAGCTGGCACGATTCAAATGGCCTCGGATTATGTTTCCCCCCCCTCTAGTTCAGGAAGGAAATTCGCGTTTTAACGCGGAGGGGGGGGGGGGGGCGGGGG
>NW_009647769.1:1937532-1989328 GCF_000708025.1 Charadrius vociferus | reverse complement strand
TGCTTGTGTGGGGTTTTTTTTTTCTTTTTTTTTTTCCCCCCCCCCCCCATTAATCGGATACACTTTTAGAACGGGAGAGGAAAGCAGAGGCCTCGGACCTGCAAGCTTGTTGTTCCCATGACTTTGGGGGAAGATTTTCAAAAACGTGCATAATGAGAGCTTGGGAGCTCTTGTTCCCACTGACTTTCAAAATCTTCCCCTCGCGTCTGCGAGCTAGTCCTCTTAAACTCAGCTGGACTGGCTCGCAGGCGAACGTTAGCAGGCGCAGGGCCTAATGCTTCTCATGATTCCACTGCTCCCTTCTACAGCTGCACTGACAAAAATATAAGCAGAACAAGTTTTGAAAGGAGAGGTAATTTCTCTCTCTCTCTCTCTTTTTTTTTTTTTTTTTTTGTCTCCCCTTAACCAACTGACACAGTTGAGAACAGCAAGCTTTTGGGCTCAAAAAGCTTAGACCATCGTGGCTACGAAAACTACTGCTA
Organism: Charadrius vociferus; assembly: GCF_000708025.1. NCBI lineage: Eukaryota > Metazoa > Chordata > Aves > Charadriiformes > Charadriidae > Charadrius > Charadrius vociferus. The sequence continues at coordinate 1,988,846 of NW_009647769.1, read as the reverse complement.
CTCAGAAAATATGTAATTCTGAAGCGCCTTAGAGAAAAAGTAGTGCAAGCCAACATGTAAGTAATCTCATAGCTAATATTATGCATTTTTTTGTTGTTATATTTTCGTGGGATTTGAAGTTTGGTATTGCTGAAGAAACTGATTCCTCACTTTTTAAACCAAGTCCTCAGTGAAAATTAGCCAGATGAAAAAGCTTCAGTTCGTAAAACCTTTATGTTGAAAAGGAGGAAATATAAATGATTTGCAGTGTATTTACGTTTTTGCTCTTTTTTTTATTAAAATTACTGTGAGTGAAATTTTCAAAAAGTGTGCCTTTCAACTGAAAAGGATGATAGTATGTGTCTTCTAATTTTTAAATTTTTTTCTGAAGGCTATGTGCCTGTGCAAAGAGGACTTTGCAGTAGAAATAACAGTAAAAACAGTAAAAAAAAATATAAAATTATGATGTTGCTGATACTACTTGTCTGTACTTAGATTATGTGTAGTTTTGCCCTAAAATAATTCAAGTTATTATTTTTAAGCTGTTTTTCCAACTGTAATATAAGAATAAGATATAGAAGATAGTATGTCATTCTGTTTAACAGGACATGGTATTCTCTTATATGAATCACACTATTGTCCTTTCAGATGTCATTCCTAAGGTCTCATTAAGATTTTTAATTAAAGTGAAATTTTTACATCCCCTCATATCTATTACTTGCTCTCAGATTCCATACTTAGTGCAGATAGGCCCCGATCCTGTACAAACTGAAATGTATATTATTATGTGTAAGCACACTGAGTAGTTCTCTTCATTACTATGCTCTTGTATTTTGGACTTAAGCATCTAATAGTAATATTACACAATCATGATTCTCAGTATTACTTAGGACTGCATGAAACATAAACCTAATGTAATAGTCTTGATTTACATCTTCCATTCATATCTCTTAAGTTAAATCATGCACAATTATAATAATTTAAGGGTCAGAATGGGTAAATATTTAACTGAGTATCAGAACAAGTGAGACAGGCGATTGCTAGAGCCTAAAAAACCATGTACTACGAGGTGGGTGTTGCATTCTCTGGCTGTAGCATCTGGGAGAGCATCATCAGTTTGTTTCCTCAGTGACTAGTGAAGCCAAAAAGTCACAGCAGGAACACAGCTGAGGACAGAAGGGAGAGAAAGGGATTTTGAGCCTCAGCAAAAGTGATGTCAATTCTTTAGATCAAGTTTCCATTCCAAACAACTTGGGCTCATCAGAACAGTGGAAATCTTATCTGGTGTGGTAGCAAATACGAGGTTAAGATGCAGTTTCTATAATTGACTCCTTTCCTTGTACAGTTCTTATTACAGCACTACCTGAACACCTTCTAGTAGCACCTGTCTGCTGTTCTGAGGAGATTCCTCTCCTCAGAGTGTCATTATATTGTCAGAGAATCTCTTAATACTGTAATAAGTGTCATGACCACATGACCAGCATTTGTCATACTATGTGTTCTCTTGTTGCCAGGGGAAGGAGCATGTGCAGTTCCATGTTTTCAGTTTATTTTATCTGTCTTTTCTCCTGTATAGGTGTTAGGTATTTATGTTAGTGAGGCAAGATCAAAGTCATGTGTTTAGTTCTTCAAGCAAAATGCAATTAGGTTTCTGATGGCCCTTAGCTCCTAGGCACATTCATTCCATAGACTTGCACCAGCCCCAGGAAAGTTCTGGCTCTAGAAACGGTGGCTTTCCCCCGCTTTTTGCACAAGTTCTCTTATGTCAGAAGAGGGAAACTGTTGACAGTTGGATCCAGTCTAGAGACCTAGTAGGCATTTCTTTAGGAATCCTGGATTTAGGCCCTGCAGGATCTTGAGACCCTGAATTTGTAATTTAAAATTCTGCAGAAAATCAATATAGAGTGGAAGAGAGGGACTTACAATGTCTCACATTGCTGAGATGACATCCCCCCAGTTCCTGTACTTGGAGTTTCCTATATACAGCAGACTTCGTGCTGGGATGTACTGAATTGCCTAGGTCCGGTTGAGAGGTGGCAAAACCAAAGCAAGGTACTGATCTGCCAAAATGGCACAGAAGCTCATAGCTAGTCAGGGATGATTAGAAAGCTGGAGGCTGTCTTCTGACTCAGGCACACATTACTTTACAAATTACCTTGCTATGTGTTTCTAGGATTTATTGTACAACTGTGAGGATTAGAGGAATTTGTTGTAATGAAAACTGGCATTGTGTTGTTGCTGTGTAGCTTTTTAGTTAGATTCTTTGGCTTGCCTGGGTACTTGCATGGTATTCCATTACCTTCATCTAGTCCAGTTCCTAGGTAAGTTAGACCAGTTGGAGGGCACCAAGATACACCCACATGTAGTAATTATAATAATCATTGCAATAATTGCACATCTATGTGTTATTTTGGTATTCTGTGTTTGTATGGCATATGGACATACAGCCAGTGGGAATTCTAAATATTTTTCTGTTTATTTTTCTAATTTGAGCCCTGCCTTGCCCCTGATGCTCATCCGGCCTTCTAGGTCCCTATTATAGATTCATCTAAGCCTCTCTTCTGACCTCTTCTGTAAATTTGGTATCAGTTGAAGTTTAAAGTTTCAGTTTAATAACCTGGTAACTGTAGTTGAACATCCTCTTTCATGTATGAGTTTTCTAATTCCTTCTTTAGCCATACAGTCTCTGATTTACCCTGACAAATGTAGGATTTGGAATTCATTACTTTCACAATTTCAGTCTGCTAGCAATGATAGAGGTTGTAATCTAGAAAGGACTGAAGTGGACAGCATTTACTATTGTACAGAGTTCTGAATTTGCGAGGCTAGACCTGATCTAGGGATGCTTCTGTAGGCAGTAAGGACTGCACGAAGTATGTGCTGGCTTAGGACTTGCATCTGCTTATTCTATTTCCTATCAACTTCCAGATGGAAAAAGAACCTAGGTTGTTTTTTTTTTTACAGTAGACTACCTCCTGATTTTTCAGTAGCCAACTTTCAATTGAATTTTTTTTCAGCCTTTAACATGCTCAATGTAGCATAAAGACTAACGGTGTAGTCAAAAAGTTGGATTTACTGTATTTGATTCAGATCTTATAATACTGACTAACACAGCTATAGGCCTGACTCATAATAATGAACATATCCCTGAGGATTTAAGAATGTTTTGTTATTAAACTTAGGTGCTTTAGTAAAGTTTTGCTAAAATGGCCTAACTGTAACTTCTAAATGTTTTAATAGTTTTGTGGATTTAATGGTTGTGAAAAGTGCTGGCTTGATATCTGTGAAAACTGAAGTCCATTCTTTATTCATGGATTAATTACAGCAGAGCAGTTGCCAAGTGATCTTCTCCACAGTACCCATGAACTTCAGCCTTGAACTGAAGAGGAGTCATCAAATGGTGAGAAAATAGCATGGCTGTCATGGCTATTAAGTTATTGAGGGGATGCTCTATTTCTTCTTAGCATTGATTCTGTTATTTAATAGATATTGAAGTTAGATTTTTGCAGGGTGATTGCTGGGACCGTAACCTAATTTCTCTCCCTCCCCTGGTGTTTCAACTGGTAATTTCTCAAGCTTTGCTATCTTCTTAGCTGTCCTTGACTTTTCAAAAATAATTGTCTGTGATACACTGAATTCAGTAGCCAATTTCTTAATTACTTGCTTTAGCCTTAGTCCTGTGCACGTGCTTAACTGTTCACATGAGTAGTTTTGTCAGTAGCACTGCTTAGAGGAGTGAAGTTCAGATATGTGGAATTGTTTGGACGATTGAAGCTTAAACTTTGCAGATATGTATGCTTGCATTTAAATGAAATGCTACTGAAATGAATGCAGGAGTGAGGGACCTGGAAATGCTTTAGCTAGTACTAATTAGTTTGCTTTTATGCTGTTCAATTTATTTCTTTTGAGACAGCTTGAGATAAGTTGTTCATTTGCTTCTCTAGTTTCCCAGTTTCTAGGAAATCTTGAAATCTGAGCTTCAAAACATTTATAAAATTTTAGTGATGCTTGTAACTCTCCTGAGAAGAACAAAACATTATTTAACCATTTTATGAAAAGGTGACTGCATCTATAGAGGAACTAAAGCTATCTCTAACTCACTGCCTTAATTAGGTCTTTAATCTTACTCAACCACCCTATCGTCATTAAGTAATGATTCTTATATGTATGCATTTATTAAGCATACATCTAAAAAACAGGGAGTTTACTTTTTTACAGCTATAGATAGAGGATGGAATATTGGTAGCAAGGGGTTATGTGTGTAAGAATATAGCTGTTGAGTGTTGGTATTTGCTTCCTGGTCACTTAGATAGGTGACAAGTTAAAATAATGGTGCACAGAATGATCCATAGTTCAGGAGACAGATCACAATGATCAGAAGTTCACAAGATGCTGAGAGCTGCACCAGACCTTTTTTGGTATCTCAAAAAGTGGCTCATTTTCTGTTTTCCTTTAGTAACTGTATGGTAGAGTAAGGAGTAAAAGGGACAGATCCCTACTAGCAGCTTATGATTTCCACATTTTCTCCTATCTCTGTGGTTGTTACCATAGAGATTGGAATACAGGATATTAACTCTCTCCCAGCTATTTACCAAATTAGGTTTGGAAGTGCAAGTGTGTTTAATTAGGTAGGAGAGATGGTGAGCCCTTTATACCAAAACCTAAACTACACCCTGTGTTAAGAATTACTTTAGTACTGTTATCAACCACTGAACTACTTTAAACTTTGGCAGAGTTATTTACCATTTTGTGTATTAAAAATAAGATTTAATACTTAAGCCAGAAAGAAGCAGTAGTTTTCAGGCAGAGTGCATTGAGATATAACTCAGAGGTCATGTATTTTTAATACAGATTCAACAATCTCTTTCTTTTTTTCTTTCTCAGCCACTTTTTCTTTAGTTTTCTTTTTGAGACCCAATTCTTGAATTAACTTTAAGAACTTAATTATTTACATTCTGCTTCATCAAAAAATTGATCTTGTACTTAAGTCACAGTACTTGCATGACTATGGCTTTTGAGAGGAGAGTTTGAATCCACATTAGTCCCTTGCATGGTGTACTTGACTGACTATTTGGTAACCAATAGGCTGGAGCCAGACTAGCGCCAAAGTGTGAGTCTGCATGTTAGCAGGGTGAGGAACTGGCGCTCAGATTTGAATTTGTGCTCAATACTACAGACATAGTGAGTGATCACAAGATGATTTCAATTTATTTTCAAGTTTAAGCACCTCTTTAGTTGTTTAGCTGAGCAGCGTTTAGATACTCCGTATGCTTAAAGTTAAATGGTTCAAGTTAAGTGGCTTAAAGGTTTACCTAAAGCATTTTTTGAATTGATGTAATTCTTTTACCTCAATAGAAGAAGAGATAGGCCAATGTCAAACAGTTTTGAAAAGCCCATTCTCATTGCTCTGCTAAGAAGATAATTTTGTTTCTTTTGTTCCATACCGGTTTTGGTTAAATCACTTTCACTTCCCTGACTCTTCTTATACCCATTGTTTCCTGCTAACCTTTCCTCTAATGTCCAGTTTTCTATTAACTTTTCCCGCTGAGTATTGTTTGTTTCTCTTCTTTTCACTGGAGTTTTGGAGAGGTCGTTATACTTTCTCAGTTTCTTTCCTTCTTTCATCAGTTCCTGGAATCCAACAACAAATAAAACCCTCTGATTTCAACTATTATTTTTTGGTGAGAAACAACCAAGTCAAAATTTAGTGCTAGATCAGTAGAAAGAAGCAGAGCACTGTGGATGCCATATATATAAAAAAGGGAACTGGGACTTGCATATTATTAAAAATTATTCACTAAATTGGGGTATCAGGATCTGGATCCGGGCAGTAGGATCAGCACCTGAGAATGGTCACGTAGGAATTAGGGCTTCACCTCCCAAAAAGGTGGCAGGATCAATATCCCACCTGAAGTGCATCTGCACAAATGCATGCAACACAGGCAGCAAACAGGAGGAGCTGGAAGCCATTGTGCAGCAGGAAAACTATGATATAATTGACATCACAGAAACACAGTGGGATGACTCACACAACTGGAGTGCTGCAATGGATGGCTACAAACTCTTCAGAAGGGATAGGCAAGGAAAGACAGGTGGTGGGGCAGCCCTGTATGTTAGGGAGTGTTTTGATTGTCTAGAGCTTAGTGATGGTGATGATAGGGTTGAGTGTTTATGGGTAAGAATCAGGGGGAAAGCCACCAAGGCTGATATCACGGTGGGTGCCTGTTATAGACCACCCAACCAGGATGAAGAGGCAGACAAAATATTCTATAAGCAGCTGGGAGAAGTCTCACAATCTCTAGCCCTTGTTCTCATGGGGGACTACAACTTATCAGGTGCCTGCTGGAAATAATACAGCAGAGGTATCAGGTGCCTGCTGGAAATAATACATCAGAGGGGAAACAGTCTACGGGGTTCCTGGAGTGTGTGGAAGATAACTTCCTGACACAGCTGGTAAGTGAGCCAACTAGGGAGAGCACCCTGCTGGACCTTTTGTTTGCCAACAGAGAAGGACTTGTGGGTGATGTGATGGTTGGAGGCCATCTTGGGCATAGCGATCATGAAGTGATAGATTTTTCAATTCTTGCAGAAGTAAGGAGGGGAGTCAGCAGAACTGCTACCTTGGACTTGCGGGGGGCAGACGTCGGCCTGTTTAGGAGCCTGGTTGACAAAGTCCATTGGGAGGCAGTCCTGAAGGGCAAAGGAAACCAGGAAAGCTGGGCATTCTTCTGTGCCAGAAGACAAGCCGGTGGCGAAGACAACCGGCCTGGCTGAACATAGAGCTTTGGCTGGAACTCGGGGGGGAAAAAGAGTTTATGACCTTTGGAAGAAGGGGCAGACAACTCAGGAGAACTACAAAGATGTTGTGAGGTTATGCAGGGAGAAATGTAGAAGGCCCAAAGCCCAACTACAACTTAATCTGACTCCTGCTGTAAAAGACTATAAAAAACATTTCTATAAATACGTTAGCAACAAAAGGAGGGCTAAGTAGAATCTCCATCCTTTATGGGATACACGGGGAAGCAGAGTGACCAAGGATGAGGAAAAGGCTGAGGTAACGCCTTCTCTGCCTCAGTTGTTAATGGTAAGACCAGTTGTTCTCGGGGCACCCAGCCCCCTGAGCTGGACGACAGGGACGGGGAGCAGAATGAAGCCCCCATAATCCAAGGGGAAATGGTTAGAGACCTGCTACAGCACTTAGACACATACAGGTCCATTGAGCCAGATGGGATCCACCCAAGAGTACTGAGGGAGCTCATGGAAGTGCTCACCAAGCCACTTTCCATCATTTATCAGCAGTCCTGGCTAACCAGGGAGGTCCTAGTTGACTGGAGGTTAGCAAATGTGTCACCCGTCCGCAAGAAAGGCCAGAAGGAGGATCCGGGAAACTACAGGCCTGTCAGTCTGACCTCAGTGCCCGGGAACGTTATGGAACAGATCATCCTGGGTGGCATCATGTGGCACATGCAGGACAACCAGGTGATCAGGCCCAGTCAGCATGGGTTCATGAAAGGCAGGTCCTGCTTGACAAACTTGATCTCCTACTATGACAAGGTGACCCACTTAGTGTATGAGGGAAATGCTGTGGATGTTGTTTACCTGGACTTTAGTAAGGCCTTTGACACCATTTGCCACAGCATTCTGCTGGAGAAACTGGCTACTCATGGCTTGGATGGGCATACTCTTCGCTGGATAAAAAACTGACTGGGTGGCCGGGCCCAAAGCATTGTGGTAAATGGAGTTAAATCCAGTTGGCAGCTGATCACAAGTGGTGTTCCCCAGGGCTCGGTATTGGGGGTGGTTCTGTTTAATATCTTTATCAGTGGTCTGGAAGAGGGGATCGAGCACACCCTCAGTAAGTTTGCAGATGACACCAAGTTGGGCGGGAGTGTCAACCTGCTTGAGGGCAGGAAGGCTATACAGAGCGGTCTGGCCAGGCTGGATCGATGGGCTGAGGCTAATGGTATGAGGTTCAACAAGGCCAAGTGCCGGGTCCTGCACTTGGGTCACAACAATCCCATACAGCACTACAGGCTTGGGGAAGAGTGGCTTGAAAGCTGCCTGGCAGAAAAGGACGTGGGGGTGTTGGTGGACAGTCCAGGTGGCCAAGAAGGCCAACAGCATCCTGACCTATATCAGGAATGGTGTGGCCAGCAGGACTAGGGAAGTGATTGTCCTCCTGTACTTGGCACTGGTGAGGCCCCGCGTTGAGTACTGTGTTCAGTTTTGGGCCCCTCAGAACAAGAAAAACATAGAGGTGCTGGAGCATGTCCAAGAAGGGCAATAAAGCTGCTGAAGGGTCTAGAGCACAAGTCTTACGAGGAGTGGCTGAGGGAACTGGGGTTGTTTCATCTGGAGAAAAGGAGGCTGAGGGGAGACCTTATCACTCTCTACAGCCACCTGAAGGGAGGTTGTAGAGAGGTGGGGGTCAGTCTCTTCTCCCAAGTAAGAAGTGATTAGGACAAGAGGAAATGGCCTTAAGTTGCACCAGGGGAGGTTTAGGTTGGATATTAAGAAAAATTTCGTCATCTAAAGGGTTGTCAGGCATTGGAACAGGCTGCCCAGGGAAGTGGTTGAGTCACCATCCATGAAGGTATTTAAAAGACGCGTAAACATGGTGCTTAGGAACATGGTTTAGTGGTAGACTTGGTAGTACTACGTTAATAGCTGGACTTGATGATCTTAAAGGTCTTTTACAAGAAGAACCTGAATGATTCTATGATTTGAAGGTGATTCTTTAAAAATCACTATGCTTATTCAAAAAAAAAAAAGAACAACCCACAACCAAAAACCCCACAAAAGAAAAGTCCAAGTATACTGAATAGATTCATTAGACTTAATGTCACAGTTCTTTTATTGGGCTATGTACCACTGAACTTCTCTTATGCCTTAGGAGAGACAGCATGGAATTGGAAGACAAGCAGGGATCTGCACGAAAGGCAGTCAAGTACAGTCTGGGTAAGTTCAAAATATATATATAAAATTTTATTTCTGTTAAATGTTCACCTTTATGAAGCAACATATATTTAGGGCCCTATTCACAGTGGCAAAACAAAGCCAGTCATATGAAACAGTCTCTACATTCCTGGATTCATTTATGCTATCACCGTGTAAAAATCTGTGTTCTGTTATAGCTGAGTTTCTGGTATAACTCGTGAATGAAAACAATAAGTGACATAAAATTCGTTAGTTATTTTCACAATGATTATGCTGCAGTGTTTTCATGCCCAGTTTCTGAACAAAACAAGATATATCGGGTTGTGTTTTCTCCTAATGACTTTTGAATCCACTGCTTAATTTCAGCTGCATTTGATATACAGGTCACAAAGTCAAGTTTCTACAATTTGAGTGAAACTTAGCAGCTGGGAGTAGAAAAGGGACTCAAATTAGTGCCCCTGGGGTACAAAAAGCTGCAGCATGGACTCAGAAATTTTCTGTTCTGTTCAACCTGTTGACTCGCCTGTCAGCATGCTTGGTTGGTCTGCCAGTCAATGTATGTGTAGCTTGGACCTAGCCACAATGTGGGCTGCTTCTTGTTTTCTGCAGGGATTTAGCAAAATCTGTTTAGAAGGGAATGGGAATAGTGTCAGCCTGGGATTACTGCACGAGTGTGTTGGTGACACGTACAAGCACGCTGATAGGTAACTAGACTTCATTACTTCTGCTAGTCATGCAAAAACTTGGTTTTGCCAGGGCCTTCTAGTCTCCCAAACCACTTGTGAATCATTCCATTGTATAGTAGTTTCTATACCTGGATTAGATGCATGTTTTTCCTGTCCACGTCAGAGAAGGGAACTGTTGAGACAGATTCAGTATTTCATTTCTTTGACTGTTTGGATGTCAGCTCTGAGCTATTGCTTAGGCTGTCAAAATTGTAAAACTGTGGTTTTGGCTGTCCCCAGAAACTGACTGTAATTTAGACTGCAGCTATGTGTCCCTGACCCATCCTACAACCTACACTCTTGGAGCAGTGCAGGAAATGTGCATTGTATTCCAGTTAACTTCCTTTGTGAAGAAAGACGTGGAGCTAGGCACAGGGACAGAGAACAATATTAGGGTCTGGCTGCATCAAGTTACCACATTGCATTGCAACTTGGGAAATGCTGAATCTGTAGCTGCATGATTTTGGGCACTACAATTGTCCAGAGAGGTATGGTCTGTCCCTTCTTCTCAGTCAGTGCGAAAAGGGCATTTTGCCAGAGGTACTGGTTCTCTCACTTTGCAGGCTCAGGTAGGCAGCACTAACTTGGCAGATGTCTGATATTTTTAAATTTTCTGTGTAATGTTAGACAGGGGTCAAGATATCTTATAACACTTTTTAAACAGAACTTAGCACTGTAGCACTGTTCTTTAGAAACAGTTGAATTTCTCAGAATAACGGAAGCCTAAGAGTCATGCATATGAAATGTAAATTTTAAAAGCGGTAACATGAGAAGAAACACTTTCAATTCAATATTGTAAGACAACTGCCTTGAAATTTGTCATAAAGTCTGAAATGTGTATTTTAAATGTTTTTGTTTGTCCTCCTGCCCCGTTGAAAACCATCTCAACCTGGCAGCAAGGAACGAAAAACTGTGATACTCTTCTCCGTTTTCTGCTTATTTTCATGTCTGTTGTTTCTCTTACTGGCTTTGATTTTGTGAACAACTGGTCATCAAAAAAAAAAAAAGGGAACTTTTTGTTCTTCTGTTAGATTCTCAAATCTATACATTTAGCCCCAGCTTTTTTTTTTTTTTTTTAAATATCATTGTTTCCCTAATGCTGTCTGTGTTAAAGGAATGAAGAAATGTCTTCTGCATGTTTCTAAGGTCTCGAGGTTGTTCTTATAACCTTTACCACCAGTACTCTTGCATAGTGTCACCAGTTAAATATTATTTTGCGGAACCTATGGCTAACCTGGTTTTAGATGGTTTATAATATATAAAAACATCGTAACTTATAGTATTTTCCTTTTAAAGATCAACATAGATGTATTTTAATAAGAACAGTAAGGTCAAATCATGAATGTTAAGTTTTGTGTGAACAGCAAATTGGTGGTATATTCTTGTTTAACATTATGTTGTGTGCTTACCGTGTTTTAAATGGTGTTCACCAAGAGCTTAAATTTAGCAAATAATTAATTACAGTTGATTTTTCATAAGGATTTTTTTGTTTAAGAAAGCTGACCCTTTTTAGTCTAAAAATGACTAATACTAAACTACTTTTTATCATGTATTTTCAAAGACCTTGGTCTTGGATGCTGCTATGTGTGGTCAGAGACTTTCATGATCATGAAGACCTCAATAAATTCACAGGCCTATGCTGAGTCCCCAGAATGGGTGTTGTGGGACAGATCTTAAGAAGGCTTAAGCACTAAAAAGTAACTTGTATCATAGACCAAAGAAACTAGGATAATTAATTTTTAGAAAATAATAATTAAAAAATTATATTTCAAATACATATCTGTAAAAGGTCCCATAATGTGCTGTCACTACATGTAAAATCCATAAGCAATTTTAAGCCAACATTCTTTAAAGAAGGAGCTAAAAAATTCCTATGAATAGTATGCAACTTAAAGATGTATGGAACTCCTTTATTATGTGCTAAATGCTGTAATAAAACAGGCTATCAGTAGGTTTTGCTGCATGTTACTAATTTTATTTTTTTTATCCCAATATTTTTGCAGGTGTGTGGAGGAACACGTCCTGTTCTCACTGTTGTTACTCCCACATAGGCGGACTCTGTTATTGATTATGTGTGGGTAGGGCCCTATTGAAATTAAGGAGATTCTGCAATAGTGCAGGGTTCTTTTTGTCAAAGTTCAGTTGCAAGATCAGGACCCTTCTGTGACTCCTTACTGTGAATTCTGTCAATGTATCATTGATTGTGCTGGAACCTGCCTTTTGGGATAATGTAAGTCCTGCTTTTCCCCCAAATGTACTTTAGACATGAAATAATCATAAAATGTTTCTAATTAGAAAATTAGTATCATTTACATGCATTCTTTTAATTATGTTTTCTTGGCAGTACCAAATAATATATTCCTCAAAACTTCTTAATGGCACTGAGGCTTTGTGGATAGTTGGTCACATGATGAGAAAATTCAGCTGTAAGTACATTGAAATGATTGAATTTTTCAATAGTTAGACTTTAATGATGTTGAAAAACTAATAATGGTAAAAAGGGGAATCAGGAGTTTTGACTTATGTCAATTGACTTCAGTTCTTTTTAGAAAATATATACAATATATCCATTAAGAATTTAATTATTCTTGGTTAATTCACCATGTGAACCTGGAGTCCTTCTGTACTGCTATTAGAGAGGGAGTTTAAATTTGTTTGTTTTCTTTAATTTCAGAATAGTGTGTCTCTGACTTGCTCTGTATTTTCACCCATAAACTTTCTGAAATTTATAGATCTATGAAAACTGTTTATACCACCAATATTCGTGTAGATATTGCAAACCGATTTACTAACATAATTGTTTTGCTGAGTTGAACGTTGAAATGTTAATAAATATGCACTTATACTTGTGTCAATGTAACTTGGTTAAATTAAACTAAACTGAGCTGGCATTATGAGTGAATTTGATCATGCATGCTGATTAGCTCTAGTCTTAGGTAGGAACGACATATTTTATTGTACCTAAGTACTTTGTGCTTAATCAATAATAATTACGCATATCATATGTCAGTGGATTCACCCAAAATAACTATAAATATCTATGCTTGGATTAAGGAGGAATTTATTTGCCTGTAGCTATGGGTACAGTCATTGCTATGACTCCTGTTTTTATATCCAAATGAGCAAAAAACTACATGTAGGTGTTTTCCCTGTATAACAAAAGGAGTATTATAAACTCCATGCCCTTTTTTATGATGCCATATTTCCTTTCTGGTATTCAAATACAAGAATGTTTTCAATGGGGTCTTAGTATCTGAAAAATGGAAGAACTGGAAATATTATTGAATTTGTGCATAATTATTAAGGGGCTGTAGAGGAGTTGTATGTAAGGACGTAAGGATGATTAGAGATTCTTTCCCGAGGAGCAAGGACACATAGTAATTGGTGAGTAAAGATTAACTAGGATAGGATTTTTTTTTTGCTTGGGACAAGAGCAGTATGAAATGAAAGTTATTTGAAGAAAGAGCAAGACCAAAGAAGAAATCATAAACTCGGATCAAAAGCAGACTAGAGAGTCCAATTAAAAAAAAAAAAAACAACAAACACAACAAAACAAACAAAACAAAAAAAACCCAGAAAATGGATGGCAAAAACATGGCTGAAAGAACTAAATACATAGCACTCATTGCACTGAATATATGATAGATTTAAGTTTAAAACTTTCAGTTAGTGTTTTTCTGTATTTTTTTTTCTGTTGGAGGGGAGTATATGGGCTTTGAAGAAGACTCGGTGACTAGCTGTGAATTACCTGTATAAACCGGGGATTCAAAATGACATTTACAACTAAGAACAGAGAACAATGGGTTATGTATGCTAAACTACAATTAGTGCTAAGCAGAAGCCATAATTTCTTGTTCAAACACAGAACTTAATGATTTTGAAATGTATCATCTTTAACAGAGCTCAAAACACAGTTTCATTATGTTTGTTACAGGATGGGAATTTTCAAAATTCTAGTTAAAACACTTAACAGTGATTCTTTTGAGATTATGCAATATAACATGAAATTGAGATTTTTCAATAAGAAATGAAATTAAGATTTGAGAACATTGGATGTTTCATTTTGCATAAAAGAATCTTGATCAGCATATTTTGTTTCTAAAATGTTTAAACCTAATGGTTTACTGTTTTCACCTTTTAATCCTATTGGCCGTATTTATTCTTACTTGCACTAAGCTGGGTAAAGAAAGAAAAGGAGAGGGAGGTTAGGTGATTGCAGAAAACCCCCAAACATGGTCCTCTAGCTGTGCCCACCCCACCCTGAACCAGATCAAAAGAAGTGCCTCAGAATAGATCTAGTTTTAGAGGAGAAAAGGGAGGAAAGTGACACGCTAGTGAGTTTGGTATGAGGACTCCCCTGGATGTTTCATATGTAGCCGTTTTTTTCACTCATCACCACTAAGATGCAGATCACCTAGGAGTGACTGCTTCCCTTTCCTGTGATGGCAACTTCCCAGTACTTTGAGGGAGATAATGTTGGGGCACAGCTCTGTTCTGCCTGCGGTAGTGCTGCTACAAATATTATTTGGAAGAAAAAGAACTCCGAATTGCCTCCTGCTGTAACCAGCTCTGTGCTACTCTCTGCTTCTAACTGCCATTGTTAAGCACCTAATCCGATTGTTTCTTTGGTTTAACCCATGCCGTGATGCCGTAAATGACTGAACCTAGGAAAAGAGCAAGAAAGCAGATATCAGGAGGAGGAGTTGATGTTGTGGAATGTAGGGAGTGGGCATTTGCTACACAGCAACACATTGTGTGGGCTTGGGAATACTTCAAGAGCTGGAATACCAAACTACAGCAACAGAGAGTAAGTTTCCTTTAGTGGCAAACCGAGGTGATAGCCCTGGTTCTGTGCACTAAGAAGGAAGAGCAAAGGAATGTGCCTGAATATTCAGCATGTTAGTTGTTGTAAGTCTAAGTTGTGAGATCTTTTGCTCTGCGACTGTTTGTGCTTGGCTTGTATCGTGACTGTCCTGTCTTCAAGCTGGATGAGCATGTTCCTGTTTATGTTGAATGAGGCACCCGTGATACTATAACGTCACGAACATTGTTTTTCTTCAACCCTTGAAAGTCAAAATGTGGTAGTATAGATAGCTGTAATAAGTTAGTAATAAATATGACATGAAAGAATTTTCTCATTTTACAGTATTTATCAGAAAAACAATGTTTTATGTGTTTCATATACCTTTTCCCATCTTTTCCACTCCTAAGCAGAGCTAATGCATGAAAAAAAATCTTCAGTAATACCCTCGGTTCTTTATTTCCAATTACAACTATGCGTCTTTTGGTTTTTTTCATATTTAGGTTGAGGTCCTCACAAAACCTCTCTGCATCCTCTATGAATGACACCATCATGCTGTCATTTGCTTTAAGTCATCATATCTAGGCTAAATCTGAGTTTGGGGAGTCTTTTTCCAATCCTTTAAGGATGGTCTTTCTTTTCTATCAGTTTATCATATTTTTCATCCGGGTTTTCCATGGATCTTTAATAGAAAATATTTTTATTTTGCCTTGACAAATGCAGTCTTGCCATGCTCCTTATCTAGTCGAAGTGCTACTCTACTGTAAATACCGGTTTCCAAACTTACCCCTCTGGTATTTTCAATTTCCTCCTTCAGTTTAAAGCAATAAAGATAAGCTATCTGTCTTTATTTTCAAGGCCCATCAAGACTACTTCTACCTGATACCTCTCCTTCAGTATCAAGAGGTTGACTGGTTTTGATCAACATATGATGCCAGCTTCCATCATTCGGTCATTAAATTTTCAGACTGGATATTTTCTCCTCAGCGGCCTCTCATGTATTGGTTGACTTCTTCATAAACAGAACTGTTCACTATCTTCCTTTAAACATACTTAAAAGTTTTATGTACTGTGAAGCTTAAAACAATCCAGCTAGACAACAGTAATATTGCAGGTATATTAATGCCAACGCTTATCACAGTAGTACTGTGTCATTGCATTTGTACTCTGCCGTAATTTCTCTGTTGTCTCTTTATGTAGAATTCAAGCACATCTGCTTTTTGTTGTGTGTTTATTCATGGCATAATGAGAAGTGGTCCGGGGTGAGGCTTCCCAAGATTTATGGTAATAGAAATAATAATAAATAATAATGAATACCCACTGGATACTGCAGTGTAGCTGTTGGATTCTGCTGTGCCTAATGTCACATTGTATTTAATGCAGAAAGAAGTGCTCCAACTAGAGGCCTCACAAAAGGGAAGGAAGCGAGTTACAGCCAACAGATAAAATGCTAGCCCCAGAAGCCTTCTCAGCTGTCAAACCCAAGTCAGTAGCTACTGTCATTGTGTCCTGAAAACATCCCTCTTCTCTTCTCCGCAGGAGTAAGAACAGACTCTCCCTTCTCATAGGAGGAAGTAAATGCAAATATCACAAAGTTCTGCAGTGTGTGCAAAAGGTTAAAGGACATTTTATACTTGCATAGCATCCTTCTGCTCCTTAGTGCGTTCCCTCCCTGACACAGCATCTGTTGGTACAGAAATCTTGAATAACTTCAAATAGTTGTCCCAGCCATACTGTTGGTCAGTCCTTTTTCAAATGCTTCTCTGTTGAGAAGGAACCTACGCTAGTTTTGATTTGGTGTCTTGGCACATTGCTGTCTCATAACGCTCCGTTTCCATCGTGCCTTGAAGGTAACGATTCTTCAGAAGAGTGGTAAGCATGAATTCCATCAGGAATTCCCCAGGTATGTCACCCTCTTTCTGAAAACAGGTCTGCATGTATCCCTTTTCTTTCTTTAAAAGGGACACTGAAATGTCAGTGTATACATTATATAGACATGATAGAATGTTTAGTGCCTAGCTGATACAGGGATGGTAGATTGGAATATGCAGAAAAATGGAATTGTAAATACCAAAGAAAATATAGTCAAATAAGTTAATTTTATCAGAATAAACAACAAAACATAACTACAAGTAATTCTCTGCCTCAATAGGAAAAGTCTAGTAAGGGCTCTGGAGTAGTTGATGGGGTGGAGACAGTGACTGTGAAATACTGCGGGAGACTGGAGAGGCTATACAACCCGAAAGCTTGATCATAACAAGAGTTCTCGGTTATCTATATATAGACTGGATAAACAACATTAGGCCACATTAGGCCATCGTGCACAGGCTGTATTTTTAGGTATCATCAAGAACTACTTTTTGAGCAAATCAGCTAGAGAATCCAGAAGAGGGGGGAGAGTCCTTGATTTAGTCTAGATTAGCGCACAAGAAGTGACTATAGAAGAGCAACTCAGTAGCGCTATCTCGTGTTATACTCAAGTTTCTCATGCTTGTAGGTGAGAAAAAGATTAAAACTAAATAGTCTGGTATTGTTTAAAAAAGAGGAATTGTATACAAATGAAGATACCGTTTAAATAAATATTGGAAGAGACGCAGGGACTTCGTTTTCTGATTCTAACCCGATTGAATAAGAGTTGTCCAACACAACTGAACAGGAAAGGAAGTTACCGGAAATAAACAAAGTTTTTGCAGAAAGTGAAATCCAAGCAAGCAAAGTAGAAAAGAGCACAATTCTGGGAAGTTAAATGTAGATCTATTATAAGGCAGAACAAAAAGATTTTGAAGTGCAACAGGCTAAAATCCTAAAAGCCAAAAACTATTTTTTCAGGTATAAACTTTGCTGGTAGGGAGGTGAGTTCAACAGATAATTGTGGATAAAGAGAATATTTAAAGACAAAGCCATCACAGAAAGAAACAAATGAACTTTTTGCTTTGGCAAGGTTTATTACAAGGAAATTAGGGACATCCCCACATAAAAGTTGTTCTTTATAGGGTCTATTTCAGATTTGAAATATCAATAAAGGATTTTTTTTAACAAATTGATTGAATAAACATGAGCAGATTGTCAGATAGCATGTTGTTCATTTGGTAGTCCTAGAGAAATTCAGGAATGAAATTGGTGAGCCATGAACTGTGTTGTATAATCTATCACTTAAATTACCCTTGATAACAGACAAATGGAAACTAACAAATGTGACACTTGTTTTAAAAATAAGGGCTCTAGGGATGATTGTGGACTAAAAAGTCTGACTACCATGACAGACAAGATGCTAGTGAATGTGATAAAGAATAATTAATAGGAACATGGATAGGTGTAATAGGCAACCATCATCTTGGCTTTTGTACAAGGTAGTTTTGTCTTAGAGCTTTGCTAGTTATTTGAAGAAGTCAACAGATCTACAGGAAAGGGTGACCCAAAAGTTTTTTAAAAAGCTCAGTGACCCAAGACTGTTAACAAAATGGTAAGTATTGAGTATTGATAAGTATTGAGTAACTTAAAATTCTCTGTGGATTAGTAGAGGGTTAAAAGTTAAGGAACAGTATAGCAACTGATGGGCAGTTTTAACAATGCTGCCTCACAAAGATTTGTACTGGCACCTTTGCTGGTCCACCTGTTCCTAAATGGTCTGAAAAAGTGCAGTGATAAAGACTGCAGATGATAAAAGGAAAATACTCAGTTGGAGTCAGACCTAATGTTGACCCTGAAGAGCTGCAGAAGGATCTCCCAGCAGGACCTGTGGTGATCCAGGAGCCGTGGCTGTCACAGAGGCCAGATACTGTTGACCCTGCTGTTCAGCCCTATCTATCAGCAGAGAGAGGCGGTGGCTGTTGGATTATGGCAGCCATCACCCCGTGGGCTCAGCGGGCTGTGACCAGTCCTGCGGCTCAGGAAGACAAGGGCTTGTAGCTGTTCTTTCTAACCACAGCAGGGGCTGTAAGTTGAAGAGAAGATTCTTCCTCCCTATTTCTCAGCGTTTCACAGCCCCAGTGAGCTTGAAATGCAGGTTTTGGTCCTGGAGTTCCTGCCTGTCACAGGGGTAGAACATCACTGTTAAACTGATAGGTAGTATCTTGCTGCTATGAGAAGTCAGGGGGCTTAAGCCATCGTACTGGTGTTTGCATGGATTTTTATCAGCTCCTGCTAATTTCCTAACATCATTCTGGATGGAGCTGATGCTAGCAAAAAGTGGCAAAATGGTATTTAAAACGGAGAAGTGGCACTGGTATGCTGGTCAGTTTTGAGCATTGATGAGAACTATGATATAGAAAAGGATGACTAAGAGGTATGGTATAGCTCTTCTGCAGGGAGAGTAAATGGATCAGGATTTCTCAGTGTGGAAGAACGTTGACTGAGGAGTAGGCAATGGGAGAAAGGTCTCTAAAACCATCAATACATGAAAGTGTTTAATAGGGGACTATAATTCCTTATTTCCATAGTAGAAGAGCAAGGGGCCTTTGGTCACTGTTTTGTTTAATTTAGGTGATCTTACAATGGCAAAAGGCTGTTTATCACCAGTTTTATGTGCCATAGCTTTGTGGATACCTCTTTTCAAGTGCACAAAACCCTGCCAGAGACCAGAAAACTACACTTTTCCTTAACCAGATGTGTCAAATATCCAACCTGTGCAGCAGCATAGCTTTTCTGTAAATAAAAGTTTGAAGTCCTCATTGGTTGATGATAAATTTTAGACATGAATCAAATGTAAACTGGTCCAAATTTCCTAAATCTGCAGATTTTTTTTTTATCCTCTGCTTCTGTTTGTTCCTTTATCTGGTAGTAGCAACATTATGGATGGGCAGATCGGTTTTACTTCTGTTGTTTACAAACCTGTGGGCAATGGAGA
This sequence comes from Charadrius vociferus, assembly GCF_000708025.1. Taxonomy (NCBI): domain Eukaryota; kingdom Metazoa; phylum Chordata; class Aves; order Charadriiformes; family Charadriidae; genus Charadrius; species Charadrius vociferus. The sequence continues at coordinate 1,969,558 of NW_009647769.1, read as the reverse complement.
ATGCCAGTTTGCTGTTACTTCAGAAAGCTAAAAGCAGTAGCCAGCCCTAAAATTAATGCCAGGGAAAATCAGGTAAAGAAGCAGAAACCTTTTACACAGCAGCCAGAAGGTCTGGAGGGAGGGATGGAGTAGAAGACATCATTGTACCTTTGAAACAGTTGGAATGCTGTTGAAGCTGTGGTCCACAAACCCCTGATGGACTACAAGGCTCTGGTAGGTTGAACAGCTGTTTGGCTAAATCATAGTTAACATGTTTTAAATAGTGTTTTCAATTAAAAGTTTGATCAGATGAGTGTGTGGTGTTTTTTTGAAAAACGTTAAGGGTTGATGATGATCTGTTGTTCCAAAAATATGGGAACTGCTGTTCTGGAGTGTATGAAAAGGTAGAGAGCAGTCACCACTTTCTCAGCTTTAGATAGGTTGGATGCTTTTCCACCAGAAGCAAAAGCTAGAGTTCCCAGAAAGGAGCCAGGAAGAGCAGTCTGGTAGCATTAACCCTTCTGTCCCCAGCACGCTCTACCCAGTAACAGAATTGTGGGGGTCTTAATCATTACGTTATCCTTGAGTATCACTAAAAGTCTTTTGCTACCCCTGCTTTTCAGATACACTCATTACTACTAGATTTAGTTTTCTGACAAGTGAGTATAGTTTTTCAAGTCTTGGGTCCTCATAGTATAAAGATTAAACTTGTCAGCTCCACTAGATAACAATATATATCCATCTTTGAATTAATACCTGCTTTCTCATTGCCAGAAAAATAGACTTTTTAAATTTTCTATTCTGTCATTATTAGCAGATGTAAACTTTCCTTACAGGTATTAGCATGTCTTATTACAATATCTGTTTGTTAGTTTTTTAAAAATCCCAATTCTATTTGACCAACTTCTTTTAATTTATGTCGGCTCCCTGAATGGTAATTTTACATTGTAAAAATCTTCTTTGTCCTCATATCAGGTCTCTTTGTTACTTTTTTTTCCCCTATTGAAAATTTTCCGGAATCATAAAGTATTTGTGTTATATTTAGGGCTTTTAGTTGCCCTTAACATAGGTTACTTCCCATTGTCCTGAGTACCATACAAGCACATTCCTAAGTAATTTGTAGAGTTGTTGTCTTTTCCAACATATTGTGCATCTTTATGCTAGGAATTATGGTGGTGTCAAATTTGAGAAATGCCTTAGTCAAATATCCTGAAGAAATCAGTTGTCTAATCTAAAATTACTGTATTGTATTTTATGAAATTTAAACCAAATACTGGAAACAAACTTTATTGACAGTACTCTTTTAAAAGGAGCTGAAGAAAGTTGGCAGGTGAGCTTGCTCTGTGTAATCTTTTTTGTTCCATATTTCTTCCTTGTGTTTTGATACATATATGGAAAATGAGGGGATTTGTACATGTTTTTATATTACCTTGCTAAATACCTGTTGCTAACTTATAAGATTCTGAAGTTGTCTTTGCTTAGGCTTAAGCTACTAGCTGAATATGAGATTGAGGGAAATCTTTGCATTGTATCAAAAAGGAACATGTAAGGGAGGAGAGAGTGACTTCTACTGTAGTGTGGAAAAAGGTTATTCCCTGGTGTCATCTGTGAGCGAGAGGAGGGAGAGGTTCATGAATCTAGACAAGGCATATGGGTACAAAAGCAGTGATGGGGTGTATGAGTGTATGTGAAAGAAGAATTTGGAATAGGGATCAGAACAGGGTTTCTGTGAGAGTTGGAGAGATCACAGTTGGATAAACATATTTGGGTCAGTTGGAAGTCACTTTACCACAGAACATGGGTGTAGCTCTATATCTGAATCTAGCTCACTCCACATGTGCCCTAGCTCTGCCCTTTCCTGTGTCTCCTGGAAGCCCAGCTTCTTCTCCAGTTCCTGCACATGACCTTTTTAAGTGGAAAACCTACTTTCCTGCTTACTCCAGGAACAGTTACGTGTAAAGATATAAATGGTCCCACAAATCCCTCCCATCTAAAGCTTCTCTTCTCTCCTACTATCCTTTCTTCTGCCTCCTGCCTATGGGGTTCTGCGCTGCAGGTGCAGACAGACAAATGAATCGTAGAATAGAATCAGAATCATTTAGGTTGGAAAAGACCGCGCTGCAGGTGCAGACAGACAAATGAATCGTAGAATAGAATCAGAATCATTTAGGTTGGAAAAGACCCTTAAGATCATCGAGTCCTTCCATTAACCTAACACTACCAAGTCCACCAGTAAACCGCATCCCTAAGCGCCATATCTACACGTCTTCTAAATACCATGGGCAGCCTGTTCCAATGCCTGACAACTCTTTCACAGTGAAGGAATTTTTCTTAATATCCAATCTGAACCTCCCCTGGTGCAACTTGAGGCCATTTCCTCTTGTCCTATCACTTGTTACTTGGGAGAAGAGACTGACCTCCACCTTGCTACAACCTCGTTTCAGGTAGAGAGCGGTAAGGTCTCCCCTCAGCCTCCTTTTCTCCAGACTAAACAACCCCAATTCCCTCAGCCGCTCTTCATAAGACTTGTTCTCCAGACCCCTCACCAGCTTCATTGCCCTTCTCTGGACATGCTTTAGCACCTCTGTCTTTTTTGTAGTGAGAGGCCCAAAACTGAATACAGTACTCGGGTGGGGCCTCACCAGTGCTGAGTACAGGGGGACTCAAATGAGATGCTGTGAAAGTGCTGGGTGCAGAATAGTAGTGTCTCTCCAACATACAGTGTGCATCTTCTCCAAGTGAGACATGTCCCATCATTTGAAATGTGCTGATCATAGCTGAATTATTTTGTTCTTTTTCCCCTCTTCATGTAGTACTCATTAGAATGTGATGATTTTTTTATCCACATGATGAATTATGATTTTTTTTTGATAAAGTTTGTCTTACTAAACAGCAGAAGAAAACCCAGATTTCTAAAGCTTGGTCCCTTTGATCTGCATTTTTCTGTGATCTACGGCCTTCCTAAAAATAAATAAATTAATTAATCCAGTGGATGACTGCACCTACTGGTGATAAGTTGAAGCTTACTGACAGGATGGTTGCTTGTCTTAATTATATTTTGGAGATCCCTTATAAGTTGTTCATGAATCATAGAATCATAGAATGGTTAGGTTGGAAAGGACCTTGAAGATCATCGAGTTCCAACCTCCCTGCCATGGGCAGGGATGCCTCCGACTAGACCAGGTTGCCCAAACCATGTCCAGCCTCGCCTTGAACACCTCCAGGGATGGGGCCTCAACACCCTCTCTGGGCAACCTGTTCCAGTGCCTTACAACTCTCAAAGTGAAACACTTCTTCCTAATGTTTAATCTAAACCTGCCCTCTTCCAGTTTATATCCATTCTGCCTCATCCTGTCACTACATGACCTTGTAAAAAGTCCTTCCCCAGCTCTCCTGTAGGCCCCTTTTTGGGTACTGGAAGGCCGCAATAAGATCTCCCTGGAGCCTTCTCTTCTCCAGGCTGAAGACTAAAGAGTCTGCAGAAAGATTGAAAGCTGATGTTGTAGGGTATCCCCCTAAATGCGAGGGGTTTTTTGAATGTGTGTGTGTGTGGGAGTTGGCACAAATCTTTTCATAAGTCTTAAGCTTTTATTTAACAGTTTTCCTTCGTAGTATATGATTGCATACTTATTTCTATGACTAAACTTAGCTAGTCAGAAGCATGATTTCTATAAAAGTTTCAAATTCAGTCATTAATTAAGAAGCCTTTTGGCACCTGACAATACAAATAGGTTAGGTAGCAAGATCACCATAACAATAATAAAATAAAGCATAATATTTTTTGTTGTTGTTAGAGGGTGCATTTTAATGGAAAACTATTTTAGTGTTTCTTTCATGCGCAGATTTTTGTAGTGGATATAGAGATCACTCTTTTAGTTAGGCAATGTTGGTCCCTAAAAATTAGCTTTACTCTTTTTGCTTGTCTTATGTCATTTTATCTTTAAAGACTGCAGGAATTCATGATTACTGAGAGGTAACACCTTGAAGTTTTGGCACAGTCCTCTACAAAGTAACTTATACTGAGCTGACTTTCTGTTATCATGACAGTGAAACATCAAATGTTGATAATGTACGAAATAACATTTGATAGAATGGCTATTAAATTACTTGAAAAAATGCTGTAAAGATGGATTTTGTATTTAGAATAGCTGGCATCTAAAAATGTATGTCATGGATACGGGTAATAAATGTTGTTTATGAATTGCTACAGGAGAAAAAATATTTACATTTGTGTACAATATGCTAGTCTTAACTCTAGCTATTTTTACCTCCTTCTAAGTATCTTCTCCTAAGCTGGTTATAAAGTACTTAAAGACATGAATCATTTCATTTGTTGAAGAATTCAGTATCATTTAAAATGGCTACTAAAGGAGAGAAATGGACATCCGCTTCTTGTAATAGCTAAGCGTGAAAATAAGGTATCAGAGATAATAATATAGTTCCAAATCAGTAAAAATCGTTGTTTTGTTTTGCAAGTTTTGTTTCTGTTCACAGAATGGTGATCTCATTCTAAGATTACAGTTATCTAAATAGATTTTCATTGCTAAACTTTATTCTGATGATTTTATGTCTTTGTTAGAAATGAGATAACACAAACACTTAAATTTTAAGTCATTGATCTTAAGCCATGCTAAAAACTTTCAGGACTTGGTATTTGACCCCAGGATTGGATCCATAGCCCTTTTAAATTTTGGAATTTCAGAATTTGTGCAGGTGAGTAGGAAAAAGCAAATATGAAAGGAAGAAACTGAAGTGGAGAGGAGGAAATTGTTCTCCTTTACAGACGGAAGGGAAAGATGAAAAACAATGTACTGAGCATAGGAGAAATAATAGGGTGAAAAGGGAGGAATCAGGTAAGTATTGACACTAATATTTTGTATTTAGCGCTCAGACATGTTGTGCTTTATGCTTGCATGGTAAACAGATTGAGACTCCAGCTTTCTGACTAACTGCTGTGCTGAGCTGTACTTTATTCTCTATGCATTTTTGCTCTAGCACAGTTGCTTCTAAGGAAGGCTTTAAATTGACTTTCAGAGCCAACCTGAATCACAAAATGCATTATCCTACTAGAAAATGATGACTGCCCTAATGTTCTGTCTTCCTAAGTTAGCTCTTAAAAGCAACACTATTAGGCAGCAGAAAATCAAAGTCAGTTTTTTATATATATTTCTGTTGTTAATTCTCATCACTAGCATTTGACTCAGGGTGCAGGCAAGCAACAAAATACCACTTGAGATTGGCAAAATTTGTGTGCAAAATCTAATTGTAATAATGCTGAAATTGAAAATCAAAACTGCTAATTAATCATTATTCAACAGAACCAGGCAAAGTTAATTAATTCATAAGCAAATATAGCTGTAGAACAATGGATTACTTACATTGGCTTTCATTGCAGGTTAGACATCAGTGTGTGGATTTCATCCATAAGCTGTAATAAAAGAAAATAAATTAGGAAACTGACAAAAAATGTTTAATTTAGTAATTTGTTCATTTATGTGCTTAGTTACTACATGATTCCCATGAGTATATAGTATTATAGCGGAGTAAATGTTTAGGGAAAATTATGTACTTTTAAAACTGAGAAATTACCTAATATCTATATACTGACTATAGCATGATTACCCTGAATTACCCTGGTAAAGACTTGTTTATTTTTAAACACAGAGGTATGGACCTCCCGTTTTCTATATTCACCTGGTGGTATGCATAAAATGCCTTACCTGTCCACCTGAACAACACTTTAGTGTAACTGAGCCCCAAGCTGATGTACAGCTGCGTAGCATCCCCTCTAAAACTGCCCCATTGCTGACCGGGGTCTGAAAGAGTGAAAATGGTTGGAGCAGGGAGAGGCCTTACAGTGCCAGTTCACAAATAATTTTGGAGTGGTAACATCTACTTTTTGGAAGGTAGTGTATTAATTTCTGCTGATTGAGAGAAATAACTCTGCATAAGAATTACACAGTGTCTGTGTCACTGAGCAGCAGTTTTTAAGGGCACCCAGTGAAGATATGAATATTGAAAAACTGACATGGCTGTACTCATTATGTTCATTCTAAAAGGAAAATGAAATCAAATGCAGATACAACTTCAGATGCAAATACAAGTTCTAAATAAGAGACTTAATGCTGTATTTTATAATTAGCCCTTACTGTTACATTGGTTTGCATTAGTGTTACACTGTTATGTTACATGACTCTAAAATTGTTTAGATCATATCAATTTTTCAGTGCGAAATAACATTTGAAGCGGACCAATACTTAGATTTTAAAGATGTCTTTTTAATTCCAATATAACTGACATCTCTGTGTTGTCCTCATGTAATAGGCAGTGTCAGGATGCGAGTATTCTGAAATAGTCATTAATGGAAGACCGTTGTATGCATAGGTCCCCAGTTAGGTATGAATTACACAGTGCCAGGCTTATGTCCATCAGACTTTCCGCACTAACAAGAAAGTGCAGACTCTGAACTGTCCCTTTGGCGCCCAGGAGGAAAGCTCCCTTTCCCATCCTCTTCCCTGGTTATTTATGCTTTGGTACTGCAGTTCTGTAAGAGCAGGGTCTTGGTTTTACATCTGGGCTGGCAAGCTGGTGAAGGTGGTATGAAGATGTCGCCCCGAGAGACCTGTTCTGCACTGAAGCTTCCTGCACAGAGATTGGGCTATGTACCAACTTGAAAACCAGCTCTTCGCCCATGACTCGTGTATTTAATTATAGTTCATTTAAAATAACCATTATAATGTAAGTATCCGTGACCATGACATAGGATTTCAGCATTTTTTCACAACAGTATTTACTGTATTTAGTAACAAATTACTGAAATATCAGCAGTGCCATTTTAAGTATCAGTTAAATGTGGTATTTCCTGAATCAGGTCTTAATGTTGGGAGTATAGAATCCCAGTTATGTCAAGCTTTGATTTTTACTTATACCAGATAAACTTAAAGCCCCAGTTGTACATAATTAGTCCTAATAGAAAAGCAAACTTTCTTTTATTTTGGTCACACTTCTTTTTTGTGCTCAGTATAGTGAACACAAGTAATGTTCAGTAATGAAAAAATATTATGCAGTGCAAACCTATTACATGTTCTGTGTAGATGAAAGTCATCAGTAATTTTTCTTTGTTCAGAGTAAAGGAAGTTGAAAATACGCTGTTTCTCCTATTATTTTAATCCAAATGTTGTTGTCCATAACTATTCAGCTTAAAGATTTCCTGCTAAGTTCATAAATACCTAGTGAACTTCACAAAATTAATTACATTTCAAATATGTGATTCAGAGTCTAAGATTCAAACCTTAGGATGGGATGAATCGCCCTCTGGAGGTGCCCATTTCAGTCTACCGACTTCACAGGAATCCTGCTTTGAATTGACTAGCTTAAACTAAAAGTTAAGCGAGTGGCCTGTCGCCTTAAGAAAGGAATAACTGAGCATTTCATACCGTACTGGATCTTTTCTGTAGCCCTATTTCTTTTTAAGAATGGCTGCCTTATTCCTCACCTTTTCTGTAAGTGTTCTTGTACTGTTTCTAAAATGAATAAGCACAATTGTTACTGTGGCTATTTCCTGGGTATTTTGTTTTTTCCTGTCCTTTTCGATCTTGTTACCTTATCTTTCCCTGTTTCTTTTTTTCTGTTTCCTGACTCTTTTTAGCTACCATCTCTTCTGAAGCTTTTCGCTTGCTACCTCTCTGACCATCCTACCTTCCACGTTGAGAGTATTGTCCTAACTTCTGATGTGGAAGATTGCTGACCCTTTCCTTTGATGCTGATACCAGTATTGTCTGTGAGAGATAGTACTGTCGTGAAGACATAGAAAAAGAAGACTATGGCACTTGAGAATTTTTTATGTTTTTGAATAGTCAAGAAGTATTGTTCTTCATATAAAATGCGCTAGTTTTCTAATGTACTTGTAATTTAAAGATGTTTGCAGAAATGTAAAATCAAATGCAAAGAATATAAAATCCATATTAAAGACACTTAAATTTAACAAAGTATAGCATTAGTCTTTATTTTAAAAATTGAGTCCTACATGGCTCACTTGCAAAAAGTGGGATAGATTTTAAAAGCTGGGCACTGGTAAAGTCTGGCTTATTAAAAGGTGAAATTATTTTCTTCCTATAGTAATATTTTCTTGGTTGATACCTATTGAAGATCTCTCTGTCTTGACTTCTCTGTCTTCTCCCTTTTCTTGTTCCTTTTGTTAACCTAAGTTTCCTATTCCTTTCTGCACTGGACTCTCCTAACTCTTTTGGTTCAATACAGATCCATTTTTCTTCCATGTATGCATTCATTTGCCTAAAATATTTCCTTAAGCATGATCATATATATTCAGGAATATATTTACTTCTAAACACTGGATGGATCTGCTATTTTAAGACTTCCAGTAAACCAGATAAGAAACTTAACAATTAAGTGACAGCATTCTGAGTTTTTTATGACACATGTGCCTTCATAGGATCAAAGTACTTTGCCTCCTACATCAATGGATTAATAATTACAGACAGAGATAAACATTCCTGTAAAAATACAGACTTACGGTACTTGTTCAGTATAGGAAAGCTAACTTAAAAAAAGCATCTGAATGAAAGCAAAGATGCTGCATTCATAAATGGTATGGCAGAAGTTTTCAGATTTTATTTGCAGATAAAGAGAAATGCTAACGGAAAGAGTTCTTTTTTTCTTTGTATTTATATTAATGTAAGTAGTTCAAGTTTTTTAAATAAAAAAAAGACAACTAAAAGATGTACATGCATAAAATCAGAAGAATTTTTGCAAATCATACTTTATTATAGCAGAAATATTAAATAAAAGTTAATGTTTTCTGAGGGGTAAATACCTACCTATTTTATTATCTATACTAAATATTCTTTAGATAATCTGAATTCTTTGGATTGGAATAAAAGGAATGCCAAGTACATGATAAAACATAAATAGTGAAGTTCAGAAGTTTTCCGTTTAGACATGTAAAATATGATTCTGAAGCCACTTCTTATACTTACAGTAATTTGCAATAACGGTAAGAATAGCAACTTACTAGAAAGTGATTGGAGGTGTGGCTGAGAACATCATTTACGGCTCCTAAAAGTTTTTAACTAGTGTAGTTATAAGCAGGACTTTGCATAATTTTGAGTCCATTAAAAAAGCACCTTCTTTGGCAGATTCATTTACTGAGCATGAGGATGACATTACAGGCAAGGATTAGAAAGCAGAGGAGATTTGGAATCCCTAAAACAGTTACACTGATGATGAGATTTTGTGTTGTACAGTAATAGCAGTAAGTTTTTTGTTAGAATGAATCAACTGCAAGTAATATTGTAAAAATGAACCATATTAAAATTATCCATAGAAAAAGAAAGAAAGAATATTAAAAACTATTTAAAACCTGTTATGATTTTCTGGTGTATATCCTCCAATGGTATAAATTGGCATGCATAAAGTTAAGTCACCACTGCTTACTGAAGATTTGTCCTTTCTATTAACTATATAATACAATACAGATCCTGAAATAGTCCCTTACTTAATACTTGTATTCATTTTAGAGTGGAGTAGTTATGGAATAAGGTCTTACTCATCATGAGAAATAATACAATTCTAACAATGGCATATTATTGTTAGAAGGAAGTGCATCAAACTGACTTGAATTAGCATAGTTTTAGAAAATGACTTTGGTTTTGAGAGTACTGTATTGATATTGCTTGTTAAGTTACAAAACTATTGCTTGTTTAATAGTACTACTAATCTAAAATTTAGAGTTGTAGTTTGAAGATAAAATTGTTTTTACGCTCAAGTTTATGTATTTTTGATTTGCAATTTTTGAGTGATAATGTCTCAGTTAAAACAACCAGTTAAAATGTCTTATCTTTTTAATGTACGAAGAACAGTGAAGAAAGCATAGCTAGAAATACTAACAAAACAGGAAAGATTTTTCAGCAAATGAGTAAGTGTAACCATAGGGAAACACTTGGAAGAGGACAATAAAGTCGAGTGAACATTGCTACACTGAGATGTGAAAACATATTTCATCTATAAAGTCCTGCAGGAAAAAATAATGAAAAATTAGGACTTTTTGTTCATAAACACATGGTGCATGTTGTCCTGAGAGGTGCAGTACCACTCCAAATTCCATGAAATGTTCTTTGATTGCATTACAAACAAGTCTGGCTAAGACATAAATAGAACTATCCCTTGCTATATAAGGAAGATAAGGTGAGGGAGGCATAATTTATAAAATGACAACCCTGCTTGCAGATCTTGCAACTCCCATGGCTGGCAGACAGAGAAATAATTTCACAAATGAAAGTGGAAGATGCAAAATCCGCGAAGACTGTGTGGAAGGTTTGTTTCATTTGATTTTCTCTAAGATTATGAGGATCTCTACAATTATGATATGTATACACATATGTATATTATACACACATATATTGCTATGTATATGAAAACAAATGCGTGAAAAGCTGTAAAAGAGGAATTTGAGTTACATGCAAGAAATGTTTCAAAATAGGCTACAGGATGATATTTTTGTATAGTATTTAAAACAACTGGAAGAAGTAATGAGAGTTAATTCAGTCCTGGATCTGATAGTGATCAGGAAAAAAAAAAGGTACTAGATCTAAAATGAAGACCTTATGAATGTACAATACTTCTGGTTTAATAAAGAGACCAGAAAAAGGGTAAACATATTGTGAAAATCATTGACAGAAAAGTAGAGTTTGAAGAGTAATAGCAGAAAGCTGGTTCAGCAATAACATTGCAATAGAATAAGAGCACGATTCCGCTGTAAATAAATGTTTAGTGAAGTTTAAAGTAGGAGAAAAGAAAACAGAACTGGAAATGGGAACTTTTCAGCTTGCCATCATGCAAAGATAAAATAAAATGGAAAGAAAGCTTGGACCATGTGATGCTATCTGAAAAGGCCTAATTATCTGCTTAGTTAGTATAGTGTTGCTAATATAACCTGAAAATATGTGAGACTTCTAAAGAAAGCAGTTTTTTTTCAAATTTCTTCAACTTTTAATTTTCCTCTTTGTTTCCAATAGAGTAATACTGAGTAAAAGGAAATCTGAGACTACTGTCTACAAATCAGATTGTTTATTTGAAAAGATAGTTCAAGAGACAGCAAACAGAAATGGTAATTGCAAATATAGAAAAGTATCTGAAAATATGAAGGGGTCCAGATTCTGTACCCCTGCTCTGGCCACTGGAGGTAGCACCAGGTAGCCAAGATCCATTCCTATACACGGGCTGAGAATTCGCCTGCCGTGGGGAAGTCACAGGCAGCCTAATGCTGGTCTACCCCTCTCCCATGCCACCAGCTCTCATCCTTCGCTTAGGTTTGGTAATGGGACCATAAGAAGTTACACCTACTCTCTACTAATTTTCAACTGCATTTAATTTCTTAGATGACATCTGTACTAGAAAACAAAATAGACCACAGCCCAATCAAGAGTTGGTAGCAAATTACGGCTCGCATTCGCATGGCTAACCCATCAGCTCTCCTGAAGCAGGGTGGTCTCGTTCATACTGCCTACTAAGGACAGTCCATAACCCGTGCTGTTCCCCAAATCTTGCTGTGTCTTGCCTGAGCGCTTGTTTTGGCTTGGGCCAAAAGGATGCCAAAGAGCATACTAACAGTTAAATGGCACGGTAGAACCCATGCATGTGCCTGGGCCCTGCTTAGCCCAGTAACGCAGAGGTAACCTTATGAACTACAGTTGGCAGTAATTACAACTGTACTAGCCTGCTCTAAATTAAAATCGCAATGGCATGAAAACCAGTCATCTATAGGTATCTTTCAGACTACTGTTTCTTGAACAGAAATGTCAATGAATGGATAAATTTAGATGTAATGTGCGATGATTACAAGGAAAGAAAGTATAGAAAAATTGGTAAATTGAGAAAGTCAGAGGAGGACAATAAAAGGGAAAACAGTACTTATTTGATGTGAAGTATTTTTAAATGGAAATTGAAAAGCCAGTTAGATGAGTGAATATTCTTTTCAAAATAAGCAAGATTACGATAAAGAAGTCAGTATGTGACCATTTGGGTTAACAGATTTAGTTCATTATTAAAATACAGTTTGGGTCCCACATTTGTGGACCTTCTTGTAGGATAAAAGCATGAAATATAATGCATTTGCTTATGGTGTTCTATTCTGAGACTTTTGAGAAGGACTTAATGCTGAAGTGGGCATGCTTCAATATAAAATACTGACCGCATTGTGCACATGATGGGATAAATGCTTTACTGAATATTTATACATATTTCAAAAAGGGATATGCAATAATATCTTGGGATTAACATAATCTCTGTATTACTTGGACAGTTTTCCAGTATGTGATGTAATTACTGTTAGGTTCCAGGTCATATTTTGACCTAGTGAGGTCACCAGTTATTTTCATGATTGTTTCTAATTTTACAGGTTGTAGAAAACTATGTGCAGGATGCACAAAGAGAGAAATAAAATTACATTCATAGACTACTTTGTGACCTGGGCTTAACTGCTTAGGGCTGAAGATAGAAAATAAAAAGGGAAGGGAAAATGTGGCAAGTCAGACATAGTACATTGGCATTCAGTTGAATATTGTCATTTAAGTTACTCAGAGGTAACGAGTGGAAATGAACTGCTCAAATAAAAACTATATGCAGATTCTGAAAGGGGTTCAGCTCCTCTGGTGAGTGCTGAGGACGTAAAGGACATAAATGAACTAAATAAATTGAGCAAAATTTTAGGATGCTATAGGTCAAAGGAAAATGCTCAGAAGTTGAGAAGGAAGGTTGGGAATAGGTGTTTAGAAACAATTCTTAATAGGAAATGATTCTCAATGGAACACTGGGAAGCAAATAGATCATCATGACAACTATTCAGCAATAAATTTTTCTATAGGTTAAGTATTTGCAGAAACAGTGCTGCAGAAATGGAGGCAGCTTTTCTGGAGGAACTAACTGGCTCTTCTGGCTTTACTGTATTGCTGTCCACCGTATGTGCAACACAGTGGGGAACTACATTTGGAAAAATCACTTCTGTAGTATGAATGTACGATTCTGTACCTTTGGATTGCTTTGGCTTCAGTGGGGTTATGTTCTTGCAAATAATAGAAATACATTCTTGCAAATAATAGAAACTACATTAAAAGAAGCAAGAGGATATCAATGAAAAATATAAGGAAGTAGAATTATATACATATAGATGGAGAAAAACATCAAGCAAATCTGTCACATAGATTACATGCCTAGCTGGAAAAAAAGTGTTCTTTCTTATAACAACTTTGTAATTTTGAAATGCAAATGCATTACATAAAATTATAACACTATGATCCCCTCAAGCATAGTTTTAGAAAATGACATGAAACAACCAAACAGAATATTTGATGTTGTCCACTTCTCTCTGAATACGTTACATATTCTAAACCTAATGTCTGAACTGCCGGAACTGGTAGTTCCTGTTTTGAGGAAAGAAGTTGTTTTAAGACTTCTATGAAAAGAGATTCTGAAAAATGTTATGGCAGATAGTGCGGGTACAACTGTCTGCTAGAGAAGTGTTCATTAACCGCTTCTCTCTTAATTGCAAATACATTCTGTGCCCATCACTCATGCTTAAATAATCACTTGTTTGGGGGTTTGCCTCTCTATGTTTCCTGATGAAGTGGGGGACAGTTTTTAGGAGCTGCTGGAAGCTAAGATGGAGTATGGCAAGGAGGAGATGACTACATCAGAATTTTGGCTGAAGGGTAGAGGAATTGTAAAGGCTTTTCCAGAGATAATGCTGTGGGCAACCCTTAAGCCTATTTACTCATTTAGTATATTGAGAGCACACCTAGGTATCATGGGATTCGGACGTTTTGCAGATGGATAGAATAACTAGATTACAAAGAGCAACTGCTAAATTTCAGGAAATCATTATGAAAGTACCCTATGAATAAACTGTATGTATATTAAAAAGCAAAAGCAAAACCAAACCGTAGAAACCACTTCTTAGAGGAACTTTCATATGTGACTGTGGTATAGTTGCATAGTCTGTGCAAGTGAAGTAGGGCAAAGAAGCAGAAAATGTGGGCTAGATGTCATAAACTGCTGCCCAGTTTTTCACTTTTTCTTTTCCCCCCTTCTTTCCAAGGAAATAATTTGGAGATTCCTGGGATAAACTATCTCTGGTTAAAAAAAGTAAAGAGACTAGATTTTCTAAAGTCAGGCATCTGGAAATAAATGTGAAGACAGCCAGCCACTGCAGCATTTAGAGCGGTTTTTTTTGTTATTATCTTACACCCTTTGTTTTACTTTTCTTGGTCCAGAATATTTCTGCTTTATTTAGACAAAACCCATTGAAAACAATGCAGAACATGACATATGTTTACCATGAACTAATAATTGTTTAATTGTCAAAAATAGACTCTATAGTATGCTTCAACTAGCGACATCCTTCTACCTCCATTTCAGCAGTTTATGCATTTTGAGACAATGGAGAGACATACAGGCTTGAGTCAAATCTTCCTCTATTATACTCGATTCTCAAAAAAAAATAGATTTATGCCTGCCTGTCCATCCATCTATTTGTCTGCTTATTTATTAAGAATATTATAATTCTTGTTTTAGCTGTTAAATATAAAAATCAAAGTTACAGTATTACTAAGTAGAAGGTATACAAAATCCCTGGTTTATCCAGTTCTTTGAAGAAAAGGGGGAAAAAAGCAAGAACAAGTGAATTATTCTACATTCAAAGAAGATTAAGTATCATTACTAATTTCCAGAAAAGTTACTGAAGAGATCGACAGATGTATTTTGTTTCAAGGATCTGTGGGGCCTACTGCTCTGGAGTACCACAAAATTCCAAATAGCATTGATACTGCCTGGCTATGCAGATGAAGCAAAAAGAAAGAACACTCATGCAAAATGGCTAGAATAAAAGTCAGTGAATAAAATTGTTGTATCTCTGTGCTAAAATAAAGTCTGGAGAAGGAAAATAATTTTGATTTCCAGGTAAAGGTGAATCCATAGGAGAGCACGTGAGCAAGAAGGTTTTTGGAAAGCAAGATATAAGATATATAAGGCACATTTCAAAAGAGTTGTATTTGTCCAGTCTAGAGAAGAGAAGACTGGGGGAAATAATCTGACATCTGAAGATTACTGTGAAGAAGGTGGTCATCAATTGTCTTTTGTACCCAGTTGTGGAAGGACAAGAAAAAATTATCTTAATTTACAGTGAAGAAGAACAGGCAACATATTTGGAAAATCCTTCTAAGTACAAGGACAGTTAAAGCCTGGAACCAGGATATCTGGCAATGCCTGAGCATCTTCCTCACTAGCAATTTAGAACAGATTAGACAAAAAAAGTTTCTGTCATCACAGTTCCCTTACATCTATCTTCTTTCACAATTGTTGGCTCCGCTTAGTAATTAATCTGGAATATTAAGAAGTAATTTGAAAAATAAATTTAGAATGTGGAGATGAAATTGAATAGTCTGAACACATGATAAATCATCAAAAATGCAGGTGTATTTTTTTGTCAAGGGATGTATTCTTGCATTTTGTATGTCTTTCTGTATTTTCATTTTCACTCATTTTAATTTTAAGGTTCATATACATATAATTTCTATTTACAGATTGTTGATAAGGATAAAGCATTTTACCTGTTCATGCAAGCAGTACTATTACTTTGCTTACACTACTTGATCCTCTGGGCGGGAAGCTGATTTCAGCATTGTCAATACCCTTTTTCCTTGGCTTCAATACTATCTAGCGTATGCTCTTCAGGTATGTATATCTTTGTAGGTATTATGAGGAACTATTTTGCATTCAAAACACTTGTAGTTTCTTTTAAGTCACATATAGATAACTAGTTTATTATTTGACAGAATATCTGAAAAAGTCTGATTCCTAAACAATACCAGAACTTTGATGATGAATTTTACTTTCTGTGGTTAACAGCCTGTTTTTACTGTGATAAGTAAAGCCTGTTAGTAATAAAAATGAAACCAAGTATCTCTGCTGTGATAATGGAACCCTACAGTGAAATTAGTTAGTGATATTAGAAAGTATCACTTGTATTTCTGCTCCAAACCTCAAGATATTTTATTTTCCTGTACTCAAAATCAACATTAAAGAATATGTATGGTTCATGTTACCAACACTCATGGCCTTGATTATAATGTGAATCATTTGTGTATATGCTTTTGCATATAATATGTAACATAAGAGAGCAAGGATATTGAAGGAATGAAGATCATTTGCCTGTTCAGAATACTGACAGAATTCAGTCTATTCAGAACACTGGCTAGCATGCCTTTCTAAGAAATTCAATTTGAAGGATGATGAGAAAACCATTTCTATTTATTACTGTGATAATCTGTTAGCTGCTTAAGGACTTACGTGTTCATATCAAACAATAATTAAAGTCTTCTAATTAAAGTGCTTATCTTCCAGTGTTTTTTTCTTGTATTGGGTCTGTGACAGGAAAGGCTGTGAACATTTGCAAATGGACATTTTATTGCACCTTCTTCCCTCAAATTGTCTTAGAAGCGTTTCAATTATTAGAAGCAGCTGTATTAAAAATGTGAGTAGCGTACAGGGAATCAAGTGGCTTTCACTCAGTTAACCTCCCAGAAAGTGAGATCTAAGTAAGAGAAGTAGCACCCCTTCACTTTCGTAGCTTGCTCTGTCTTTTTATCTTGATATAGAACCAAGGGCTTCCAGTATAACTTCTCTGTTTAATAACGCACTTGAATCATCTAGATTTACCTGGCTTTGGTGTATGTTTGTTTTTTAAGTAGGAGATATCTACTTATGCTATTTGAGAATTAACTTATTAAGAGACCACCAGAGTCTTAAAACCTTAATAATATAAGCCAATCTGGAGAACGATTGTTGTCAGCTTGAATAGAATTATTCAAGAATATGAATCATATACCACTGCACCTTTATATTAATACAGTTTATATAGAAGAAAACCGGTATAGGTCAGAGAAGCTTTTGGAGGAACATGTCTAGCAAATAACTTTAGAATGTTTAACTCACACTTTTTTTACAAGGATAGGAAAATATAATTCCTGGATAGAAGTGAAATACTGCTTTAAACAGGCCTGTGAAAGTTGAGTGACGTGACTTCTCATGAAAGTCAAAGCAGTAGTTTGTGATCCAAGATGTTTCATGAAGAGAGAATAATGGTTCTAAATTGTGAGATGCCTTAATGAATAGAACAAATTGAGAAAAATTAAAAAAACTGCTAAGGTTCCTTTTGCTTACAACTGAAACCTAAGGTTGTCTGGTTTTACTTGTCAGAACTTGCTTTTCAACATATATATTAATTTGATAATTTTTGTAATTGAAAATTCACATTTATATTTATCATTTTTAAGTTATAAAATGCAAACTGTAATTTCAGTTTTCCCATTTAATATTTTATCAAACAGTTTAAAAATCATTTTTGCTGACTAAAGAAAATATCCACTTAACCAGAGGGGATTTATTATGATGAGAAATTTAGTTTTCCTGCATATCTTCAGAGGCCCAATGCAGCTACTACAGGAATCAACCCCAAGCAAGGTGCCTGTGTCTATTTTGGATAGTATGATACTCAGAAAAATATAGAACTTATAATACAGAAGGATCTAACCCCCATTTTCAAAGGTGCCAATGAATTTATCATTTAATAATTTTGAAAATATTACTTACAGTTTAAATAAGGACACTCAGAAACAGTAGGAATAATTAAAGGGTGGTTAGGAAGAAAAAGAATGTATGCAGTTTGATTAAGTGAGGTAAACAACCATATACAAGGAAACTGGAATGATACAATATTTATTTAAGTTGGCAAGAGAATGTATAATTGGAGGTAGAATTGGTAAAACATGGTGTGCAGTTATTCTGAGTTATTCTATTTTAGCAGCTTTAATAATGTTTCAATGTGCTGGTAATCCTCTTATTTAACATAACCTCAATTGGACTGGACAAAGTAGTAGAAACTGTACTTCAGAAAGACAATCCTATGGTTGAATATAGGTTGGAAAGTATAAGTGTTAGCGTTTAAGAGTGTGGAAGTTTTTTTGGCCAATTTTGAGAAATTAATTAAAAAGTGTCAGAATTAAGAAAATATTTTCTCTGGAGTACTAGAAAGCGTATTTCTATGTAGTTTTGGGCTCTCCAGACTAATATGATGATGTACAGTCACAGTATAAAGAGATGGTTGCTTTCTTAATGCAGTTAGTGTGTGTGTTAATTGGTATAGCCCAGTTTTCCATCTAAGTTGGCAAAAGCACAGAGAATTATTTTAATTGCCCGATTTTTATAAAGAGCATGAATAACTCATCTGGGATGCTTTTGGCTGCTTCTTTGAGTGGTTGTGTAGATGGAATTCATTGCTGGCACGTATGTGCCCCATAAGTGCAAGGACAAATTATTTGGAAAAGCAGAGTCCATTAGATGGTATCAGCAGACTACTGCTCGAAGCACCTTCATGTCCACTATCCTCAGGGCATTACATAGCGTCGTGAGTACAAATATTCATGATTTCATTATTTCCATCATACCACAAAGGTGGAAATAATGTGGTATATGTACTGTGTTATTCATTTAATTTTATATGTAATAGTATAATTAATTTCATGCAGTCTCCTTGTGACCATTAGCAAAATGCAGTTTGAGTTAACATAGTAGATACATCTCTATATAGATGGATAAAGGAGTCATAAGTTACTGGGGTTTAAGATCTTCCCTCGTGCGATTCTTCAGAGAGCAACATGTCCCATAGTAACATTTGCTTTTTCCAAGAGGAAGCAAACAGCAGGGGAGGGAGGGAGAAGGTTTCCCTTGAACAGAAATGAATTTATTTCTAAATTCCACAAGTAAAGCTATAGTTACGATTTAAGACAGTGTCTCTTATTCAGTGTCCTAAAAGCTGTGATTCTGAGCTTCTGGGACATATGCATTACCAGGGTCCGCTTGTATCAGCAGGGAAGTCTGATGGAGGCAAGAGGCGCATGATTCCCAGCGCAAGTTGCTGCCCATGCATGTAGCAAGGGATAAAAAAACTATTCAGCAATATGGCGTGTCTTTGATTCATGTATTTTAAAGTCCAGGGCCTGAAAAGACCCATTTTATTACTTGCATGCTCCCCGCAGGGACTGTGATAGTGACTGGCTTTGTGTTGAGTGCGTTATGTATTTATAGCCCCGATAGTAGTGACTGTCTTTGTATTCTCAGTACCGTGTTGCACATAGTGCTGAGTGACTTGTTGGTCTCCTGGCTTTTCTCTCTCTTACTCTCTAACAAGGTATCTGGCTTATTAGAAAAAATAAACATCAGAAATAGATTACCTTCTACGACTGATTGCAGAAGCAAATGTACCGTTAAAATCAGTGTCAGAGCCTTCTGTATCTACAACTTTGCAGGAAGGATGATGGGGCTAGCAGTTCAGTGTCAACTATCAGTGCCTCAGCACTTTCATTTGCTATTTCAAATTCAGACTGGAGTAGTATGAGTAGTATCCATAATCTCCTAACCAATCACTGAATTTTGAACTGCCAGCCTGCACGATGCCTGTTTTTACACAGAGGTCCCTGCAGCAGAGAAAAGACATTAAATTCCTCATAGGAACAATGGACTACATTACAGAGTGCTACCCTTCAGTCTTTCTCACGAACTGAGGAGGAATTCTCTTTTGGTTTTGTGTTCCCTCTGCCTCTTCCCAGAAAAAGCAGCCGTCATCACAGCCTGTCTCAGAAGATAAAGGACTGAAGCGTAGTACCACAATAGATGATTGATTCAGTTCACACAAGTCTAAAAAACTATATGATCAATAGTTCCCAGACTTACAAAACCAGCAACATTGATTTGAAACACTTGTTTATGGTTTTGCTGTTATACATCATATTATCAAGAGCTTTTTGCTTCCCAGAGGAGAGATACAGACAGTAACAGGTCAATTAAATCAGCTTCTAGGTCATCTTTTAAGATCAGTGAAAACATCTCAGCATTTATAGTCTCTGACAAAACATTCTGTACTTTATCTATATTGTGCACAAAGTTGACTGAAACCACAGCCTTCCAGCTACCTGGTACATGCCACATCAGATGTCTATGGTAGACAAAGACGCCCTCTCCTCATTAAACTTTGAACAAATGATGCTCAGTACAGTGTCATCTTCATACCTTAATGTACGAAAGGTCTGGGTGACAGACAGGTCTATTCAGGGGTAGGGATTTGCTCACATTCAAAATTTCTGGGATGCTCAGGGGATGCTTTGTCTCCATATAAATATCTCAGAGTCAGGACCCTCTGCCTTGAACAAAAAGTACATTTGGTTTTGTTTTTCAGGGACTTACCAAACAAGCGCTGATAGTCAATATGATAATTAATTACATGTTTTGTCAACAAGCCAGTGAGGGGCAAGACTATCTTCAGGAACTTTTATGTGACATATGGCTCTGAATTAAGCCAGTCAGAACCAGGCAACATTTGGGGTTAAAGTTGGTAACACTGGGGGCTCTGAGCCTTTCTAACCTTCAGCAAATCTAACCATCGTAACAAGGCGTCAACAGCAATGACCTGTCTTCCAGAGTTACCTTTTTCAAATGGGGACTGCTAAACGTGCACCTGTTGATAACAGACACAAATAGGTGTCCTGTTCTAACTAGAGGAATGCTGAAAGCTCCTGAAAAAGTGTTTTGGTTACCTGTTAATAACACGGGGTTTGTATGCCTTTTTTTTTCTTCTACCTTTCTTTGTGACTTGTGAAACTTCCAGTACAATCTCTTTACCTGCTTGGCCAAACATACTTTTCCGAAATAATAATCGGATCCTGCAGCCAAACCCAGTATGATTATAGCTGATAGACTGGGCGTTGCCTAGGTGAAATCTGCTGACAGAAACTATTTTGCAACAGTACAGATAATTTTGTGTCAAATAGAGTCACTTTAACTAGAGTTACTCGTGAACCTAAATGAAAAGAGTTTCTGTTTGAGTTTCTGAGCATCATTGCTCTGCCTTAACCTCCTCTACTTCAATAGTAATGGGACTGTTTAGTAGCTTTGATACTAACTGGAGTTTAAATATTTTCTCTAAGAGTGCAATTTTCTGCAATAGCTGCTTATCTTCTTCCGTACAGGGGTACCATATACCTTACCTTGTAGTAAGATTTCTGAAGGGCCTTTGTTTATATTTTTACCTAGGAAGGGAGACCTGTCTTACCTATCCGTCTAATTTTTTACTAATAGAAACTGGCTTTCCTGCCTGCATGAGAAACATTCCTGTTTGTTGTAAAACACGTAGCAGGGAAAATGGGAGTATACTGCATGGGTTATGAAACTCATACTGAAATAATAGGAAAGTCTCACAAGCTTCTGCTATTTTAATTATTATGTTAACTGTGTCTGCTTAAGGTCTACTGCCGAACTCTGGAAACAATGCACTCCTCCTATAGGGGAAGCTTGAACTATTTTATCTTCAGGTTTTTACTTCAATTTTCAGATAAAGTTTACATTGGTTCCTTGAGCTTTAGTTCTTAGCAAGTAATTTTCTGAGAATGGGGCTGATTTCTGTGGATTGGCAAATTTCTTCTCTTCATTTCCACTCCCTACTATTCTTTTAGATTCTGCTTGCAGAAAGACCAGCAGGGTTTTAAGAGCACAATATGCATGACTGCATCTTTTCCTCTAATGCATCTTCCTTAACAGTGGGAAAGAATGGCTCTCTCAGAATGTGCTCATCTAAGCTTCCAGTTCCCCAGGATCTTGGAAGGACTTCTGTGCAATAGCAGCTTCAGCATCTGCCACAGATAGCGGGCAAACTGGTGGTTGATTGGCAGAGCTAAGAAGAAATAGATTTCCAGCACAGGCGCAATGGATTCTTCTTCAGAGACTTTAATTACAGCACCCCTTTAACACTTCTTCAAAACAGCAATAAACATTTTAAAAACACACATGAAAAGGCTGGACAGGGATCAACTTTTCACCTTCTCTATTAATAAAAAAATGAGGGTGCATCAGATGAAGCTGGCAGTAGGCAGGTTCAAACCAAATAATACAATAAATTATATTGTTTTACATATCAAGGAGCAATATACTCATGGCATTCTTTGCTGAGACAATATGGATGAAAGAAGTTCACATGGACCTCAGGAGCGATTGCACAAGACCTCGGAAGAGAGATCTGGTAAAGGTCACTGACTAGACAAACCACATCAGGCTCAGGAAACCCCCCGAGCTAAAACAAAGTTGGATGCTGGAACCCATGAGTGATAGCAAATGTGCTTGTCCTGGTCCTGCTGTTCTCTGAGAGTACTCGGGTAAGAATTGGCTTATGTCTGCTGTTGGAGATAGGTAAATTGGCCAAGCCTATTCCTGGCCTGAACCAGTCTGACCTCTCTTGTATTCTTAAACTATGGTTTATGTATGAATCTTGGCCTACTCACAGTCTTTGCAAAAATGAAATAAATACTTTCAGGACTTTCCCCTCTTTAAAATTCAGCCAACTAGAACCAACCTTGGTCAGTCCTTCTCTTCCCTGTTGCTGCACTGGCAGCTCTGCTAACTGCGTAGTCTGGTGGTATTTCAAAGATTTTATGGCATATGTTAATGAAATGCCTCTACCTCATCTCTTTTTCCTCACTTAATCATGCCTTTACCTAAACCAAACTTTCTTTATCTCTTTAGAAACTTGTAGCTACCATTGCAGTTTTGAGTAGTGACTTTTCTTGTTCCTTATGCTGGCCTTCAGATTCTCTCTACTACAGAGAAGAAATCTTTGAGCCCACAAAAAAAAAGAGCAAGAAAAAATCACAGAAAATCAATGGGTTAGTGTCGTTTCCATCACAGTAATCTGGGAGGAGCAATTTTATTCTAATCCTCGTTAAGTGAATAAATCAAATCCACAGATCTGTAATGCCAAATCTGTAAATCATGTTCCAAAATTCAGCAAGCCAGGATCACAACCTTTGGACATTCTCAGAAATTACTTCCCTTCTTTTCTTTTCAGCTTGGGGAGTTGTCCTGATAGTAGGTTTATCCTTCTAAGTCACTTAGCAAGGACAAGGAAATTCAATGGGAAGTCTCTATATTTAGTAAAGATTAAGGTGGTCGATGCTTATGTTCAAGTCCCTAGTTAGCTTAAAGTCCTTCCAATTTTCAGTAGATAGGCATAGGTGAACGCAGCTAGAGCTCGAGGAGGAGGAGAATAGGAAGGGATGGAGGAACAGGGGAAGATCTTGAGCCCTTCATAGCATCCTTTCACCCTCTGCCTCCTGCTGCTGGTAAATCTGCACCTGAACAGCCAGTGCTTTAAAAAAAAAAAAAAAAAAAAGCCTCTCCTGTTTGGCTTTTTACTTTTAACACCTCAGGTGTTGAGCAAATGAAGGCACACCTCTGTGCCAGGGCTCTGTCTCTTTAACTTTGTATGTACACCAGCAGGCACAGTAGGAACCCATTCTGTTTTGAACATGCTATAGCATAAATGGTTGATAAATCAGAAAGGAAGGAATCCACATTTTCTATTACTTGAGCGGCTTCCTGGAATGATTAATGTATGTTTAATGAGTTCTATATGTACACTTTATTTAAATTAAATGTTTCTTTTTTTAACAAGACCACTTAAAATAAGTATGGAAGTAGGGCAGCCAGTATTAGGGCTAAATTTACTATACTATTTTAAAATAGCACAATAAAAATACTATGCAACACATTTTTTGATGCCAAAGTTTTAGAGAAAGTCAGACCACTGAAGGGCTGGAAGTCACTGGCAGAGCAATTGGAACTATAACCTACAGAATGCTGAACCTGCTTCTGATAGCTTTTTTCTCTTTTAATGTACTCATCTACTTTATATTAATGACTAGTATGTTCAAAATTGAAAAATCCACTGGGAGATGAAAAAGCAGGCAATTTCATTTTTTCTCATCAGGTCCATGAATGAAAACCATAAGAGGATGAGATGTACTAGCTCTAAAGTCTTGAAGGTCGTGCTGACCAGAAACAATCACTTAAGTTCACCAACTAGCAGTCATTAGTCCTTGTTGAATAAATCAGTTTTCAGTGCAGTATGTTCTGATAATTTTTTTTCTTACATGTTATGTCCGTCTATGGTTATTTAATTTAACTGATAAAAAACGAAGTGCTGTTTTGCTACATTTTAATTGAATTCCATTTTCTATCTAGACACAGTTTACAAATTATAATTGGGAGGCTGAATCATGTGGTAAAGAAAAGCCATTAAATTTTCTATCATGAAATGTAAAAATTAAGAATCAGAGGTTAGTTATATAGATCATTAAATAAAAATTTTACAGGCGTGGAATAACAATGTGGCTAGCAAAAAGAATAACATTTTGTAAAAAGGGTATATTTCGTTGAATGAGGGCCTTTAAAATAAAGAAAAAAAAAAAGGCAAATGTAAAATTGGACCAAGATAGACTGCGTAAGACAAGGTCTTTCTCTTTTCTGTTTTAAAATGTAGTTAGAATTGATAATTTAACTCAAGAGACACAAACCAATCCACCCAGTCTGCTGATAACATGCACTTGTAGTTCTGGGTCCTAAACAAACACAATATGGGCCTTGCAAGCGCTTTAGAAAGCCCTGGTTAATCATCAGTTGTCCAGGAGTCCCCTCTGACCTGCGCGGGCCCTCCTTCCCCTTGGAACAAAACCCCAGCAGCTGGTCCCTGTGTAAGCCACCATGGTGCAGTAACGGCACCCCTCGCCGCTGCCTCGGCCTCCCTCGGCTTTCTCCCCGCCTGTGGGAAGAGAAACCTGCCTCTGCCACTTACCTTCAGAGCAAATTAAAGCAAGCTGGGCAGCTGAGTTACTGCGACCTGCCTCCGAGTAAGGTAGAAGGAGATGACCTAGGGTTAGATGACCCTGGCTATCAAGTGTGTTGCCTTGACAAATAGTAATTGCCTGACAATTGCTCTAGGCTTGGAAAACATATGTTATCATGTTCGTGCTGTATCCACTGATAGAGACTGTTTTCATTACGCATACTGGATATTTCTAACTCCACTGAACCTACTGATGTGTGAAAACATAGGCCAGTTCAAACTGGAGGTCTCAAACTTGAAAGTCTGAAACGAAAGTTTCTTCTTTGTTCGAGTTACTCCTTTTGGCTAGCGGATGTCTGTCTTTAACTCAAGAACCAGTCTATGTCCAGCATCTACAGTGGTCTTTGAAATGCTTTTTTGCCTTTTTTTTTTTGAATGGTGTCTTTGTTAGAGCTGGAGAAGTTTCAATGAAAGAATATCTCAGTTTTGTTTTTGGTGAATGCTATTGTATTAATTATCTCCTCATATAGGTTTCAGCATTAAGACTGTTGAACACATTAAAGAGCAGCCCACACTCACAGCTTTATTTAAGGCAAATGTGGAGTTTAGCATTGTTTACATATTTTGTACACTGTAAAACCTTAAATTTTTTGGTCTGTACTGTAAGAGTACTTTCTTTTGAACTACTGTCTACAGTTACTGTTTCTTCCCCTTTCAGCAAAAGTTTTAGTGATAATATAAACATGAGCCTCTTTCAGTTGAAGAAGATCTTATTTTCTTTGAAATAAAGTATTCCTTTTTCCGAAAAGCTGCTGAGTCTCTCCCTGAAGTAATCTTTTTACGTTTTTCCTTATACCTTAACACATGTTTGCTTAAGTATCGAGAAGTTTCTCAGAAAAATCTGTAGAGTGACATAAAAGGTGATAGGAAATTTGGGGGGTTATATATTGCTAAAATTAAAAAAAAGGAAGAGGAGGCAGCATGGGATGTGTAGCACTCATATGGCTCAAGTAGTTAGGGACATGTATGCTTGCTCTATTAAAGAAAAGGCAGCAGGAGTCTGTCAGGAGTCAGTACATGGTCACTCATGACCTCTGGGGCATAGAGAGGTAGAATCCTTGTGACACGATTTGCAAGAGAATGTGTGGGCTTTGATTCATTCACTTACACAGCATCAGAAAGTAAATAGGATACTGCTCTTGTATTTGATGAAGACTTCAGTCATCCAGCTCAGCATCTTCCATTAAACTTCTTTTCTTATCTTTGTCTCCCTTTCTGTGTGCCTCTTGCATATTTCCAGTAGGCTTTACCTCTGGAATGATGGATGTTATGCATAGGAAAAGGACAGTTTTGCTACTACTTGTAAATTTGTTGTCATATGACACAACCTGTCATTATTTTAACTCTTGTGTTCAAATGAAATGTCTGCCAGTCTGTATGTTGAAATAATGTATTATTAACAACTACAGTAGTAAGACCTAGATCTAATATACAGCTTTTTTATCTATAGAACTCAACCTTTTTTTTTAAGCCTGGAATGAGATTTTCTTCCTTTCAAAACTCACAGAGCTCAGGTAGAAGCGACTGAGGCAAGATTAAACGGCATGTAGACCTTTTCACTGTTGGGCAGCTTGACAGATGATACCCTAATGATACAGCTCTTCTAGCGTCCAAGTGCCACGGAGTCACAACCCAGCATCTATGCAGTGCTTTGGGCAGACTCTTCTGCTGCACCCAAAACTTCCCCTAAGGCTGTTAGCTACCTTCCGCAATTCCTACAGAAGGATCCTTCCCTGGGTGAGATAGGAGGCTGTTAGTGCCCTTTCCCAGTCAGGTCTTCATAAGCGAAGAATATCTTCTAATGTGAAGAGTGTGGAAGACTGGTGAGGATTTCAATCACCGTAATTTTTGGTTCTGTTATGTGGAGATGCCATACAGGATGACCGCTGCTTTAAGGGAGGTCTTCCCAGCTGGATTAGCCTTTTGACATTCAGTAGGGAGTGCTAACTAGATACCCTCCTTGCCTCTGGAACTATGACTTCTGTAATTTGAAAAGACAAACACACAGGTAAACAAAATGTTGCTAAACACTTATTTCAGATCTTAGGTTATTTTAGATTTTTTATAACCTTAGTACATGTAGCCTTGGGGCATCTCTTAGATTCAGTGAGAAGTAGGACAGTTTTAATTGTCCCAATCTTGGAATCAAAAAGCCATTGGTGAAATTCTGAGTTGGGGTCAGGATTACGGCCCTTGTTTGAACTCCCATTCCAAACCTTGGCCAAAACACCATCCATCTCCCACCGTGATATAGATTTAACATCAGTTGTATGATTTAACTTGAAACATCTGTAGGAACAGTAACTAGTAATCTGCGCTCAGATGGTAGGATGGAAGAGAGAGCAATTGTATTCTTTAATGTGTTAATCAATCCAGTTTATTTAAGCGTGTTCAGGAAATTCTGCTAAGTCGCTTAATTTCTTTTTTCGTTTATTTACAGGTCTGCTTTACCTGTAGTGCTGAGCTATTGTGATAGTTTGGGTTTTATGACTTGTGTCAAGCGTGAAGCTTTCAAAGCCATGTGTCAAAGGTAAGTTAGTTCAATAATATTCTTATTTGTATATGTCCCTAAAACCACCATACATTTAGAGGGGAAGTTTTCATCACTTAATTGAAGGCTTAGCTATGTTGATATGGCACAGTCCTGAGTAAAGGATGTTGTGAAGCAATACGTGCTCCTGCAGGGAGCTCTGAGAGAGATTTTCTCCCAGTGCCCTCCAGTATACTGAGGAAGTGTGTGCACTGCACCAGCTTTTAAAATAGCGCAACCTGATCCTTTCTTTACAGCTCAGAGAGTGGGGGTGGGGAGTGAAGGTGAAAGAATAGTAGCCCAGATCCTCCTTCCTATTTTGGGTCTGGTTTTCTCTGTTGGGTGAAGAGAACGTTAATTTTGCGTGAGCATTATGGGAAGGGACCCTTTACTCTCACCCTTCACAGTTCTTGTGACATAGGCCAGGTTTAATCTAGTCCGTGTTAGGAGAAACTAAGTACACTTACAGGGTTGTAATGAGCTTCCTCCTCATTTTCATTTTCCCTCACTGGTATGTAAATTGTTGCTCTAATGCTTGTAAGGGATAAAAATCTGTAGG
Source organism: Charadrius vociferus (assembly GCF_000708025.1). NCBI lineage: Eukaryota > Metazoa > Chordata > Aves > Charadriiformes > Charadriidae > Charadrius > Charadrius vociferus. Next base: position 1,941,694 of record NW_009647769.1, on the reverse strand, counting down.
AGTTACGAAACTGAAGTGATTGCACTAATGTGGAGCTCCTTCTAGTTAGTCAGCAGTGTTTATCTCAAGGGCTAGTGTTGTAAAACTAAAATGAAATAAACTCCAAATCAAAAGAGAGTATCTAATATTTCTCTAAGCAACTAATAAAAATTAAAATTGCGAACTACAGTAAATTACTAAACAAATCCGTACAAACAAGGATAGACAATGTGCAAGTCAGGAAATCAGTTTGTTGGAGTTTCACTTGTGAGTAAAGGTTTTTAAAGTTATCCAGATATAGTAGTTCATAGATTAAACTTGGAAAGACTACCAAAATTAATATTTAGTCAGTAGTTGTGACAGCCAGTCAGTACACTGTCATACAGTGGAATCTTTGTGAAATTTATTATTTTCTAAGAAAGGATGTTCAGGCACATACCACATTCAGCCAGAAACAGGGATACTAAGAGTCCTGAAAAAGTGCAGTGGTTTTGGTATTCTGTTTTGCCAGCTAGTGTTGCCTAGTTTTCTGCATATTTATTTTTTACTTCTTCGTGCAGTCTAAAGGACTTATTTCTCATCTGATGAACTACTACTGATTTCCTGATTTCCATTCATCTTTTACAAAAGATTTATTTGTAGCTGTAATCCATGTTGAGAGCACTTTTTAGCCTGTAGTAGGTGTGTCTTGTATAGACACGTACGCATTTTAAATTAAAGCCCTGATTAGCTAATATCATCTATATATATTGTGGTATTCATAATTGAACTGTACATGTAGAAAGTATTCATGAAAACTACTACAGTCCTTTGAAATATTCTGAAAAATATGTTACTTTTATGAAGCATTAATGCCAAAATTGAAAGCTGTTCTATTAGACATCCATCAAGATAGCTAGACAATAAGGCCCAGAATCCAGAAGTAGGTTCAAGAGAAGGAACTGGGGAAAACAATACTTCTCATTTCCAGATAGTAGAAATAAAAGCTGCATAAAGATTTTTCCAAGAATGCTATCAGTCTTCAGTTAGAAGGGTCATGCCATCACTGTCTAGCTGCTGGAAGGAAGAGACAGTTTTCTTTTCTTTCCCACTTTCCATAAAACACCAGTTACTGTAAAAGGATAGCTGGAGCTTGTCGCTGCTTTCCTCCTGTGCCTCAGGCTCAATTTTTTAAAACTTTTTTTCTCCTCCTGTATCTTACCCATCGTGAATAACTACTTCACTTTCCTGCAGTTAATAGTTATGTCATATGGCTGCAACAATATAAAATGGACATTTGGGATAACCTAAGAGCTGGGTACAGGCTTCTAAAAAAGCAGTAACTGGACTTGCAGTCTTGTTAGTTATGCATGGCTGCTGCTCGTTAAAGTGCTACTGTGCAAAAGCTGAAACACTGGAACTGCCTGCTTGCAGAACCAGGGAGACTATGCTGTCTGTATCAGTCAAATTTACAAGTGTAAGTTAGTAACACCCTTTACAACTGAGAAGACAGAAATGCGTTTAGAGTTTTAAACGAAAGACGTAGAAATTCATAGCGTAGGCCTTTATGATCTCTAGAAAAAAAATGCTTGTTATCATTAGGAACTATGAGGCTGCATTTTTTAAAATAACTGGGCAGGGGGAGTAACAAAATTATATTTTAAAAATAAAAAGGATCAGACACCAAATACACGTTCAAAATGTATATTTTTGACACAGTCAGAATGGTCACCGATACAACACTACAGCAAAAGCTGACTGATAATCTTTTTCACGAGTAAAAAGGGAAAGGAATGGTCATTCAGATAATTACATGCTAAATTACTTATTTATGTAATTCAGGTAATCAAAAGAAAACGAGGCCTAGATAAATTAATAATAAGCTATATTTTTTATAAAATGAAAAATTGTCTTGATCGTGCAGACCTAAAAAACCTTTGTATTGTAACATAACATCAAGTAAAAACTACATAGGTTTATATTAAAATGCAGGTTTCAACCTCCTAGTGAGTAACTAGTAACACAACTCTGGTCTCCAATGCTTTTTGATAGTTAAACCAGAAGGGGCTATTCATGTAAGGGGATATGTGTGTTTGTGTGCCTATATATATATGTACTTCCTTCCTTAATGGGTTAATTTAAGACATATAAGTAATACAGAGAAAGTATGCTCCTATTTTATTTGCTGAACACTAATACCTTTACATGTGGGATATTGAATTAACATTTGTTTATCATCTGTGGGAGTGTGACAGATCTGCAGAACAACTAATAGCAATCCCGAGGCCAGAATTGGAGAGCAAAGTGGGTTTGAAGTAGACAGAAACTTAGCTCGCGGTGACGGGACTTGGCTCCAGTCTCTGTGCCTCAGTCTGTAAACCACATCCCTACCCAAGCCGCTTTTCCAGTCCACCCAATACATCTACCCACCTTTTGTTTTCAGAAAACGGACAGTGTTGGGGTTTGCTTTACACTGTTGTCGCTTTGATTTCTTTCTCTGAGAAGCTCCAGAGCCACAGAAACAGCCTGGCATCAGCACTCGAGCTCCAAGTGCAGCAGAACTAGGGAGCCCTCCAGGAGCCCGTTACAGCTCTCGGTCACTGGCCAACCCATCGCTTGTAGAAGTTAGCGTGCTTAAGTTGACATTGATCCCTCCAGGGACTAGCTACCAGCTAAACAAAACTGGAGCACAGGGCTAGCCAAGCATAGATTCTCTGTGACCCTGTGTCAGGACCTGTGATCCCGTTATAAAAGCCAGCTATGTTACCTCCTTGCCCTCGGAGACTCCCAGGGAATCCCCAAGTAAACGAAGGGGAGAGTTATTTACATCTCCTTCGTGTCTCTGTCCCAATCTTTTTTTCTTTCTTTTTTTTTTTTTTTTTTTTGGTAAAAACCAAGAGGCGATGGAGTACTTTAAAAAGGCACATTTGTTCCCTTATGAAGGTTTACTACAACAAAGCAAGAATAATTTGCCTCATTAATTATAGATAATGGAAAATGTGTAAGTATCTAGGTGGTTAAAGAAGTGAGCGTACTGTCATTGCCAGTATCACAACTGTTGTGTACAGCCTGGAAAGACAGATGCATTTGCATTTTACTGGTGGGTCGAAATAGTTAGAAGCCAGGAGACCTATAAAGTCTAACTATTAAATAGACTGAGGGTAGAAACGCTTATTTGCTTGTGCAGAGGAAATAGAGCAAAGATACACCGCAGCAGAAAAAGGCAGCAGGACAAAGGAGATACTATTGACTCATTCCAGACTGCCGACTTAGCAGCTCAACTTTGTTTCCTTTTAACTTTTGTAACAGTAGGAGCTCAAAGCTTGCTCAGTCTATTTTCTGCACAAATAGAAACACCCAGACTTCAAAAAGTAAGACACTTTGAAGAAACCCAAACCATTAACACATTAAAAACTCTGAGTACTACTAAAACGGGGCTTCACGGTTGCTTGAGTTTTGCAGTGAGTAAAAGCTGATGTTTTAGCAATAATTTTACACCGCCGCGTTCTGGCAAACAATTCTTGACAAGTATCGGTTTGTAAAACACTTTTTGTTGGTTTTAGTGTGATATGGATTTATTGACTTTGCAGTGGGGTAAGTACTACTTCAATATTTTCACAGACCGAGTAAAAAAACCCAAGTTCGCCCCCCCCGCCCCCAGTAACGTATCACAACAAGTTTCTAACCCTTTAATATTACACTCATAACACCGGGGAAAGCGTACCACGTGTGAAATTTAGCTCTTGTCCTCTGTGTTTAAATCTATTTCCCGATTTAAAAATAATAATTAATAATAAATCAAAATCAGCTTTTTATTGTCCACTCTGGACAAGGAAGTGTACGAGGCCACTGCTGTGACAGTGTCTTCCCTGTGCCAAACCCCACCAGGAGCGTGTTCCTGGCAGGAGACTGGCTCCTAAATTGGGGGGGGGACACGCGAGACTTGAGGCAGCGCTTTAATTTCACGCGTACCCCCACGCTTAGGAATAACCCTTCTCTCCCGCACCGAGAAATCGCTTCTCGAGCCTCTAGTACGCGCCGCCGACGTCATAAAACGTCATAAATTCATCGGCATCATGTAAACCACCTTAGTCCCCGAGCGTGGGGACTCAGTCGGTTGGATTTAATTTTGGAAGTATTCAATCGTGGGCTCGGTTCCCCCCACCCACCCACGCACCACGGCCGGCGTGGACGATGGCGGGGG